>NW_027507784.1:163691327-164213827 GCF_037356315.1 Lithobates pipiens
TGAAGCCTCCAGGCAACCAGGCCCTGTTCTGGGAACACAGAAAACAAAAAACAGTTTTTCTCAACTCAGAACACTATTCTGGAGCCCTTCACATATGTGAGACCCCTGTGTAGCATGTGTAGCAGGGTTAAAGATCAGCCCAAGGGGCAGGCAAAAACATGGTCAACAAGCCGAGGTCAGTGCAGGTAAAAGGCAGAAATAGACGGTCACGGTAGGCAGAGGTATAGTCGATACAGTCCAGGGTCAGTTCACATGAAAGGCAGAAACATGGAGGATAAACAATGCAGACGGCAGGCTGAGGCATAGTCGATAAACAGGCCAGGGTCAGTTGAGTTGAAGCACTAGGTTGTTTGATTGAGGCAGCAGGGAAATAATCAGCACAGAAATTGAAACCGGGGAAATGGCAGTCTATTATAAATTTGAGCTAATAGTTTTCAAGAATGTGATATCACTTGAAGGATTCTCTGATGCATAAGCCAGGTTGGGAGCGACATTGGGGACAATGAAAACTGGTGTCCTCTTTTGCTGCATACTCAACATTTTTTTTGCCGTCTTTTACTGGTTGCTGATGGTGGAATATTGTCAGGAAAATAGCGCTCATGCAGTCTGCTGACACAATCTCAGCAAATGCTTTCTGGGAGGGAGCCTTGCTGATAGATAAGGGCAGTGACAATATTTTCAATAAATCTGATAAAGGGGTTGGGAATTTCCATTGATTTTTGATAAGTGACATTATAAATTATATTATATTATTATAAATTGCATTATAAATGGCCAAATGGAAGAATTATATTGCAACTTTTTTGTACCAGAAGAGGGAATTTCGTGTTGAAAGATAGGGCTGCAGCATTTGATCGTTAAAATCCACCACCCCATGAACTTATTGTATTCGATACAGCAAGGCTTTTGAACGGTACCGCATTTTCTTTGAAGTTCCATTGAGGTGTCATTGTGGATAATGGACATGATGTAAACATCTTTCTTATCCCTCCACTTCACGGCCAACGCTCGTTCCTCAGGATTGTTGATTCCCCCCTCTGTAGCCTTGTGATGACTAGACGCTGTGGGAAGTCTTTCCTGTTTTTTCTTGCAGTACCATAGGCCAAAGTTTTCTTCAGGAATAGGTGGCGAAAAAGGGGCAAACTAATGTAGTAGTTGTCCATGTAAATATGATACACCTTTTGGAGGAGTGGGAATGCCAACTCCCATACAATTTTCCCACTTATTCCCATGTACGTTGGACACTCAGGAGGCTGGAGCTGGGAGTCTTTGCCTTCATACACATGAAAGGCATTCAAATATCCGGTTGCGCTTTCACAGAGCTTGTTTAGCTTCAAGTCGTACCTCGCCCTCTTACTGGGAATATACTGCTTGATTCCCAGCTGGCCTGTGAAATGGACCAGGATTCGTTCACAGAGATGTTCTGGTCAGGGATGTAAAGTTCGGCAAACCTCTTATTAAAAAATTCAATTAGGGGCGGATTTTATACAATTCATCAAAGTCCGGATGATTTCAGGGGAGGCACTGCGAGTTATCACTGAAATGCAGGAACCGCATGATCATGTCATAGCAGGACATGGACATCACAGCTGAAAAAATTGGCATATGGTGGATGGGCTTGGTAGACCAATATGAATGCAGTTCATTTTTTATGTTAGCCCCATGTTGAGCGTGAGGCTCAAAAACAATCTAAGCTCCTCCACTGTTAGGAGTCTTCATTCAAAAGGGCGGGCATAGCATGAGTTGGGGTTGTTTTGTATGTAATGACGGGCAAAAAGATTTGTTTTTGTGATGATGCTTTGAAGTAACTCATCAGGGAAAAAAAAAATTTTAAAAATTGATTTCAGAACGGTGTTGGTCTGCACACCTGGCTGTGCTCTGAAAGGGGGAAGGTGCTAGAAGGCAGCCACAATGGGTTGGCCAAGGCATCCGGAAGATGGGTTTGGGCCCTACTTTTTGGTGTGGAATTCCAGCGCTTGTACTGGGCCTCTCCTCCAGGGGTCTAGCGCCGTCGGCATTTGCTGATTAGCCATTGGGGTGTCTGGCGCTGCAGGTAGCTGCCTGGAGTTCAGACCGTCTTCTTTTTGGACGGAACAACTTCCTCCTCCGATTCAGATGTACTGCCTTCGGGAGGCTATTGCAAACCACAATCGGAACCTTATTTAGAACTGTACTGAGGCAGTGAGAGCTCCTCGCTGCTCTCATCAGTCAGGCTTAGCATTTGGTATGCCTCTTCTGGGGTGTATACTCTTCTGGACATGGTGGCTGTATGACAGGGCTGCATGACAAGGACTAATGGGCTGTACATCAGCTAGAAATTGGCTGCACTTTAGGCACTGCTGGGCTCATGGGACAGGTACTCAGACGGGGTGACAGATACTCAGAAAAGGTGACAGGTACTCGTATCAGGGTAACAGGTACTATTGATGGAGGTGACAGGTACTCTTGATGGGGGTGACAGGTTCCCTTGATGGAGGAGACAGGTACTCAGGTACTCCTGATAGGGTGACAGGTACTCCTGATGGGGTGACATCAGATAACAAAAAAGCCTGGTTATAATATGCCCAACAACACCTTCACATGCCTTATTGTCTTTTTTGTGGCATTGGTGCAGTAAAGGCTTCCTTCTGGCAGCTCAACCATGCAGCTCTTTTTTGTTCAAGTATTGTTGAATCGATCTCCTTAAAAACAACCACACCATCTTTTTGGAGAGCAGCCTGTATTTCTATTGCGGTTACCTGTGTTTTTTTCTTTGTATCCTGAGCAATTCTTCTGCCAGTTGTGGTTGCAATCTTTCTTGGTCTACCTGACCTTGACTTGGTATCAAAAGAGCCCCCAATTTTCCACTTCTTAAGTGATTAAACAGTACTGACTGGCATATTCAAGGCTTTGGATATCTTTTTATATCCTTTTCAATCTTTGTAAAGTTTCATTACCTTGTTATGCAGGTTTTTTGACTGTTCTTTTCTACCTCCTCATGGATCAGTGTCTAGCCTGCTTAGTGCATCCATAGTTACATAGTCAGGTTGAAAAAAGACACCAGTCCATCTAGTTAAACCATAAAAAATAAAAATAAAATTTAAATATCATACAATCCCATATACCCAATCCTATGGCCACAGTTGATCCAGAGGAAGGTGAAAAAAAACAGAAAAGCAGGATCCAATTTGATGCAGCAGGGGAAAAATTCCTTTCGGGTCCCAGAGAGGCAATCGGATTTTCCCTGGATCAATGTTACCTATAAATGTTAGTATCCAGTTATATTATGTACATTTGGGAAATAATCCAGGCCTTTCTTAAAGCAATCTACTGAGCTGGCCAGAACCACCTCTCACCTCTCTCCTTTTCACAGCTCTTACTGTGAAGAAACCTTTCCGTATTTGGAGATGATATTTTTTCTGCTACACGTAAAGAGTGCCCCCTTGTTCTCTGGGAATAACACAACAAGTTCACTATATGGACCACTTATGTATTTATACATGTTGATCATACCCCCCACCCCCCCCCCCCTCCCCCACTTAATCTCCTCTTCTAAAGAGAGAATAAATTCAGTTTCTCTAATCTTTCCTCATAGCTGAGCTTCTTCATGCCTCTATTCCTCTAGATGCAAAGAGTGCCCCCTTGTCTTCAGTGTTGATGGTAAAGTGAATAACTCAACACCAAGTGCACTATATGGACCCCTTATATTTTTATACATGGTGATCATATCCCACCTTAATCTCCTCTTCTCAAGAATAAATTATTTTATTTATTTCTGTTCCTCAAATCTTTTCTCATAGCTGAGCTCTTCCTTTCTTTCTTTCTTATCAGTTTGTTTGCCCTTCTCTGCACTTTTCCAGTTCTCCGATATCCTTTTTGATAACTGATGCCCAAAACTGAACTGCATATTCCAGATGAGGTCTTACTAATGATTTGTACAGGGGCAAAATGATATCTCTCTCTCTGGAGTCCATACCTCTATGGGCTTTGCTTGCTTTGGAAACCACGGTTTGGCATTGCATGCTATTATTGAGCTTATGATCTACCAAAACCCCCAGATCCTTCTCCACCATTAGGAAAAAAGGATAAAACTGCGCTACGGGAAAAACAAATAGTATTGAACGGAAGCTGCAATTCAAATGTACACCAAAAATACACCAAACAGAAATAAAAAGAAAAAGAACTGCGCTAACCACAAATACCCAATACGATTAGGGTATATAGAAGTGCCAGACCCACACTGTGGGTCTTAGTACCTAATGTCTCTAAGACCACCTCCAAAGTGTAGTGTGAACCATATACGGATAAATGCAATTAAATACGAAAACAAACCATAAATACGTATCGATAATGTGAATTCCCCAAACACAGTATATGTGTATCAAACTCTGTGTATAAACCCCTAAAGCATAAAAGTAAAAATATGAAAAAATATTTGCTATTAAGCATAAATGGGCTATCAAAAAATAGATTTGTGTTTAGAGACACCCTATATAATGTCCATATAGTCCTATGTCAAAAATGATAATAATAAAATGTCCATATAGTGAACGAACACCAGTGAAGCAAAACTTCAAATGAGGTACGGCAGTGAAGAAAAATTCCAAACGGCTGAATTACAAATACACAAATTGAAAATCTTCTCCAAAGATGTGGTATGCTTATCCCATCACCGAATGAATGAATTAGCTCCTTACCAGATCCAAGCGACCCCCCGTTACAGAGGGTCACCACAAGCAGCAGCAGTCAAAGGATATCCGGATGGCGCTTCCTCCTCAGGTGATCACGAATCTTCCACGCGATAGGGTTATGGCTGTTACTCGCTCCCAACTCGACGTGGTATCACATAAGGGGTGACGTCGACACGTTCGCACCGACGTCACCCCTGTCGTGTTCGTTTCTGTGGACCAGGAAGGACGGGTTGGTCTTTGCGTTGGCGTGTATCCGGCCGGTGCACGTCTTTGTTTTGAACCTGTTTTTAAAGTCTTCTACGTAAGTGTTTACGTTCGCTTTTAAAAAATTAAAGTCATTTGGTTTTACACTATCTGGAGCCTATGTTTTTCCTTATGTGATACCACGTCGAGTTGGGAGCGAGTAACAGCCATAACCCTATCGCGTGGAAGATTCGTGATCACCTGAGGAGGAAGCGCCATCCGGATATCCTTTGACTGCTGCTGCTTGTGGTGACCCTCTGTAACGGGGGGTCGCTTGGATCTGGTAAGGAGCTAATTCATTCATTCGGTGATGGGATAAGCATACCACATCTTTGGAGAAGATTTTCAATTTGTGTATTTGTAATTCAGCCGTTTGGAATTTTTCTTCACTGCCGTACCTCATTTGAAGTTTTGCTTCACTGGTGTTCGTTCACTATATGGACATTTTATTATTATCATTTTTGACATAGGACTATATGGACATTATATAGGGTGTCTCTAAACACAAATCTATTTTTTGATAGCCCATTTATGCTTAATAGCAAATATTTTTTCATATTTTTACTTTTATGCTTTAGGGGTTTATACACAGAGTTTGATACACATATACTGCGTTTGGGGAATTCACATTATCGATACGTATTTATGGTTTGTTTTCGTATTTAATTGCATTTATCCGTATATGGTTCACACTACACTTTGGAGGTGGTCTTAGAGACATTAGGTACTAAGACCCACAGTGTGGGTCTGGCACTTCTATATACCCTAATCGTATTGGGTATTTGTGGTTAGCGCAGTCCTTCTCCACCATTGATTCCCCCAGTTGTACTCCCCCTAGTATGTATGATACATGCATATTCTTAGCCCCCAAGTGCATAACTTTACATTTATCAACATTAAACCTCATCTGCCACATAGTCGCCCAATTAGAGGTCGGCTTGTAAATTGGAGACATCCTGTAAGGACGTTATTCCACTGCATAGCTTAATGTTATCTGCAAAGACAGAAATGTTACTTTTAATTCCAGATCCTCTGTCATAGTTTTGCAATAGAGTTTGTCTGCTTACCTGTTTCCATGTGTCCATCTCTAGAGACCAGCCGACCCTCACCTGTCTGCTTTTGTAATCCATCCTCTGGCATGACTCCACCCTAGCTCCTATCAGAGAACTCTATATTAACCTGTGCACTGCAGGCCAACCCTGCTGATCAACCATTGTGTATTCTTTTGTGTGTTTAGCTTCCTGTTACCTGCCGTGTGCTCTTCTGTTGTTCCGTTACTGACTTTGGCGTGTCCTTGACTATCCCTGTTTGCCTGTGATCCTGACCTATTGGCGTGTCCCTGACTATTCCTGTCTGCTTGTGGCCCCGACCTTGGCTTTATCCCTCACTATCCCTATCCTCCTGTTGCCTACTGTGTGTGCGAGCTGGGGGACCCTGGGGGTCGCGACCTGGAGCCAGTTGCGGCCAAGTCCATCCTCACCTCTAGAGGCTCTGGTGAACACCTGCTGGCTCTTAGACTCCACGCCCCAGGGAACCTTACGCTCTAACCTCGGTGGGATCTGTCTTCCGTCCGCAGCAGTCCGCCTTAGGGTCCACAACCTTGCGGTGCACTCCTGATCCCTACGGTGTGCATCTGTCACCTCGTCTCAAGGTGACCTGACACCCTCATTTATAAAGTTATTACAAAGTAGGGGTCCCAACACTGAACTTTGGGGTACACCACTGATAACCTTAGACCATTCAGAGTAAGAATCATTAACCACTACTCTCTGAATTCTGTCTTTTAGCCAGTTTTCTATCCATTTACAAACTGATATTTCCAAGTCTGTAGACTTTACCTTATACATGAGCCGTGTGTGGGGAACTGTGTCCACCGCCACGCCTCTATCCAAGGATTTACTTACCTCCTCATAAAAAGAAATCAGGTTTGTTTGACAACTTCTGTCTTTCATGAATCTATGCTGTCTGTTGCTTAAAATATTTTTTACAGCAAGAACTTGTCTATGTGGTCTTTTATTAAACTCTGCAGTATCTTCCCAACTATAGAAGTTAAACTAAAAGGTCTATAGTTACTTGGTAAAGACTTTGTTCCCTTTTTAAATATAGGCACCACATTGGTCCTATGCCAATCCAGTGGTACTATTCCCGTAATTAATGAATCCCTAAAAGTTAGATACAATAGCTTTGAAATTACAGAGCTTAATTCTTTTAGGATCCGAGGGGGGATGCCATCTGGTCCAGGTGCTTTATCCACCTTTATTCTGTCTAAATATTTCTGGACCATATCCCTTTTGAGCCATTGTGGATCATTTTGGGCTGTGTCACTACCACCCTCATTATGGACAGGAACTCCCCCACGCTCCTTTATATACACAGATCTGAAGAAATTATTTCATAAATTTGCCTTCTCTTTGTCCCCTGTCACCCACTCTAGATTATTTTGTAAAGGGTCTACATGCTCAGACCTGACCTTATTACTATTAATATATTTGAAGAATTTTTGGGGATTTGTCCTACTATCTTTTGCAATCTGTCATTCGTTTTGAGTTTTTGCATCCTTGATTTGCTTTTTACATCCAAGTAAGAACAAACAAACTCATTGACTATTCCACCTTCTGTGTCTGTACCAAGGCCAAACATTCCAGGGTCAGGGTCACGATCTGATAAGATAAAGAGCCTCATCCACAAATACCACAAAAGACTTTCCATCTGTCATTGATGTTAAAGGGGGCAATACACGGAATTAAGAACTGGGGTATGTAAACTTTGATCAGGGTAACTTGGGTAGTTTCTGTTGTGATTATGATTTACAAAGAATAAACACAGTTGATTGATAATAAATGGCTTCAGCCAAACACTAACCTTGAGTGAAAGAAAAGTTTTTGCTTTATCATTCATATTCTCTGAAAAATGGCCAAGAAATCATAAATTCTGCCACGGCATGCAAACGTATGAGCACCACTGTATACTGTATATCCTTTCTGTATTTCTGTATCACATTAAACTTCATTGTATCACCTAAGTAAAATGTTTTTTGATTTATTTATTTTATGCTGCATCTTTCTTATTTTTAGAGGGTGTATGCCCACATCAAAACATAAGGGCAGATAAAGGTATGTAATCCTAGGCATTCTTATTTAGTCCTTTGGATATATCATCAACATCCCCTTATTGTGCATTAAAATTTACAGTGCCTTGAAAAAGTATTCATACCCCTTGAAATTTTCCACATTTTTTCATGTTACAACCAAAAAGTACATGTATTTTATTGGGATTGTTATGTGATAGACCAACACAAAGTGGCACAAAATTGTGAAGTGGAAGGAAAATAATAAATGGTTTTCAAAATCTTTTACAAATAAAAATCTGAAAAGTGTGGCGTGCATTTGTATTCAGCCCCCTTTACTCTGATACTCCGAACTAAAATTGCCTTCAGAAGTAACCTAATTAGTAAATAGAGTCCATCTGAGTGTAATTTAATCTCAGTATAAATACAGCTTTTCTATGAAGCCCTCAGGGGTTTGTTAAAGAACCTTAGTGAACAAACAGTATCATGAAGGCCAATGAACACACAAGACAGGTTGGGGATAAAGTTGGTTATACAAAAAATATCCAAATCTCACAGAGCACACTGTTCAATCCATCATCCAAAAATGGAAAGAGTATGGCACAACTGCAAACCTACCAAGACATGGCTGTCTACCTAACCTGACAGGCCGAGCAAGGAGAACATTAATCAGAGAAGCGGCCAAGAGGTCCATGGTAACTCTGAAGGAGCTGCAGAGATCCTCAGCTCAGGTGGGAGAATCTGTCCACGGGACAACTATTAGTCATGCACTTCACAAATCTGGCCTTTATAGAAGAGTGGCAAGAAGAAAGCCATTGTTGAAAAGCCATGAGAAGTCCCATTTGCAGTTCACAAGAAGCCTTGTGGGGTACAAAGCAAATATGTGGAAGAAGGTGCTTTTTTAGCATAAAAGCAAAATGCTATGTTTGGTGGAAAACTAACACTGCACATCTCCCTGATCACTCCACACCACCATACAACATGGTGGTGGCAGCATCATGTTGTGGGGATGCTTTTCTTCAGCAGGGAGAGGGAAGCTGGTCAGAGTTGATGGAAAGATAAATGGAGCCAAAAACAGGGCAATCTTAGAAAAAAAAACTGCTAGAATCTGCAAAAGACTTGAGACTGGGGTGGAGGTTCACCTGCCAGCAGGACAATGACCCTAAGCATATTCAGGTGTTAGAATGACCCAATCAAAATCCGGACCTAAATCCAAGCAATACTTGAAAACTGCTGTTCACAGACGCTCTCCATCCAATCTGACAGTGCTTGAGCTATTTTGCAACAAAGAATAGGCAAGCTTTTACTCTCAAGATGTGCAAAGCTGGTAGAGACATCCCCAAAAAGACAGCTGTAATTGCATCAAAAGATGGTTCTATAAATACAAATGCACTTTTCACATATTTATTTGCAAAACCATTGATCATTTTCTTACCACTTCACAATTATGTGCCACTTTGTGCTGATCTATCACATAAAATTACAATAAAATACATTTACGCTTTTGGTTGTAACATGACAAAAAAGTTTTTTTTTCTACTGTAAGTAGAATTCTCTTCTCACTTTCTGTCAAGTCTCTGAGAAGTATCTTCAACAGGGATATGGACAGCAGTCAAATAAGAGGCCCTAGACCTCCCACTTTCTATCCACATCTAAGAAAAAGAAAAAAATAATAGGTTATCCTTTAGATCTTTCTACTTTCAGTGTTGCATAGAGACTGCATTGTACACAGATGACTATTCCCCTTGTGTAATATAATTTTCTTTTCTATCTTCTTAATAATAAAAAAAAAAATAACAAAATACAGAAGGATAACAGTTATGTGAGTTACAGTGGGGATCAAAAGTTTGGGCACCCCAGGTAAAAATGTGTATTAATGTGCATAACGAAGCCAAGGAAAGATGGAAAAATCTCCAAATGGCATCAAATTACAGATTGGACATTCTTATAATATGTCAAAAAAAGTTAGATTTTATTTCCATCATTTACACTTTCAAAATTACAGAAAACAAAAAAATGGTGTCTGCAAAAGTTTGGGCACCCTGCAGAGTTAATATTTTGTACTGCCCCCTTTGGCAAGTATCACAGCTTGTAAACGCTTTTTGTAGCCAGCCAAGAGTCTTTCAATTCTTGTTTAAGGTATCTTTGCCCATCTTCCTTACAAAAGTGTTCCAGTTCTTTGAGATTTCTGGGCTGTCTGTCAAGCACTGCTCTTTTAAGGTCTATCCATAGATTTTCAATAAAGTTGAGGTCAGGAGATTGTGAAGGCCATGGCAAAACCTTCAGTTTACGCCTCTTGATGTAATCCCCCGTGGATTTTGAGGTGTGTTTAGGATCATTATCCATTTGTAGAAGCCATCCTCTCTTTAACTTCAGCTTTTTCACAGATGGCATCAAGTTACCATCCAAAATTTGTTGAAATTTTATTGAATCCATTTTTCCTTCTACTCGTGAAATGTTCCCTGTGCCACTGGCTGCAATACAACCCCAAAGCATGATTGATCCACCCCCATGCTTAACAGTTGGACAGAGGTTCTTTTCATTAAATTCTGTGCCCTTTCTTCTCCAAACGTACCTTTGCTCATTCTGGCCAAAAAGTTATATTTTAACCTCATCGGTCCACAGAACTTGTTTCCAAAATGCCTCAGGCTTGTCTATATGTTCATTTGCAAAGTTCAAACGCTGATTTTTGTGGTGAGGACATAGAAGAGGTTTTCTTCTGATGACTCTTCCATGAAGACCATATTTGTACAAGTATCTCTTTATAGTGGAATAGTGTACCACAACTCCAGTGTCTGCCAGATCTTTCTGGAGGGATCGTGCAGTCAAATGTGGGTTTTGAATTGCTTTTCTCACAATTCTGCGAGCTGTTCTGTCTGATATTTTTCTTCGTCTTCCAGATCTTGCTTTAACTTCCACTGTTCCTGATGACTGCCATTTCTTAATTACATTCTGAACAGAGGATATTGACATCTGAAAACGCTTTGCTATCTTCTTATAGCCTTCTCCAGCTTTGTGAGCGTCAACTATTTTCAGTTTCGGTTTTCTAGACAACTGCTTAGAAGAACCCATGGTGCTGATTGTTGGGGCAAGGTCAGATGAGTCTGGCCATTTAAAACCTTTGAGATTGACATCACCTGGTCTTCCCAGACGATGATTGAGAACAATCCATGACACTGGCAGGTCTCAGCTTTGCAAAGGGGGCAGTGCACGCTATAAATTCTGCAGGGTGCCCAAACTTTTGCAGACGCCATTTTTTTGTTTTCTGTAATTTTGAAAGTGTAAATGATGCAAATAAAATCTAATGTTTTTTGACATATTATAAGAATGTCTAATCTGTAATTTGATGCCATTTGGAGATTTTTCCATCTTTCCTTGGCTTCGTTATGCACATTAATACACTTTTTTACCTGGGGTGCCCAAACTTTCGATTCCCACTGTATGTAAGAACACCCTTTCTAAAAGCAGAGGGTTTTGCTAGAGATTGTCATCCTCAACAGAATGTGGATTCTAATTCTGCAATTAGAAGTTCATCTCTTACCTGCTATGTTTAACAAGACTTAGTAAATTAAACCTGAGTGTGAGGGACAAGGAATGCCATTGAGTGTCAATATGCATTAGCAGTTTATTTTTTTATTATTAAAAAAGACACCCCTGTAACACGATGTAAATCTGCTATAATAACACATGGCATACAATTAAATATTTTCTTTGTCTCATTTTACAGATCATATGCAAACATCATTTTAATCATAATTTCAAAGATTTCAAGCCTGTCTGGTTGAGTTTATTATATCTATGCTTATATTCAGAATATTATGACTTTTAAAATGTATCGGTGAGGTTTGTTTGAGTAGAAAATTAGAGGTTTCATGACACGCATTCATAAAGAAATAATTTTCCTTCTGTCCAAACCTAATCTACCTGTATAAAAATGCAATGAACACACTACACTGCAAAAAAAAATGAAACAAAGCAGTGCTTTCAAAAAGAGACACATATCCTTGCTCTAACAACTAGATTTCCTGGTGCCAACATGGCAACATATACAGTATCTCACAAAGAGAGTACACCCCTCGCATTTTTGTAAATATTTTATTATAGCTTTTCATGTGACAACACTGAAGAAATGACACTTTGCTACAATGTAAAGTAGTGTGTGTAAAGCTTATATAACAGTAAAAAATAGCTGTCCCCTCAAAATAACTGAACACACAGCCATTATTGTGTAAATTGCTGGCAACAAAAAGCGAGTAAACCCCTAAGTGAAAATGTCCAAATTGGGCCCAAAGTGTCAATATTTTGTGTGGCCACCATTATA
Organism: Lithobates pipiens; assembly: GCF_037356315.1. NCBI lineage: Eukaryota > Metazoa > Chordata > Amphibia > Anura > Ranidae > Lithobates > Lithobates pipiens. The sequence continues at coordinate 163,703,629 of NW_027507784.1, forward strand.
TTCCAGCGCTGCCTTAACTCTTTTGGTCATGCAGTTCACCAGAGCTTCACAGGTTGCCACTGGAATCCTCTTTGACTTCTCCATGATGACATCACAGAGCTGGTGGATGTTAGAGAACTTGCGCTCTTCCACCTTCCATTTGAGGATGCCCCACAGATGATCAATAGGGTTTAGGTCTGGAGACATGCTTGGCCAGTCCATTACCTTTGCCTTCAGCTTCTTTAGCACGGCAGTGGTTGTCTTGGAGGTGTGTTTGGGGTTGTTATCATGTTGGAATACTGCCCTGCATCCCAGTCTTCAAAGGGACTGCTCTGCTTCAGTATGTCACAGTACATGTTAGCATTCATGGTTCCCTCAATGAACTGTAGCTCTCCAGTGGCGGCAGCACTCATGCAGCCCCAGATCATGACACTCCCACCACCATGCTTGACTGTAGGCAAAACCCACTTGTCTTTGTACTCCTCACCTGGTTGCCGCCACGCACGTTTGACACCATCTGAACCAAATGAGTTTATGTTGCTCTTCCAGTAATCCATGTCCTTATTCTGCTTGTCTTCAGAAAACTGTTTGCAGACTTTCTTGTTCATCATCATTAGAAGAGGCTCTTTTCTGGGATGACAGCCATGCAGACCAATTTGATGCAGTGTGTGGTGTATGGTCTGAGCACTAACAGGCTGACCCCCCACCCCTTCAACCTCTGCAGAAATGCTGGCAGCACTCATACGTCTATTTCCCAAAGACAACCTCTGGATATGACGCTGAGCACGTGCTCTCAACTCCTTTGGTTGACCATGGGGAGGCCTGTTCTGAGTGGAAATTGTTCTGTTAAACTGCTGTATGGTCTTGGCCACCGTGCTGCATCTCAGTTTCAGGGTCTTGGCAATCTTCTTATAGCCTAGGCCATCTTTATGTAGAGTAACAATTCTTTTTTCAGATCCTCAGAGTTCTTTGCCATGAGGTGTCATGTTGAACTTCCAGTGACCAGTATGAGAGAGTGAGAGCAATAACACCAAATTTAACACACCTGCTCCCCATTCACACCTGAGACCTTGTAACACTAACGAGTCCCATGACACTAGTGAGAGAAAATGGATAATTGGGCACAATCTGGACATTTTCACTTAGGGGTATACTAACTTTTGTTGCCAGCGGTTTAGACATTAATGGCTGTGTGTTGAGTTATTTTTGAGGAGACAGCAAATTTACACTGTTATACAAGCTGTACAATCACTACTTTACATTGTAGCAAAGTGTAATTTCTTCAGTGTTGTCACATGAAAAGATATAATAAAATATTTATATAAATGTGAGGGGTGTACTCACTTTTGTGAGATACTGTATGGGGTAGTACCCCCGCCTACTTCTGCCTACAAGAACAGCGCATAGCTATAAAGAGTTGATGTCCACACAACAGACAATTCCATTTTTTGTCCTCACAGATTTCACAGCAAGTGTGAAGAGAAGAAACTTACCTGCAATCCCTTGGTTTCAGGCAAGCACTGCCCCAGTGGCTATCATAGAGTTGGGCAATACTGCTTAGGAGCCATCTTTGAAATGGGTGAAAACATTACGCGCCCAGATTTTTGTAGGCAGGCAGACAAGTGGAGGAAAATGGTTTAAAGAGCCAGCAGCTTACAGATAGAGCATCCATGTGCTAGGATTACACGCCAGCATGTCCATAGCTGCAAACCCTGCATGAAGGGCCATTTCCTGTTTCCAGCGGATAGATATGCTATTACTCAAGTCTCTATGCATTATTATTATTATTATTATACTTGACTAAATGTAAGCATTGCAACTACACTGCACTATGAGCTCACTGCATAACAAAGATCCACAGGTTTCCTATGGTTAAGGGTCATCAGGCAGGTAGGTAGTTTTCTAATAAAAGAGTGCAACAGGCCTCTCTCTCAGCTAAGGAGCCCAGGCTGTCCTACTGACAGGAATATACTGTAAGAGAAATGTCAGAAGTCCAATCCAAGTTATAGAAAATCATCTTTCAGGCTGCAAACCTCAGCACTGCGGCCTGAAGAATGGGTCAAGACTGCCTTAAAGAGGCAAACAGAAGCTCTCCTGCCCCTATGCTTAGCTACAAACAATTGCTGTGAACCCTGGGTAAAGTTGCCTTTACAAGATAAAAAGTGTGTCAAGAATGACTTAAAGAGGTAGATAGAAGCTCTTCTGCCCACTATCCATAGCCGCAAGGAATTTCTGGCAGCCATGGGTCAAACTGCCTTTACAGGATAGAAAGTGTGCCAAGACTGTCTTAACAACTTCAATACCAGGCATTTTCCCCCTTCCTGAACACGACAATTTTTAGCTTGCGTGGTCATGCAACACTGTACTCAAACTAAATTTTTTCAATTGTATTCCCACAAATATTTCTTTTGGTGGCACTGATAAGGTGGCACTGATGGACACTGATAGGCAGCACTGATATTCAGCATTGATGGGCATGGATAGGTGGCACTGATATGCAGCACTGATGGGCACTGATAGGCGACACTGATGGGCACTGATAAGGTGGCACTGACAGTTGGCAGTGATGGGCATTGACAGGTGGAAATGATGGGCACTAACAGGAGGCACTGATTGGCACTGATAGGTGGCACTGATTGGCACTGACAGGTGGCAGTGATGGACACTAATAGATGGCACTGATGGGCAGCACTGATGAGGTACTGACATGTATTAGCCTATTGAGCCTATTTGCTCTGTAAGATGTTCAAAGCTTGGGATATTTTTTATAACCCAAACCTGCTTTAAACCTCTCCACAACTTTATCATTGACCTGTCTGGTGTGATCCTTGCCCTTCACGATGCTGTTTCACTAAGGTTATCTAACAAACCTCTGAAGGCTTAACAGAACAGCTGTATTTATACTAAGATTAAGTTACACACAAGTGGACTCTATTTACTAATTAGGTGATTTCTGAAAGCAATTGGTTCCACTAGAGTTTAGTTAGGTGTATTCGAGTAAAGGGTGCTGTATTGAAATGTACGCCACACTTTTCATATATTTATTTAAAAAAAAATGAAAACCACTTATAATTTTCCTTCTATTTTACAATTAGGTGCCACTTTGTGGTGACCTTTTTCATAAAATTCCAATAAAGTATATTTTACGTTTTTCATTGTAACATGACAAAATGTGTAAAATTTCAAGGAGTATTTTTTCAAGACATGGTATGTGTGTGTGCAAGTGGGCACAGGCAGGTGTTTTGCTTTTGTATGTTTGTTTGCGTGTATTTTCTTACAATTTTTCTTTATTTGCAAGCATTTGAATAAAAATGTGTATCCAGACAAATGTAGGAAATTTTATGATGTTTTTTCATTGAACGTGAGTATAAATTTATACAAAATATGCTGTACATTACATACGTATATATGAAAAACATTTGTCTGTTAACCCTTATTTCTATTTATATTTCAATGCATTGTTGTTTTTGTTTTTAAAAAAACATATAATCAATGCAATATCACTTAAACAATGGTAATAACTATAGGTAGTACAAAAGTAACAGATGTCCACAAGCATTTTGTCTACTGGATATGATTCTGTTGATTAAATGTTGAAGCTATTTGCATAGAGCCCTGAAGCAACTGTATTCTTTAGCACAGAAGTAATGTCAAACATAAGAATCAGCACGTTATAAATCACAAGGCCCCATAATATTTCATTCCCCATTACATTCTCTGCATAAATACTGCACAGTACCTCAAGGGTACTACCACTAGCAGGGGAAACAAATGATCTTACGGTGTTTGTAGACCACAGATGCTGACAAATTGGCATTACATTCAATTTTTTTCCTTCCCTCCTGATTAATGATCTCATGCTTATTTAATTACTGTGACACATTCTATATATTTAATGCTAAATGAGCCTATTTGCTTGAGAGTGCAAGCATAAAACAAAAGGTTGTAATAACTCTGCAGAACACATTACAATAATTATTCCTATCTATCTCTCTGGGTGCAAATTATAATATGGATATTTCAAACAAGGCATTTATTGTATATCATTAAATCTTTAACAAGGATATGCCTGTCCAGAAATGTAGATTTTTGATTTGCATGTTATTAATGTAATAGATAAAAATCAGAAGCCTTCAAAACCTGCAGTTACAGATAACAATTTCATAACTTTAATATCATTTCTGAAGGCCAGCTTTCAATCAGATGTAGCTTGCAGTGTTCTCGGTTTTGAAATATTTATTGTATTTATCTAAACCCTATTAGCAAATAATTCTTCTGCCTGCTAAGAAGTTAGATCTATACAATAAGCAAGACACGATAGATACACTTAGGCAGGAATTTATTACATGGATTCAGATTTTAAAGAATGCTAAGTGGCACTGCACCCTTAGTTTCTTCTCTTAATACAATAAGGAAGAAGATTGTTATTCTCTATAAGACGATTTTTCATTCTAAGCTAATTCTTTTTCAGTTCAGTCCCTGTATTGTGTTACGCTTTCATTTAAGAAAAGCTATCGTGGATTCAATGGCTTGTGATTAGATTAGGCTGTGCTCTGTGAGCATGTCACGTTTTGCTTTATAACTTAGCATCTGTTCCTGCAGTCACCAAACTCCTGTTTTCAGTGCCCATTGCAGCCAACTGAACCTTTTCTTTACTGTCTCTAAATAAAAGTACTCATAGCTTTTGTTTCACAGGTCATTTAAAGTTCATTTTAGAAGTTCATTAGTTAAACTTTTGTGTTCTTAACAATGATACATCTTGGAGGGGCAAGGGTCATTTCCCACTGGAAGGGATCATATGTTATCTGCTGCTGTGTATCACTGTAAGATGTGCGGCCATTTTCGTGATAAAGACCAGTACGACATTTATTCTGTAAAGGAAGATCAATCAAAGCGGAGGTTACAAGATCAAATGCTCACAGAGTGTAATTTCAGAAGAAAAGCATTTGGATTATTATATATTATTATCATCGAGAAATCTATTCAGTTACAATTGTCTAGGATTCAAGCTACCCAGTAGGCTTTTATCCTTTCTATAGTCATGGAAAAAGATATTTGTTGCTGGACATAGATACAAACTGACATGCTTAGGACCATAGCAAGCCGATGCATAATGTCAGCATGCTGCGGAACTATTTACAATTAACACTATAGCAGTGTACAATTAAAACTATACATTTAAGCTGACCACACCTACATTTTGTAACTACAATAAGCCATCCTCACTGTCTGAACACATTTTAAAAATAAAATTTGAGAATGCTTAACAAACACAAACATTTTATGAATGTATTATCAAAATAAAATATATAGGTTAACAATATTTGAAAAAAAAAAAGTAATAAAACATTCTGTTAAAATATAATTAAATATTATGTTGTATGTATACAGGTAAATCTTTTTCAGGAGATATCCATAACCATTTAAAAGTCCCATTTGTCCTGAAAAAAATATGGTATAATCCACCTGGGCGCACAAAGTAGTTGTGATAATATGTACGGTTTTACTAACACATGTCAAAGTTGCTAAATTGTGCTTAGGCAGTAATATTTGTTTTACCCTTAGGCATGAATGGGGTTAAACTACAGCATGAAAGTGGAAATGATTAGGGATGGCCTCGTGGTTCGCCCGGCAGTCGGTTCGCGGCAAATTTTGCGTGTTCGTGATTCGCCAAACAGGCGGACTATTGGCGCTGTTCGCCCAGCGGACATATGCGTTTACAGTGCGAAAGAACTTTGACCCATGATGACACATCCATCATGGGGTACAGGAAAGCCAATTGAGACATTTCAGCACATGGACAATTGGACATTCCCCCTACCTTATAAATAGACCTGATCTGGTGGCCATTTTACATTCTGTCTTATGTCAGTGTAGAGACAGGACGCTATGTGGAGCAGGGAGAGACTGTAGTGACACAAATCAATAGCTATTAGGTCCTCAAAAGTCCTTTTAAGGACTGGTATAGGTGTAGTACAGTATATAGGGTTCAGTGCACTGCTGTGCTGGTGATTGCAGCTGTCTTTTGTCAGTGTAGGGACAGGACGCTGTGTGGAGCAGGGACAGTCAGTTTAATCGCTAGCTAGCTATTACTACTAGGTCCACAAAGGTCCTTTTAAGGACTGGTATAGGTGTACAGTATATAGGGTGCTGGTGCACTGCTGCTGACTGCTGCCCGATTCTGCAGCTGTCTTTTATCAGTGTAGGGACTGAGGGACAGTCTGCAAATCACTAGCTACTAGGTCCACAAAGGTCCTTTTAAGGACTGGTATAGGTGTAAAATATATAGGGTTCTGGTGCACTGCTGTGCTGCAGATTACTGCTCGTTTCTGCAGCTGTCTTTTATCAGTGTAGGGACTGAGGGACAGTCTGCAAATCACTAGCTACTAGGTCCACAAAGGTCCTCTTAAGGACTGATATAGGTGTACAATATATAGGGTTGTGGTGGACTACTGTGCTGCAGATTACTGCTCGTTTCTGCAGTTGTCTTTTATCAGTGTAGGGACTGAGGGACAGTCTGCAAATCACTAGCTACTAGGTCCACAAAGGTCCTCTTAAGGACTGATATAGGTGTACAATATATAGGGTTGTGGTGGACTACTGTGCTGCAGATTACTGCTCGTTTCTGCAGCTGTCTTTTATCAGTGTAGGGACTGAGGGACAGTCTGCAAATCACTAGCTACTAGGTCCACAAAGGTCCTTTTTAAGGACTGGTATAGGTGTATAATATATAGGGTGCTGGTGCACTGCTGCTGACTGCTGCCCGATTCTGCAGCTGTCTTTTGTCAGTGTAGGGACAGGACGCTGTGTGGAGCAGGGACATTCAGTTTAATCACTAGCTAGCTATTACTACTAGGTCCACAAAGGTCCTTTTAAGGACTGGTATAGGTGTACAGTATATAGGGTGCTGGTGCACTGCTGCTGACTGCTGCCCGATTCTGCAGCTGTCTTTTATCAGTGTAGGGACTGAGGGACAGTCTGCAAATCACTAGCTACTAGGTCCACAAAGGTCCTTTTAAGGACTGGTATAGGTGTACAATATATAGGGTTGTGGTGCACTGCTGTGCTGCAGATTACTGCTCGTTTCTGCAGCTGTCTTTTATCAGTGTAGGGACTGAGGGACAGTCTGCAAATCACTAGCTACTAGGTCCACAAAGGTCCTTTTAAGGACTGGTATAGGTGTACAATATATAGGGTGCTGGTGCACTGCTGCTCACTGCTGCCCGATTCTGCAGCTGTCTTTTGTCAGTGTAGGGACAGGACGCTGTGTGGAGCAGGGACAGTCAGTTTAATCACTAGCTAGCTATTACTACTAGGTCCACAAAGGTCCTTTTAAGGACTGGTATAGGTGTACAGTATATAGGGTGCTGGTGCACTGCTGCTGACTGCTGCTCGATTCTGCATCTGTCTTTTATCTGTGTAGGGACTGAGGGACAGTCTGCAAATCACTAGCTACTAGGACCACAAAGGTCCTTTTAAGGACTGGTATAGGTGTACAATATATAGGGTTGTGGTGCACTGCTGTGCTGCAGATTACTGCTTGTTTCTGCAGCTGTCTTTAATCAGTGTAGGGACTGAGGGACAGTCTGCAAATCACTAGCTACTAGGTCCACAAAGGTCCTTTTAAGGACTGGTATAGGTGTACAATATATAGGGTTGTGGTTCACTACTGTGCTGCAGATTACTGCTCGTTTCTGCAGCTGTCTTTTATCAGTGTAGGGACTGAGGGACAGTCTGCAAATCACTAGCTACTAGGTCCACAAAGGTCCTTTTAAGGACTGGTGTAGGTGTACTATTTGGTGTGCAGTATATAGGTGTGTAATACACGTATAAAATACTTGCACATATAGAAAGCATAGTATAGTGCATTTCCACTATGCAGCATTGTGACTGCTGAGCGGTTCTGCAGCGATACTACAAAGAATGACAAACGTAATAAAAAAAAAGTATTATAACTGGTGTGATAGACCAGTGGCCCCCAAAAACGACAGATTGAAGCGGGGTGTTATATACATTCTTCCACACACGTACTGCACTTCTCTAGAGACTTTTGTCACAGGGTCATTTAAAAAATGACAGGCAGAGGAAGAGGTAGGCCCTTCCGCAGGGGTGGTAGGGGTAGGGCAGGAGCAACAGGCTTGAGCCAAAGTGGCAAATTGCAGAAGCTGCATGCGATTACTTTAAAGGACGCACCAGACTTGGTTGAGTGGCTCACTCAGCCTTACTCTTCTGCACCCTCCTCATCCTCTCAATCTGCACCCTCTTCTTCACTCTCTGCTGTGTGCACCCCAAAGACACTACCACCAACACCACCACCATATACCTTCCGCTTGAGTCACAGAAATTATTTTCAGATCCATATCAAGACATTTCCGATGCGCACCCACTCTTGGCATTAGATCAGGAAGAGGAGGTAGCAACAACCGCCACTCAGCAGTCTGATGACAGTACCCAGATCAGCCCAAGGAGGAGGTTGATCCCCCGTGTTGCTGTCTACTCCGAGATCTCTACTTATAGCGGTGGGGAAGGTGACGTCGATGATGACGTGTCCTAGTGATGTCACGTGGGTGCCCACAAGAGAGGAAGAGGAGGGAGGTTCAGAGGGAGATATGGACCAGCAGATAGGAAGGAGAAGCAGCAAGAACTTACACTGCACAGAAGGGACAAAGCAGACTGCTAATGTATCAGAAGCGAGGCATCAACCATGTAGGGACACATCTGGCGCTCCCAGGACGCCGGCACATGGCTTCACAGTGTGGGCTTTTTTTAACGTGTCCGCTGCTGACAATAGTGTTGCCATCTGCAATCTTTGTAGTCAATGCATAAGTCGCGGTAAGCCCAACACTCACCTAGGGACGACCGCCTTAAGAAGGCACATGAGCTGCCATCACCGAGCCCAGTGGGAGCAACGGAACACACAATGCCACACTCCAGGCTCTCACCATCCAGCCTCCTCTTCTACTTCTCCTTCTCCTCACTCCTCACAATTGTCAGGCTTCCGTGGGCCAAATGTTTGAGCGTAAAAAAATGATGACGCCGAATAACCCTCTTGCCCAACTGTTGACGGCTGGCTTGTCAGAACGGATAGCCCGCCAACTACTGCCATATAAACTGGTGGACTCGGAGGCCTTTCGAAAATTTGTGGCCATTGGAACACCACAATGGAAGGTCCCAGGAAGGAAGTATTTCTCACAGAAGGGCATCCCAGAGCTATATGGCCATGTTCAGTGGCAAGTGAATGTATCTCTGGCACACAGTGTCGGTGCCAAGATACATCTGACCACAGACACGGGGTCTAGCAAATACAGCAGGGAAGGTATATCAATTTTACTGCCCACTGGGTGAACCTTCTGACAGCCATCAAGCATGTAACCCGTGGCACCCATGTAGATTTGGTTTTACCGCCACAGATTGCATGCAAGCCTGGCTCTTCTTCTCCTCCTCCTACTCCATCCTCCTCCCTCTCCTCCTCGGCTAACTCCTCCTTTTCCGCTGCTACTGTCTCTTCTGCTGCGCCGCCCAAGCTCCCCAGAACCTTTTCGACATGCCAGGTGAGACATTGCCATGTTGTGCTGCGTCTGTTGTGCCTGGAAGCAAAGAGCCACACTTGCCCTGCACTCCTTTCAGCATTGCGTTCACAGGCAGATCAGTGGCTAACACTGCTCAATTTAACAGTTGGTAAAGTGGTGTGTGACAACGGGGCCAATCTGCTTAGTGCATTGAAACAGGGAAAAATTATGCACGTGCCATGCATGGCACGTGTCTTAAACTTGGTCGTGCAGCGATTCGTTGTCAAATACCCTGGGGTCCAGGACATCTTGCGGCAGGCAAGAAAAATCTCGGCCCATTTCAGAAGATCTTACACGGCCATGGCTCGTCTTGCTGACATTCAGCGGCGACACAATCTGCCGGTCAGATGTCTTTTTTGTGATTGCCCGACGCGATGGAACTCAACCTTCTATATGCTTGATAGGCTGCTCCAGCAGAAACCTGCAGTTAACGTCTACCTGTACGAACTCTGCAGCAGAACAGGTTCTGGGGAGCTTGTTTTTTTTCACTGCGCCAGTGGCTGCTCATGCACGAAGCATGCAGACTTCTGTGGCATTTGATGAGATCACCAAACTGGTCAGTCGCAGCCATGGCACCATCAGTGAAATGGTACCTTATGCCTTCTTTATGGAGCATGCATTGCGTTGTGTCATTGATCAAGCCATAGAGGAGCAGGAGCAAGAAGATGAGGAAGTCGCAATGCTGGATGAATTCCCAGGGGGGCTACTCTATCTGAGACAAGTCAACAACAGGAGTCTGAAGAGGAGTCAGAGGAGGATGGTGCCGGGGCGGATGAGGAGGAGCAAGAAGAGCATGCTTTAAACCTTTCTGGCATCCCTGTTGTTGTGCGTGGATGGGGAGAGGAGAACGAGGAGGACAACATTATCCTGGATGATAAGCAGGAGCCAGGCAACCACACCGCTTCCAGTTTAGGGCAAATGGGGGCCTTCATGCTCCAGTGTTTTAACAGGGAACCCTGTATAAAAAGCATAAGGGTCAAGGACCAGTACTGGGTGGCAACGTACTTAGACCCCCGGTACAAACACAAAATGGCGGAAATGTTACCGCCGTCACAGAGGCTGTCAGAATGGAGCACTTCCAGGCCTTGCTTCGAGAAATGCTGCATTCTGCTTTTGCGTGCGCTGGCAGAGGAGGAATTCCCACTCCCAGAGAAAGAGTTGCGGGTACCAATCCAACAGCGCCTGCAAGAAGAGGGCGGTTTGAAGATGTGTTAGTGACTTCTGAAATTAGGTCATTCTTTCAGCCGACCCATCGACAGGTCTCATCCAGATCCAGTATCAGGGAACGCCTAGACCGACAGATGTCCGACTACATCGGGTCAACGGCCGATGTGGACGCTCTGAGGAGTGATGAACCCCTGGACTACTGGGTGGGCAGGCTTGACCTCTGGCCAGAGCTTGCCCAATTTGCAATGGAACTATTGGCATGCCCCTCGTCCAGTGTCCTGTCCGAAAGGACGTTCAGCGCAGCAGTGAGGATTGTGATCGATAAGCGCACTCGCCTAGCTCACGATAGTGTTTACTACCTCACATTTCTAAAAATGAATGAGGCATGGATCTCGGAGGAATTCAACACATGTGACCAGTAGACCATGTATATACATAACTCTATAAACAATTTATTTAATCAAGCACACAGATGTTTTTTCTACCTTTGGCCAAAAAAAGCACACCATACTAAATGCCCATACCCTCCTGTTTGAAGAGGTTGAGCGGTGTCATATTTTTGAGTCCCGCAGTGAGTTGCTGGTATCAGTGCTGGTGTCAGTGCTCTCTATCTCGGTGCTGGTGTCAGTGCTCTCTGTCTCGGTGCTGGTGTCAGTGCTCTCTATCACGGTGCTGGTGTCAGTGCTCTCTATCTCGGTGCTGGTGTCAGTGCTCTCTGTCTCGGTGCTGGTGTCAGTGCTCTCTATCATGGTGCTGGTGTCAGTGCTCTCTCTCTATCTGGGTGCTGGTGCTGGTGTCAGTGCTCTCTATCTCAGTGCTGGTGTGGTGTCAGTGCTCTCCATCTTGGTGCTGGTGTCAGTGCTCTCTATCTCGGTGCTGGTGTGGTGTCAGTGCTCTCTATCTCGGTGCTGGTGTCAGTGCTCTCTATCACGGTGCTGGTGTCAGTGCTCTCTATCACGGTGCTGGTGTCAGTTCTCTCTATCTTGGTGCTGGTGTCAGTGCTCTCTCTCTATCTCGGTGCTGGTGCTGGTGTCAGTGCTCTCTATCACAGTGCTGGTTTCAGTGCTCTCTATATCGGTGCTGGTGTCAGTGCTCTCTATCTCAGTGCTGGTGCTGGTGTCAGTGCTGTCTATCACAGTGCTGGTGTCAGTGCTCTCTATCTCAGTGCTGGTGTCAGTGCTCTCTATCTCAGTGCTGGTGTCAGTGCTCTCTCTCTATCTCTGTGCTGGTGTCAGTTCTCTCTATCACGGTGCTGGTGTCAGTGCTCTCTATCTCGGTGCTGGTGTCAGTGCTCTCTCTCTATCTCAGTGCTGGTGCTGGTGTCAGTGCTGTCTATCACAGTGCTGGCGTCAGTGCTCTCTATCTCGGTGCTGGTGTCAGTGCTCTCTATCTCGGTGCTGGTGTCAGTGCTGTCTATCACAGTGCTGGTGTCAGTGCTCTCTATCACAGTGCTGGTGTCAGTGATCTCTATCACGGTGCTGGTGTCAGTACTCTCTCTCTATCTCAGTGCTGGTGTCAGTGCTCTCTATCACGGTGCTGGTGTCAGTGCTCTCTATCTCGGTGCTGATGTCAGTGCTCTCTCTCTATCTCAGTGCTGGTGTCAGTGCTGTCGATCACAGTGCTGGAGTCAGTGCTCTCTATCTCGGTTCTGGTGTCAGTGCTCTCTATCACAGTGCTGGTGTCAGTGCTCTCTATCACGGTGCTGGTGTCAGTGCTCTCTCTCTATCTCGTTGCTGGTGTCAGTGCTCTCTATCACGGTGCTGGTGTCAGTGCTCTCTATCACGGTGCTGGTGATCATCTCCTGCAGCCTCTTCATAGCCTACCCTGACCTTTCCTCTCCTCCATTGCCTTCATGCGCTCCTGAGTCCTGAATTGTCAAAATTTCACAGATAAAAAAAGAATTCTTGTCGTTGTCGATCCCAGATTCACTTAATACTTTTGTTATGTCAGTGTTCATGTGGTGGGACTATGTGTGCACATCTAGTAAGTATTTTGTGGCTGAAAATATGACCTGTAGGTTTTTAAGGTTTGCCTGCCATTAACGTCAATGGGGTTCGCAAACTTTTGGCCACGTTCGCAGTTCGCGTTCGCGAAACGTCCCCAGTCGGAAGTTCGTCCATCTCTATAAATGATTACCTGCCACCTGTCAACTTTAATGTCTAGATTTCAAATCCTTCCAAGAGCCTACCTCTATGAAGTCTCTATGAGGGTTATTTACGAATGGCAAATCCACTTTGCCCTACAGGTGAAAACTACATGTGCAAAGTGCACTTGAAATTGCACTGAAAGTGCACTTGGATGTGCAGTCGCTGTAGATCTGAGGGGGACATGCTAGGAAAATAAAAAACAGCATTTCAGCTTGCACATGATTGGATGATAAAATCAGCAGAGCTTCCCCTCACTTCAGATCTACCCCTCAGATTTAAAGCCACTGCATTTCTACAAATTTCAAGTGCACTTTGCACTTGTAGTTTGCACTTGTAGTGCAAAGTGGATTTGCATTTCATAAATAACCCCCAATGTTCTCTCTATGTTTGCATGTTCATAGGATGAATCCTATAGGGTCCCCCTATATGTAGTACATGTCCAAACTAGATGTGATAAAAGTGAAGAAGTATCTTATGAAAGGCTTGTACTGTGGAAACTTTTCCTAGAATAGGCAAGCAGAAGACAAAGGACAACTCAAGTGTGCAGTGTTGTAGGCACTGTGCAGGGGCGGATCCAGGACCTAGTCTCAGGCAGGGCACTGCCAGAAAATTTTGCCGGCAATTTGTCGGGGCAATGGCTGGTGCTGCCGCTTCAATCATCACAGCACCATGGTTGATATGGTGTCAGGATGATTGAAGCGCATTATTTCTATTATTACATTGTAATATAAAATTAAATAGTTCAACTCACCATAATGCAGAATCAGTGTGAGCCTCGAGCGTGTCACTTGCCACCGTTAGCTGCCACCAAATGCAGATTGTCACTTGCCATGTCACTTGCCACATCCCCTGGATTGTCACTTGCCAATGTCGCTTACCACAAGATGCGCATTGTCACAAAGTGATGTTTCATTGTGACCATCTTGCTACACCCCCACTTGTATGCAATAAGCCGAGAGCTAGAAGTCGGCAAGTGGACACCTTTATACTCCCCCCGGAGTCTTGCTTTTCACAGTTATTTTTAACAGTAAACTCAGCTTATTTCGTGAAATATAAGTTGAGTTTACTTTTAAAAATACCGGTGAAAAGCAAGACTCCAGTGGATCCATAAAGATGTCCGCTTGCCAACTTAAAACACTAGGCTTACTGTGAACGAGTGCAGGAGTACCAAGATGGCCGCGTGACGCAACGTCCCTTCAGTCACATATTCAGATGGGTAGCGGCTTCCCGACAACACCTGCCTGCTTGCTCAGTCACACGCCAGCTCGACCGCCCGCCAGCATGCTTGCCCGTCCACTCACTCACCCACCAGCCTGTTCAGTGACCTACTCAGAATTTTCTCGGGTGGAGCAATTGCCCCATTGCCCCCCCCCCCCCCCCCCAGAAGATCCGCCCTGGCACTGTGGAGCTTTTCCTTATTACTGAATTACCATGCCTTGTTCTGCATTGTGTTTCTGTGTAAAGGTGGCCTTGATAGAGGAGCTGGCCTTTGATTCTTTAAGAGGGAGTCCCTTGATAACTATGATCTGATGACTGGTGGAGAAATAATCAAGAAACAGCAGGAGGAGTGAGGAAAACACTGATTCAATGTACAGATGAAGCAGGAGCAGGGAGATCCTTGCTCTTTAGGCCCACAAGTCAAGCATTCTTTCCAGCAAGCTGCACGCTAATGAAATCACAAAATCTCCTGAAACTATGTCAGGGGCAGTAGTGCCTCAGGTGATCTAACATTGCAGCTATGCCATACACCTATGATGCACAGGAGTGAATAGGCACATAAAATACACTGCTGTTTTTCACAAATTAAAGAGAAAAGGTACCTTTATTAGGGTAATGCTTAGGCACAGTATTTTAGAAGCAAAAGATGCACAAGCATCTTGAAGCCATAATGGACAATTTATTGAATTGTTGAAAGATAATTAGATATAATCACAAACACCAAGGTATGAAAAGCACATATTACATTTATCAAAGCACAGATCACTGCTCTATCAGTGAATCTTAGAGCAATATTGTATAGATCCACCAAATGTAGGCAAATAGGCAGTGACAGCTGCAGCTGATCCATTGGGTTAATGGTGCTATTAAGTGATATAGCAATCCTTTGATAACTAAATCACTTAGCAGTAAAGAAAAATGTTCACGCGCCTGTTGTTTGCTATTGGTGCAAGGGGGAGCTCAACATACGACCAAAATATCCTCTCTCATGGACTCTGGAGGGCATTTTGGGAAAGCCTGTGTCTAGTTGGACACAGAGCTCTCATAAGATTGTGGTGGCCACATTGGACACAGATGTGCTATATATACAGTATATAGTTAGGGAGAGAAACCTATTTGTTAAGGGCTGGCAAGGACAGCTAAGGTCAGAAGGCTTCCACACCCCTCCAGGCAGGACAGGTGAAGGAACAAAGTTACAGTTAGCCTAGTATCAGGACCCCCACAGGGTGCAATACTGTTTGAATTCCCTCTGTTTGCATAGGTAGGTTCCCCTCTGAGATACTCTCATGTGCCCTGAGCAGCCTGTCATGAGGACCAGGAGTAGTTGCTAGAGAAGCCCAGTACTTATAGAGATCTGCAGTTTATGAGAGCCTTCCTCTGGATAATCCCAGTGGTCTGTAAGAATTGAAAAACATTTTTTTTTTTCAACCTGCTGCACCTGTAATCATTGCTAAATTATCTTTAGTGTTTGGAGGTGAATTTGAAGAGGGTTAGAGTGTTACGGTATTGTCACAAGGAGTACTTACTGAGGCCGCGTTGCCGAGAGCGATTCGCCCTTGCAACTACGTGCACGGAGGTGGTACAGGGTGCGGGTGGCATGCAGAGGCACGGGCCACCAGCAGGTGTAGTTCCTGAAGAAGTCTTTAGAACTGTACAGGAGGTGACCTGAGGTTCGGGTACTGGCTGAGGATCTGGTGCAGAGTTTAGTGGACAATCCGTAACACAGCAAGGGATCAGGCACGGGAGACAGTAAACAAGTCCGTGAAACAGTCCAGAGATCAAATCCATGTAAACAGGTAAGCAAGTCTGTGAACCAGGCCCGGGGTCAAATCCGTATGAGCAGGTGAGCAAGCCCGTTAGGCAGGCCGAGGGTCAAACGTGTAGGCAGATCGAGTAAAGTCTGCTGAGCAAGACGAGGGTCAAATCGAGGAGAACAGCAGCGTAGTCAAGAACAGTCCAGATCACAGCAGGTAATCAGATATGGCAAAAACTGTTGCGAGCCACTGTGCGCACACGTGTGCAATTGCGCACACCATCGGGCCGGAGCACCAATCCGCATGCATACGCGCAATAGCATGGCTAACATGGGTGGAAAAAGTCCTTCTCTGACAGGTATTCAATGATTTTACCAGGTTAAAAACTCCTTTAAAGATCAGTTGTGTCCTCTTCTTCCTTTGGTACCGCTGTCATCGAATAAGCACACACATACTCCCCTTGGCTCTCTTACTTGCAGCTACATCTCTTCATGCTAATCAGTGTGTGTGCCAAAGCTGACATGTTTCACGAGGTTGCCATCATCTTCTCATCTACACGTATCTACAAATACAGCTTAGATACTGATACTATCTTCAGTTATTGAAGCTTGATACAACAGAGTTTCAGGAGAGTCAATATGTGTCAGGTTGCATCCTTTCGTGTTTCACATGCTGCCTGTTCTTTATCTTTCTGTACTGGTTAGGCATGCTTAGGCAGGAAAGTATTTGAATACCTGTCGGCTCTACCCCAAGAACTTAGTGATCAAACACTGCCGATTGCTCAGTACCCCCCTTTCTGCTCTAAGCAAAGAGAGGTGACTGTCAGTCACCTACTCTCTGCTCAGCCCCTCCAGTGCTCTCTGGAGCACTGGGCTGTGGATGGGGAGGGAGGGACTGGCTCAGCCTCTCAGCAACATGCTGAGAAAATGAGCCAGCTGGCAGGTGGGATCTTTCCCAAGCCTGGACCGGCTGACTGACCTCAGTCATGTAAAATAGCAACTCTTCTATTTTGAGTTTAGGTGTACTTTATCTCCCATCACTGGCCCACTGCAAACAACGCTATCAGATGAGCAAGCCTGGAGGCATTATAAGGGTGTGCTTTTGTTTGCTTCCAAATAGGACATATCTATGTACTCATTTATCTGTGTACTTATTGGTCAAAAGTTGAATAAACTAGAGTAGTACAGCATTTTTGACATTTGTTTGTGGCATGTAAAACACACTTATTTACATTTAGGTATAGCACTTTGCTGTATTGAAAGTGCATTATCATCAAAATAAGGAAAAGTACTGTACATTTTTATTTCGATGGCATTATAGCAGCAATCTCATGTTTGCATGTCCATTTTAATAAAAATCTGAGAATATAATTTTTCACAGAGCAAGCTCAGTATAGATGCACAGTTTTCCACTCACATTTTTTTCTAGTTTATACTTTCAAAAGTCAAAGTTTAGGCTGCAGTAAGATTGATTACAGAAAAATAATCCTGTTATTTACTTATTAGATTTTGAAAAGTTAATCTTGTCTAAAAAAAGAATACTGACAACAAAGGAAGCTCAGTAATACTTAAATGCAAGCCTGTAAAAAAAAAAAAATTCTAAGGCCGCGTACACACGGGCGGACTATCCGTCCAACTAAGTCCGTCAGACAATCCGACAGACAGTCCGTCCTACTTTTGAATGCGCATGCGCCGTAGACAGCAGCACGCAGGCGCACTGGGTAAGCCGCAGATCGCGGCGATATGCCGCATGCGCGGGAGTGACGTCAACGCTGCTCCAGCAAATCACAGCGCCGGAGCAGCGAGACCCACGGAGACCCACCAAGAAGATGGACGCTCGGAACTACAGGGGACAGCGGTGACTTTGCTGGCTCCTGTGTCAGGTAAGTGACACATAATGGACTACTAAGTGATGCAGGGCTGTCTTTAATTTTGATTGGGCCCTGGGCAAACATTTTCTTGAGGCCCCCCTCCATTCTGAGACATACAAAAAATAGCAGGTAGACTCAAAATCAGTTTACTGCAGCAGATCACGCAGTGATTGCAATTGTTTGCCAGAGGTTACAGCCTATCCTTACTGCTCGCTGGTTGCTAAAGGTTAATGCACATCATTACCACTTACTGATTGGCTGCTAGAGATTAAAGCAGATTACTACTGTTCGCTGATTGGTTGCTACAGGCTAATACACATCATTACCTCTCACTGAGCAGTGGAGCAATCCTAAATAATTGAGCAAGTAAAGGGGCACATTAACACACATACTACAGGAGAGTGTCAGAGAGTGCAGACATACTACAGGAGAGGTTCAGAGACTGCAGACATACTACAGGAGACAATCAGAGACTGCGGACATACTGCAGGAGACAATCAGAGAATGCGGACATACTGCAGGAGACAATCAGAGACTGGCAACATACTGCAGGAGACAATCAGAGACTGGCGACATACTGCAGGAGACAATCAGAGACTGGCGACATACTGCAGGAGACAGAGACTGGGGACATACTACAGGAGAGGAGACAATCAGAGACTGCGAACATACTGCAGGAGACAATCAGAGACTGCGGACATACTGCAGGAGACAATCAGACTGCGGACATACTGCAGGAGACAATCAGAGACTGCGGACATACTGCAGGAGACCATCAGAGACTGCGGACATACTGCAGGAGACAATCAGAGACTGCAGACATACTGCAGGAGACAATCAGAGACTACAGACATACTGCAGGAGACAATAAGAGACTGCGGATATACTACAGGAGACAATAAGAGACTGCGGACATACCGCAGGAGACAATCAAAGACTGCGGACATACCGCAGGATACAATTAAAGACTGCGGACATACTGCAGGAGACAATAAGAGACTGCGGACATACTGAAGGAGACAATCAGAGACTGTGGACATACTGCAGGAGACAATAAGAGACTGCGGACATACTGCAGGAGACAATCAGAGACTGCGGACATACTGCAGGAGACAATAAGAGACTGCGGACATACTGCAGGAGACAATCAGAGACTGCGGACATACTGCAGGAGACAATCAGAGACTGCGGACATACTGCAGGAGACAATCAGAGACTGGCGACATACTGCAGGAGACAATCAGAGACTGGCGACATACTTCAGGAGACAGAGACTGGGGACATACTACAGGAGACAATCAGAGACTGCGGACATACTGCAGGAGACAATCAGAGACTGCGAACATACTGCAGGAGACAATCAGAGACTGCGGACATACTGCAGGAGACAATCAGAGACTGCGGACATACTGCAGGAGACAGAGACTGCGGACATACTGCAGGAGACAATCAGAGACTGCAGACATACTGCAGGAGACAATAAGAGACTGCTGACATACTGCAGGAGACAATAAGAGACTGCGGACATACTGCAGGAGACAATCAGACTGCGGACATACCGCAGGAGACAATTAAAGACTGCGGACATACTGCAGGATACAATCAAAGACTGGGGACATACTGCAGGAGACTATAAGAGACTGCGGACATACTGCAGGAGACAATCAGAGACTGCGGACATACTGCAGGAGACAATAAGAGACTGCGGACATACTGAAGGAGACAATCAGAGACTGCGGACATACTGCAGGAGACAATAAGAGACTGCGGACATACTGCAGGAGACAATCAGAGACTGCGGACATACTGCAGGAGACAATAAGAGACTGCGGACATACTGCAGGAGACAATCAGAGACTGCGGACATACTGCAGGAGACAATCAGAGACTGCGGACATACTGCAGGAGACAATCAGAGACTGGCGACATACTGCAGGAGACAATCAGAGACTGGCGACATACTTCAGGAGACAGAGACTGGGGACATACTACAGGAGACAATCAGAGACTGCGGACATACTGCAGGAGACAATCAGAGACTGCGAACATACTGCAGGAGACAATCAGAGACTGCGGACATACTGCAGGAGACAGAGACTGCGGACATACTGCAGGAGACAATCAGAGACTGCAGACATACTGCAGGAGACAATAAGAGACTGCGGACATACTGCAGGAGACAATAAGAGACTGCGGACATACTGCAGGAGACAATCAGACTGCGGACATACCGCAGGAGACAATTAAAGACTGCGGACATACTGCAGGATACAATCAAAGACTGGGGACATACTGCAGGAGACTATAAGAGACTGCGGACATACTGCAGGAGACAATCAGAGACTGCGGACATACTGCAGGAGACAATAAGAGACTGCGGACATACTGCAGGAGACAATCAGAGACTGCGGACATACTGCAGGAGACAATCAGAGACTGCGGACATACTGCAGGAGACAATCAGAGACTGCGGACATACTGCAGGAGACAATCAGAGACTGCGGACATACTACAGGAGACAATCAGAGACTGAGGACTTACTGCAGGAGACAATCAAAGACTGCGGACATACTGCAGGAGACAATCAAAGACTGCGGACTTACTGCAGGAGACAATCAAAGACTGCGGACATACTGCAGGAGACAATCAAAGACTGCGGACATACTGCAGGAGACAATCAAAGACTGCAGACATGCTGTAGGAGACAATCAAAGACTGCGGACATACTGCAGGAGACAATCAGAGACTGCGGACATACTGCAGGAGACAATCAGAGACTGCGGACATACTGCAGGAGACAATCAAAGACTGCGGACATACTGCAGGAGACAATCAAAGACTGCGGACATACTGCAGGAGACAATCAAAGACTGCGGACATACTGCAGGAGACAATCAAAGACTGCGGACATACTGCAGGAGACAATCAGAGACTGCGGACATACTGCAGGAGACAATCAGAGACTGCGGACATACTGCAGGAGACAATCAAAGACTGCGGACATACTGCAGGAAACAATCAGAGACTGCGGACATAGTGCAGGAGACAATCAGAGACTGCGTACATGCTACAGGTGATAGTCAGAGAACTTTTAGCAACGCACAGCTTGACAGTTGAATAACACAGCTCAGGGTTTAAGCAGTCAGGCATTTTATGGGTGCAATGACATACCTGGGCAGCCAAACACACTACATACATTTAGAGGTATGTGGGCGGGGCTTCCATTCCCTGATCTCACTACAACAGCCGGGAGCTCCACTGATGCTTTTTAGGGGGGCCCCGTTACCCGTGAATTGGGGCCCCAAATGAAGGTTTTGCAGAGTGCACAGAGGACAGGGGATGCTATTCTCGCGCTAGCCAGCTGAGAGGGGGCCGGGCCGGGAGCTCCACTGACGCTCTGACCCCACCCCCGTGCAGCCTGTATGCTCAGAACAGAGCGGCTGTAGTGAGAGCCAGTGATCGGAGTGGGAGCGTCAGTGGAGCTCCCGGCCCCGCCCCCTCTATACTGGCTGGGGAATACAGAGCTCCCACTCCGATCACTGGCTCTCACTACAGCCGCTCTGTTCTGAGCATAAAGGCTGTACGGGGGCGGGGTCAGAGCGTCAGTGGAGCTCCCGGCCCCGTCCCCTCTCAGCTGGCTAGCACGGGAATACAGCCTCCCATCCCGTGTCCTCTGCGCACTCTGCAAAACCTTCATTGAGGCCCCAATTCGCGGGTAGCAGTGCGGGCCCCCTACAAACATTGGGCCCAGAGCAGGTGCCCTGTTTGCCCTGCGCTAAAGACGGCCCTGGTGTGATGCATAGTAATCCATTATGCTTTACCTTTGCAGGGAATCAAAGAGGAAGTAAACCCACCAGGGTTTACTTCCTCTTTAAGTCTTTGTCCAAATGAATTCTGTCTCTACATTTTCTCCTTTGCTATTTATATCCTACTGATTTTAGTTTGTTTAACAATTACTATTTAAACATTTTTCATTTTCATTCACGTTGTTTGTTAATTTTCCTTTTTATTGTTGCATTAAAGCGGAGGTCCACCCTAAAGTGGACCTTCCGCTCATCGGAACCCTCCCCCCCTCCGGCGCCACAATTGGAACCTTTCAGGGGGGAGGGGGTGCAGATACCTGTACAGTACAGGTATCTGCACCCACTTCCGGGATAGCTCTCTGCAGAAAGGGGCGTAGATTACACCCCTTTCCGAAAGTCCCCCGCTGCCTGCTGGGAAACACACAGATCCCAGAGGCAGCGGGTCCATCCTTATTGCACAGCGCGACTCGCGCATGCGCAGTAGGGAACCGGGAAATGAAGCCGAAAGGCTCCACTTCCTGATTCCCATACCCAAGATGGCGGCGGCAGCACCCGAGAGACGATCGAGAGATCGGCTTCGGGTGCCGACATCGCGGGCGCGCTGGACAGGTAAGTGTCACTATTTTAAAAGTCAGCAGCTGCAGTATTTGTAGCTGCTGGCTTTTAAAAAAAAAAAAAACGCGGAGTCCCGGCGGACTCCCGCTTTAAAAAAAGCACAATTGGAAAAAAAAAGTCTTTATTTGTAAACAACTTTGCAATACTTTGTACCTGAATCCTAATCTTAGTGTCATTGTACATGGCAGATAACTATTTAATTAAGAAAAAGAGCCGTGCGTGTAGTGAGAAAAAAAAAAAAATATATATATATATATATATATATATATATATACAGTGTGGTGAGCAGGCAATAAACAGTCAAATGAACACATAGAATAGTGATTAGAACATAACCTGCAAGAAAACCAATACAAATGGATGTAGTCCAGAGGAAACACACACATATCACTTCTTAAATAAGCAAAAAATAATCAAATATAGCAAATAGATAGGTGATATAAAAATAATCAGTGAAAAAATACAATGTGAGGTTTAAATAAAAAATAAAAAATAATCATTGAATGCTTTAAATTTAATTTTAATTTTTTTATTTAAATCATTCAATGATTATTTTAAGAAGTGATATAAGAAGTGATATGTGTGTGTTTTCTCTGGACTACATCCATTTGTATTGTTTTTTCTTGCAGGTTATGCTCTAATAACTATCCTATGTGTTCATTTGACTGTTTATTGCCTGCTCACCACACTGTGTATATATATTTTTTTCTCACTACTAGTGCAGCTCTTTTTCTTAATTTTTAGATTTGGTGTGTATTTCACTTTTGAGTTGCAGCTCCTGTTATTTGTTGTGCACCAGCGCCGTTTCTTTTTTTCTTTTAAGATAACTACCCTGTTTCCCCTAAAATAAGACCTAGCGTGATTGTCGGTGTTGGCTGCAATATAAGCCCTACCACCCAAATAAGCCCTACTCTGTTTCCTCATAAATAAGCCCTACCCTGAAAAGAAGACCTACAAGGACTTTAACTAGGGCTTATTTGGGGGGTAGGGCTTTTATTGCAGCTATCACCAGCAATCACACTAGGTCTTATTTTAGGGGAAACAGGGTATTTAAGAATTATATGATAAATCAAATACTTTTAATCTATACTAACACTAATTTTCAAAAACAAACTGATGAAAGTAGATAAAAAAAGTGAATTTTTTGTTTTGTTACCTTTTTGTCTATGGTTTGCGTAGAAAATAAAAAAAAAATTTGCAAGACAATATCATCAAAAATCATATTTGTCCTGTGAAAAATCCCAGTGAAGTGATAAAAAAGTCAACTAAATGAAAAATAGTCCAATGAGAACTTAATTACCTAAATTGATAAAAAGTTAAAATTCATAGGAATTCATGAAAAAATTTAAAATATTAAGTTAATAGTAACAATAAAAATAAAAACAAAATTAAAAAAATATATATTAGTGATAATAATAAAAAATGAGTGGTAATAATGAGTGTAATAATGATGTAAAAATAAAAAATAATAAATAAAAAAAGTGTTCAATCTTCCGTGCAACCGAAAAACACCAAGGATTGTGACCACCACCACACAAAATATGCGCTTACTAAAAGGCAAGCAATTTCATGCCCATAGTCAATTTCCACAGCACCTCCTCAGACCATGATCACAGTAGGCTCTGTTATTGAATAAAACAGGACGGGACCGTCAACAGCAGCATGTGAAGCAGAAAGGCAGTACTCGGGATCCCAGGGAAATGAAAAGAAGACTCACCATAGCATAATTCCGTATAACAAATTTAATAAAAGTAAAGAAATATACTTACATAGAAAGCAGTAAAAACGCCCATAAAAAATGCCGGCCGGGATGCAATCGCCCATCCAACCTATGCTGTATCGTGATGATGTCAGCACGTCTGCCACCCGATGTACCTTTCGTTGTAAAAAGACTTATTTGTGGGGATAGTAGGGAAAGCTAGTAACAGGATCACAAGATTTTTGACAGGATCAACAGGTATTTTTTCTGTACTTGCAGAAAATGTATTTAAGGCTCAATTCACATTGTTGCAGCAGTACAGTTATACACTTTATGTTATCAACCACCTCAAAGAGCAAGTAATAATATCAATGACTACAGTATGCAGGGGCGGACTGACTATTCGGGCACTCGAGCACTGCCCGGGGGCCCCATGCCCCTAAGGGGTCCCATCAGGTTTGCCAGCCTCAATAAAACCAGGGACAGTATGTAAAAATCTGTGTTTTTAAAAAAAATCTCAAGATTATAGCTGCCCTGCCTCTCCAGTAACTTTGTGTGTATGTGTATTGTGTGTGTGTATACTGTGTGTGTATATTGTGTGTCTGTGTGTGTATACTGTATGTGTGTGTGTATACTGTGTGGCCCCATAATCTATTGCCTGGGGGCCCCATAATCTTCTATTGCCCGGGGGCCCCATAATCTTCTATTGCCCGGGGGCCTCATAATCTACTATTGCCCGGGGGCCTCATAATCTTCTTTTGCCCGGGGGCCCCATGAGTTGTCAGTCCGCCCCTGACAGTATGTAGAAAATCTCTTCTAAAGCTCAAGTCCACAAATGATCTACATTTTTTAAATATTACTTTTATCTTATATTATACTTTTTATCTTTAATAATATTTATTTCACTTAAAAAAAAGGAAAAACTAGATTTCAACAGAAACCAGTTGTCATTCGGTCCCTGTGTACAGCAGCCTGTCTGACAGAAGCTGGCCTTACATTCAGCTTCTGTCAAATGGGCATGTTGAAAAAACAGCAGCCGATCTGCACTTACAGCCAATGACTGACTGGTGTGTTCTGGCAGGGGTGCAGTCCCCCTGTCAAACAACAATAGCTCAGTGGGGAGATTGCTGTACTAACATCACATAGTTACTACACAGAGCTCCTCGGGAGCTCCTCATTTTTTTTTAGTGTGTACCAGGCTTTACTCTGATTCCAGCCCTTGATTATGCCACACTGTTGGAATACTAACATGCCATTTTTAAATGATTTATATATATTAATGGTTACATACGAATGTACAGTATATCAAAATATATCTTTTTAAATGACCTTATTTCTCTGACAACTTATGTTCTTTAATGTCCCGTTTACATATTGTTTAGTGGGAATGTGGGATCCTGCTAGTGATTTAAAAACTGTGATTCACACGTGCCATGCATAGGGCCATCCATTCACTTAAATTGGCTGCCCTATGTGCGTTTGTTGTGGCAAAGAAGCTCAGGGACCACATTTTGGCCCTGAACCAGGAACAATTTTATACACACTTAAGGATTATGAGCACATGATGCTTATGTTTGTTGTGAAACTACCACACCCTTGGAAAAAATTTTCTTATCAGTTAAATATTCTATTTTTTTTTTTGTAATAATCAGCCATCCTGCCTGCTCAATGTGGCAAATCTCAAAATTTAGTGATAAACAAAAAAAAAGTCCTGCGCAAAATATGCCGAAATAATAGAGTCCAGAAATTGCTAAGTGCAAAGAAAACGTGTAAAAAAACAATCAATCAAGGTAAATGTAAATAGATAGTCCATATATTCATAAACACCAACGATGAGAAATAGATGATCAAACGGTGATAAACAATCCCAGAAGAAAGGGCTCACAGAACTCTCACCTTAAAAAAGGAAAATTAGGCTCATCACAAACTCAGAAGATATCTCACTTCACTCCTCATATTCAGCCACCAGAGGGATCCTATTACTGTGCCAGATAGGAGATGATTTCTATATCCGGCCACTAGAGGGCCATTAATGGCTCATGTATTATAATGATAACCCAAACGTAATGATCCGTGGTAAATAGCTCAAAAAAAAGGAGGGGGGGGGGGGGGGAGAGAGAGAAAGAGGAGGCTCCAATGGTGTAGTATATTTAGAATAAAACAAGCAGTTTATTAATAAGCAAGTAAAATCGGACTCTCACATTTCATAGAAAAAAACACAGCAAGAAAAAGTTAAAATGGTGGCGTGGCGACTTCCGCCAGTCCTACTGTACTTCCGGTACGTCCTGCGGCCACTCCCTACGCGTTACGTCATACCACCTGACTTCTTCATGGGGATAATGATTGACCGCTGTATAATTCATTATATATACCGAAAATCGGAACCGGAAGTATCCAATCGGCCATTTTTGAAATGGTATTTAGAAAAGTAAACATCTGTAGACCGGAAGAGTGGATTCCGCCATATTGCTACTCCAATACAACCAAAAGCGGAAGTATAAATACAGCCATCTTAGTGCTCACGATGATAGTGATAAAAAACGGGACTATAAAGTAAGAAAACGGAGCTTAAAAGATGACAACAAATAAAAAGATTAAAAGGATTGGTATGTAGAACAGAGAGATGGCATCACCCAGGCATATATCAAAATATATCAAAAAATATATATTAAACCCAAAAACGGAAAAAAGCGCCACTGTATATAACTTAACCAAAAATATGTATGGTAATTGACACTAAAATGTGGTTGCAGCTGGAAAATATTATAGGACCATAACTGCAAACAAATAACATATTATTCCACCCCTATCATCCTAGGGTGATATAAGACTACCACACGAATACCCGTAAATAAAAATAAATAAATAAAAACGTCATGATATAAAAACGCTATGTTAAAAAACGCATAAGTAAAGTCGCATACCGGAAATATAGTAGGACCTTACATAAACACATAATAATAAAAAGTTGATAGCATAAAACCAATAGGATATAACCTATAACAATGAAAAAAGGCATATAAATCCATATAACTACTGATAATATCAAAAATTACTTAAAAAGCAATTAAGATCAAAATCTACATTGACACCCTCGGGGTGAAAGGATCTCATAGTAATAATCCACCTGGATTCTTTTTGACTAATCGTCCTAATTATATGTCTACCCCTCCACGGTGGATTGTATCTTTCGATACACCAAAACTGTAAATGGGAAGGATCCCTATTATGTACCTGGTCAAAATGTCTAGAGACACTGTGTTTCGGGAAACCTTTAAGAATGTTATGTATATGTTCTTTAAGTCTGACTTTCAAAGCCCTTTTAGTTCTCCCTATATACTGTAAATTGCAACTACATTGTAGGCAATAAACCACTCCTTCAGTATGGCATCCTATAAAATCCCGTATGGAATATATTTGTCCAGTAATAGTACTTGCAAATTCACTTCTCTTATTCTGAAATTTTTTGGATTGTTGACATGCAAAACAATTTTTACATGGGTAGAACCCCTTCCCCGTAAAAAAGGTATCCTTTCTGGGTGGTGGCTCAACCACAGATTTAGCAATGATGTCTCTCAGGGTAGGGGCCCTCTTAAAAACAACATTGGGCTTGTCTGGTAGAATTTTCCCCAAATCCCTGTCTTTTTTTAGGACATGCCAATGCCGACTAATTAGTCTAAATAACTCCTTATATTGCACGTTATAGTCCAATAACAGAAGGGACATCGCAACTGAACCAGTTACCTTTATTATTTTGTTGGAGCATCAAATGTCTATCCATGCATTTTACTTGTTCAATTTCCAATCTAATCCGAGAATCTTCATATCCTTTTTCTCTGAATCTAGTAGCAACAAGGTTGGCCTGTTCCAAATAGTCGTCTATCCTGGTACAATTTCTCCTTATTCTAACCAATTGCCCTTTGGGTATATTGTACAACCATGGCTTAAAATGACAACTATTGATAGAAAGATAACTATTAGCATCGACACTTTTAAAGTGTGTTTTAGTGATAACTGCATTTCTTTCAAGGGAGATATTTAAATCCAGGAAATGAATAGCCTTTCCATCAATTTTCCATTCTAAACGGATATTTTTGTCATTATTATTCAAACTGACCAGATATTTCTCCAATGCATCAAAGCTTCCATTCCAAACAATAATGATATCATCAATATATCTTTTATAAAGAGTCAGCTCTGCAGGCATATTCTTATACACAGCCTCCTCTTCCCAATGTGCCATAAAGGCGTTCGCCACACTAGGCGCAAATTTTGCGCCCATAGCTATACCAATAGCTTGTCTATAATATGTTTGATTGTGCAAAAAAAAAGTTGTTCTTCAAACAAAAATCAAGGCACTTAATCAGGAACTTTCTTTGTTTGCATTCCAATGTAGTATAAGTTTTCAAAAGCCATTTTATAGCAGCGCATGCTTCATGATGTGCTACAATAGTATATAGAGATGACACATCTGCAGTGGCGAGGAAAGTTCTTCCTTCCAATACTGTAACAGTTTCCAATAATTGTAATGTGTGCTTTGTATCCTTTAAATATGCATTGGTTTTCTGTACCGCTGGTTGAATGAAAAAATCTAAATATTCTCCCATTCTGGATGTAAGTGATTCGATGCTATTCACAATCGGTCTCCCTGGTGGGTTATCTCTATTTTTATGAATCTTAGGAATAGTATAGATAATGGGTGTTCTGCATGCTTCGGGAATAAGATATTTGCTTTCTTTCTTACTAAGAATAGCCTTCTTACTTCCTAAATGGACCAATTGCTCCAGTTCCTTTTTATATTTCAGGGTAGGGTTACCTAGTAGCTTTATATAAGTATCCCCATCTTGCAATTGTCGATCCAGTTCGCATAAATATGCTTCCTTGGATTGCACGACAACTGCTCCTCCCTTATCTGCCGGCCGAATGACGATATCATTTCTCTGTGTCAATGATTTGATGCCCTTTCTAATATGTCCTGGATCAAAAACTTTTTTAATCTGTAGGGCTTCCAAATCATCAAGCACCAATTTTTTAAAAACGTCAACATGTTGATTATTGGCCAACTGTGGATTAAAAACGGAGTTATTGCGTAGTGTACTATGTTGTACGAGATTTTGTTCACTAGATGTCCCACAACTGGATTTGATAGGGTTATTCATAATATATTTTTTGATGTTAATCTTCCTAATATATTTTTGAATGCCTATATATGTGTCAAACTTATTAAGATTTTTAATAGGAGCATGTTTCAGACCTTTATCAAGAACGGCAAGCTCCTCAGAGGAAATAGAAGTGCCGCTCAAATTGATAACTCCCTCACCGATCACTCTCTTTTGTGTTTGGATTCTCTTTCCCACTCTGCAGCCTCTCTTCTTTCTGGGCTGTCTCGTACTCTGTCGTTTTCCATCCTTCTTATAGGAGAGTGGTAAGATTCTTGCAGAGGTCTTCTTAGGGGAGAGTCTCGCCTTCGGTGTGTCCCCTGAGGTCTTCTGGGAGAGTAATCTCTCCTGTCTCGGTCTAAAAAAACGATCCTGTGTGTCTTGTGGGTATTGGTAATAGGATTGCTCATAATAATTTTGCTCCGGATAATTTCTAATAGGTTCAAACCTATTATGTGTAGGTATGGGACTTCTGTCCCTCCTTCCTTGGTGGTCATACTGATGTGACGATCTTCTGTTATCCCTCTGATTATGATGCCAATTGTTATAGGGTTTCTTAAATTTTTTAAAAGGCTTCTTCCAACCTTTCTTTGGGGTTTGTTGTGTATAGTTACCCCCATTTGTTTGATTATAATAAGGTACGGGTGTGGCATATTGGTCACTATAAGGTGGATCATGCCTTCTAGGTGTCTCAGGATAGCCCCGATTTTGTTGTACAAAAAGGGGCTTCCTTGTTTCATACTTATCATTGTCTCTATCCCACATAGGACCATTGCTCAAATGAGAGGATGTAGGATCTTGTATCCTGACCTCTCTTTCTGGAGTGGATTGTGCAGACATGGGGATCGCTTTTTCTAATTTCCCTTGCCATTTAAATACTTTATTTACTTTGTAATCGGTAATGTCCCGATGATACTTTTCCATCTTAAGCTGTTGTACTTCAAGATCTTTTGCAATAAGGTCTTTATTCAATTGTGATGCCATTTTATTAAAATCTGGCGATTCCTTATGCGATTCAAGTTTAGTTCTGATTTCTTCAATCTGTTTCTCTATAATATGAGTCTTTCTCTGCTTTCTCTTTAGTAAAAATTTAACACATTCGATACTTTTATTATTAAAGAATTCAAACCATTCCTCCATAGATTCCTTGTCTATAAGACCATCATTAGGTGGCAATTCCCACCTGATGCGTCTTGGGGCAATATTCTCTCTAAAATACTGTTCAAAAGTATTAGTGTCCCACCATAAACTAATCTTTTTTTCCATGTGATGCCCTAGCTTCCTCACCAAACTTTCAAGATCAGAATTGCGTGCTTTATTGTGTGAAAAAACCTCATCTAAATTAAGATTTCTATTATCCATATAAGTGAACACTTCCATAGTGGCAGCAAAGGAAAAACGTGTCAAAACAGTGAAAATACAAAAAAGGGAGGACCTTCGCGCTACTACGTGGAAGATATAAATAGGGTATATAAATACCTCTAAAATTAAATCAATATAACCAAATATAAATGATCGTAAAGTGCACGTGCAAAAAAAAACAAAAAAATGCAGCAAGACAAGATAGTGAACACAAACTACCAAATACAGTGATAAACAAAAAAAACAAGTCCTGCGCAAAATATGCCAAAATAATAGAGTCCAGAAATTGCTAAGTGCAAAGAAAACGTGTAAAAAAACAATCAATCAATGTAAATGTAAATAGATAGTCCATCTATTCATAAACACCAACGATGAGAAATAGATGATCAAACGGTGATAAACAATCCCAGAAGAAAGGGCTCACAGAACTCTCACCTTAAAAAAGGAAAATTAGGCTCATCACAAACTCAGAAGATATCTCACTTCACTCCTCATATTCAGCCACCAGAGGGATCCTATTACTGTGCCAGATAGGAGATGATTTCTATATCCGGCCACTAGAGGGCCATTAATGGCTCATGTATTATAATGATAACCCAAACGTAATGATCTGTGGTAAATAGCTCAAAAAAAAGGAGGGGGGGGGGGGGAGAGAAAGAGGAGGCTCCAATGGTGTAGTATATTTAGAATAAAACGAGCAGTTTATTAATAAGCAAGTAAAATCAGACTCTCACATTTCATAGAAAAAAACACAGCAAGAAAAAGTTAAAATGGTGGCGTGGCGACTTCCGCCAGTCCTACTGTACTTCCGATAGTCCTACGGCCACTCCCTACGCGTTACGTCATACCACCTGACTTCTTCATGGGGATAATGATTGGCCGCTGTATAGTTCATCATATATACCGAAAGCCGGAACCGGAAGTATCCAATCGGCCATTTTTTAAATGGTATTTAGAAAAGTAAACATCTGTAGACCGGAAGAGTGGATTCCGCCATATTGCTACTCCAATACAACCAAAAGCGGAAGTATAAGCACAGCCATCTTAGTGCTCATGATGATAGTGATAAAAAACGGGACTATAAAGTTAGAAAACGGAGCTTAAAAGATGACAACGAATAAAAAGATTAAAAGGATTATGTAGAACAGAGAGATGGCATCACCCAGGCATATATCAAAATATATCAAAAAATATATATTAAACCCAAAAACTGAAAAAAGCGCCACTGTATATAACTTATATGTATGATAATTGACACTAAAATGTGGTTGCAGCTGGAAAATATTATAGGACCATAACTGCAAACAAATAACATATTATTCCACCCCTATCATCCTAGGGTGATATAAGACTACCACACGAATACCCGTAAAAAAAATAAAAAAAATAAAAATAAATAAATAAAAACTTCATGATATAAAAACGCTATGTTAAAAAACACATAAGTAAAGTCGCATACCGGAAATATAGTAGGACCTTACATAAACACATAATAATAAAAAGTTTATAGCATAAAACCAATAGGATATAACCTATAACAATGAATTTTATTTATTTTTTGTTTATCACTGTATTTGGTAGTTTGTGTTCACTATCTTGTCTTGCTGCATTTTTTTGCATTTTTTGCACATGCACTTTACGATCATTTATATTTGGTTATATTGATTTAATTTTAGAGGTATTTACATACCCTATTTATATCTTCCACGTAGTAGCACGAAGGTCCTCCCTTTTTTGAAATCTCAAAATTTGCTGTGGTGGTACCACACAAAAGGAATCTTGTAAACAAACACACATCTGCTTAGGAACTTGCAAAATCATCTCCCACTGACTGCTTTTTAGTTCCAAAGGTCCATGCACATCTTCTGCCTACAGCTGTAACAGTAGGCCTTTGTTATTAGGTGGATCTAAAATTGGTGAATTCATACTGTACTGACTCATTCCTATCATGACCAGCAGACACTGCTTGTTGCAGGCAGTGCTCAAATACATTTTCTGTACATTGTATGTAGAAGAAGTTGATAGTGAGGTCATGCAATGAAGAGCCACACCCCAAAAAATCTCTATTTAGAGAAAATTTATATTTAAGTGTATTTATTTTCCTTTCATCCACTTTCCCTGCTCCATGGGTTTAGGTCTAAATTTTGTTGTACACCACAAAACAGTTACTTTGTTCTTTTTTTTCGTGCTGGGTTATTGAAATTTATGGATATATAGAACTGGATTTTGCATCTGTATTGTGTGTATATTCACAAAGCACACACTATGTACATTTTCCTTTTTGCTACTTTTATATTTTTTTGGAGCAGCTGCCATTCTTGCTATATCACATTCACAAAATACACATTCTTTGGATTATTTGCAAAACAAAGAGAAGCAGGAGATTGCCAGACATGTGTGTCAGGTGTCGGAAAAAGATCCCAATAATCGCAGAGAGTAATAATGTTATCAGTCACCACATCCCAGGTTAGGTGTACAGAAAAAGAGAGAATAATCCCCCAGTAAAGCAGAACTTTATAAGTGACTGAAAACACAGATATCTAGTATTGATACAATATTTTATTGAGTACAACATTTTTTAAATACATATAAAGCATTTGAAATAAATATGATAGCAAACAGCCTAATATAATACATAAAAAATGGCTCAAACAAACGTCCAACCCGCCTTTGTGTCAGGTGTCAGGTGTGAGTGGGATTGTTGCAACTTTGCTATTAAGCCAACCTGCCCTGTTGTCCAGTCCGCTTCCCTGCGCCAAATGCAAGGCAGGAAGAGAGTTGAGGGTGGGATTTATACAATACCACCATGTTTAGCCCACCTGCCCCAAGTAAAATTGGAATGAACAGTTTAAAGGGTTCACGGTGGCCTATTTTCTTTCTATTTTATTTTTTTGATTTTCAAAACAAACTTTGGTTCTGATGCAGCTACTCAGTGAGAATGGAACAGCCTCATCCCAAAGCCTTGAAAATACCCAAGGAAGGCCTAGTGTTATATCTGATAATAATGAAGTATACAAATTTAAACCTAAATCCAACAAATTCCCAGACCTACATAGTATTTGGGCCTTTTTTTTTTGATCAGAGAAATATTAAACCCTCTGACAAAGGCAATGTAGTTCTTATGACCCCCAGACTTGTACTTATCCATCTTGAATAATTCCTTTTGGTATAGACCCATCTCAATGACATAGATAGAGCAATTTAATCAGGAATATAAGGAGATCGTCATGGAGAAATTTGATGATACCTTAATCAATAAAGACATTTACAACCATCTCAACACACATTTTCTGAAGGTGCCTATGTGGTACTCCTTACCGAAACCCATAATAATCTTTCTTCACTCTCAGGACACCCAGTCGTATCAGCAATACGTTTTCTTAATAGTGGTTAAAGAGGTTGAGAAGACTCCTCCATGTCCTGCTTGTGGCTATCAATATCAAGGCATTTTACTCAAGTATCCACCATGGACAGGACATTGGGGTTGTCAAAGTCTTGCTCAATAAGCGGGAACAATTATTTGGCCATTTAGTGCATTATTTGACTATTCACACACAACTTCAGTTTCATATGGAAGCATGAGCTCCAGGTACAGGGGAGATAGAAAGGGAGGGAGTGCCCGGTATCCAATGGAATGCAAGTCAAGAGGTGGATATGTAGTAGTTTATTGAGCGTAGCAACAAGTGATCAAGCAACATGCTGTTTGTAGGGAAGGGTCCTGAATGAGGGTGTCAGTGACATGGGATGGGTGAGATCTGTGTTTGCTTTTTTTGCAGCCACAGCATGAACCCAGGAACAGGGAGTAGCCATGGGTACTACATGTGCCCTGGCCTATGCCAGACTTTACTTGGGAGTGTGGTAATTTATCATCTTCTCTGATGAGAATTTATCCAGTTACATGTGCCAGGTAGCCAGTTGGTACCCATATATTGATTATGCTTTGGTCATTTTGGCAGGTAGTGATGTACAATTTCAGCAATTTTTGAAGGAGTTGGGTCACAATAGGTACAATTTAATATTTACGATGCAATATCATATCAGGATTTCATTCCAGGCTGGTGAGATATTTGTACAATTCTGTCCATTAAATTGTATAGGAAGCCCACAGTAGGAAATTCAGTGTTACATCCTGCAAGTTGCCATCCTCAGGCTTTAATCAAAAGTATATCATATGCCTAGTACATTAGACTACCTCAAAATTGTTCTTTGGATTCAGACCATTATAAGATTGATTAATACAATGGGGTTATAGCTAGACTACCCTTAAGAGGGCAAATCAGAGAGTCCTCCAGCAGGTTTAGACCTCGCTGTTATTCATACTCTAATAAATGAGAGGATAGTAGTACAAATAGAGTGATTATTAATTATTCTAACCAACATGCCCAGGTAAGGCAGATTGTCCAGAAATAATGGTATGTGACAGGTCAATTCATAGTAACTACAACCAACATGAGAGGAGAGGCACAGTCCAAGAAGGGACCCTACCATTGTGGATGGTGCCCCCAGATTGTGAATGTGGAATTGTTACATTACATAATGAGCAGATTTTCAGACCCAGAAATATATAGATTGTAACACAATGGGGGTAGTGTATTTGATGACATGCCAATGTGGGGGATACTATGTAGGCAAGACAATGCTACTACTACTAGACGATACTTCTTATTCAACTGGTTCTTGTGATGAAAAATGTCAGATAAGTAGGCATGTTTCTGCTTCTTCTTCTTCTTCAAAGCACTGAGGAAAATCTGATCCACTAATTTCTCTGCTAAGCCACCTAATGCCCATATATACAGTAGCAGGAGATTTATATGCTCTTTGTTCATATTTTCATCTTGTTGTATCGTCCAGAATCAGCTTGAAAAGTTTTGGACATGCGCACTATGAAGAATTTGTGTTGTGACAATATTATGGTTTTTACTTTTTACAAGTGAGTAAAAGCCTTTCATGGAGCCAATGGAGCCATGGATTTACAGACAAAACATTAAATATATTTTGGCTTTGGTTGTTTCAGGCAGCTATGTATTTACAGTAGAAAAAGTTTTCTAAATTGTCATCACTATTTTCAAATCATGCAAATGGTACTACATGGCATGCATTGGTGATATCAGTGGACGCCTCAACCTGCAAAGCTATTTTTCTTCAGGATATCAGACAAGACCTTTTCCACATCATGTGATATGTTATCAATACATCAACTGACATTTGCACGGTCGTGCGACCTTGTAGCCAAACAAAATCAATGTCCTTTTTTCCCCACAAATAGAGCTTTCTTTTGGCGGTACTTGATCACGTTTGCGTTTTTTATTTTTTGTGCTATAAACAAAAGAAGAGTGACAATTTTGAGAAAAACACAACTTTTACTTCTTGCTAAAATAAATATCCCACTTTTTTTTTAGAAAAAAACAATTTTTTTCCTCAGTTTAGGCCGATATGTATTCTTCTACATATTTTTGGTAAAAACAAAATTGCAATAAGTCTATACTGATTGGTTTGAGAAAAAGTCATAGTGTCTACAAAATAGAGGATAGATTTAACACATTTTTATTATTATTATTTTTTTTTTACTAGTAATGGTGGTGATCTGTGATTGTTATCGGGACTGCGATATTGCAGCAGACAAATTGGACACTTTTGACACATTTTTGGGACCATTAACAATTATACAGCGATCAGTGCTATAAAAATGCACTATTACTGTATAAATGTTACTGGCAGGGAAGGGGTTAACACTAGGGGGGATTCAAGGGGTTAACTGTGTTCCCTTGGTGTGTCATAACTGTAGGGGGGATCGGACTGTCTAGGAGCAGAGAGAGATTGGGGTTCATACTTAGTATGAACACATGATCTGTCTCTACTCCCCTGAAAGAACCAGGATCTGTGTGTTTACACATACAGATCCCGGTTCTCTCTCTGTCACCAGAGCAAGAACTGGGCGATCGCGGGTGCCTGGTGGTAATCGTGCTCCCCGGACACTCGCATTGGCTCACGCGTGCAGCTAGTGGCCAAAAGGCGAAGCGATGTAAGGTAACATTGTTTCACCCAGCGATGTAAGCTAACTTTGTTTCGCCCAGCCGTACCATTCTGCCACAGTAAAACTGCAGCGGCTGGTGGGCAAGTGGTTAAAAAAAGTCATACACTGTATAGTACATGTTATCCTAGCAGAGGGGCTCACAATCACTGCCTTTACAACCCCTTTAAGCTTCCTTGAAAATCCCAGCCTATTTACTTATCTCGTGAAACTAACCTTTTACATTTTGCTAATGATTGTATATATGCTATAGGAATTTGTTATACTGTGTAGGACATTGTCTTTTAACAGTTGCCTTAATCTGTTATGTGAATATGTTTTTAAACTTATGTAAAAATATATTTGTGTGATTTTAACTACACTAAGGACTATGTAACAACATAAAAGTCAATTTCCCCAAAAATATTTTCAATGATCGAAGATAGGATTTAAATGTACTTAGCACTTCATAAAGATATTCAGAATAGGTTGTGTCTTTGAAAAATGAAATGGAGAATAAAAAAAGGCTATACTACAATTTGTGATAATGAAGTTTGTTTATGTTATTTTATTTTACTCAGCTATTTAACTTATTTTTATATAATATCATTACTGCAAGCCCTATTTTGGCTTATATTTATATTAGGTATTTTCAACCTTTTCAATTCTACTCTGTTTGTGGTGATATTTTTGTTATATCTTATTAAAATGTAGTCCCTTTAATATCATTTCCTAGAGAGTGAATTGAAACAAATGATCCTGTTTATCTTATTAAGTAAAGTTTATGTTACTAGAGATAGCAAGACACATGAACTTAAAGAAATGCTATGAAGACACAACAATAAATAACACCGCTGTCCCTTCTGGAAAGCTTTCATGACCTGTTAGGGTCATAAAATAATCATTTAGTTTAATGTCGTGATCCAGACCCCCATCATCCATATAGAATTCTATACAATTTGTCCATCTCATCAGGGAATTTATTGTTTCGTGTTAGAGGTCATAAAATATATTAAACATGCAAACACTGTAGACTGTCTGTGTGAGAGATAAAGTTCTATACTCTAAATGGGTAATTTATCTCATATGATAATGTGATATTTTCTGATATGTTAGGTCATTGCCTAAAAAGATGTCTAATATATCAGTCAACAAATAATGTTAAAGAATTTCTACAGCACAAAAAATACTAATGTTGACTTTACAATTACACAAATAAAGCTGTACTGATGTTTGAGAAAAATGAATATGGATAAAAAGTCCCACGCCCCTATTATTCAGATCTCCCCATCTAGCCATTATATCAACATGACGTTATAATTTATTATGCGGCACCACATGCAGGCAGTTTTTAATCACTGAAGCAGAAAGCATTAGCTGCAAGCCTTAAGGCCCTTACAAATCATCAGAAAATTGTACAAAAAATACCACTTTCTAGGCGATCGTACAATAATCTGGTTACTAGTACACAGCTTTCGAGAGCCGATCACGACAGTTCATCCGACATTATCCGAAGGGACAAACGCAAAAATATTTCTCATACGATACTAAATCATATGATTTTCGTTTAATCTGTATAGTCTTTATCTGAAAATGCAATACAAATACAATACAATAAATGACATCACTTCTAAAATTTTATTCTGTCATACCATCATTTTCATAACTTTAGTAACTTTTTCATTTTCAAAATGGAGACAATCTCATTGTGTGCACGGGTCATAAGGGGTTGATCTATAGAAGTATAAAAAACTGTTCACTTTGCAAGGGGGTTTTTTAATAATTGATAGCTTAGTGAATGAAGAGAAGCTATGCTGATGAGCGGGTAAATGGAATCGCCATTTATTTATAAACAATTTTGTCATGATTATCAAGAACATGTATTCTGATTAAGCAAGTGTATTTGTTTCAAATACACAGGATGTGTTTTCAAAGCTGTCTTGATAGTGTCTAAATGCCAATCACACCCCCAGCTATGAATGGCATTTTCCCAGAGAATCTGGAAGTGACACCTAGGTGCGAAATGACCATCCCTGTGTGAATATAAATACAATTACAACTTGATCAGACCTTCAAAGAGACTCACAAGAATTCCCCCCCCCCCTTTTTTAGAATGTATAAATATAGTCAGATGCCTAGCTTGTGCCAGAACAACATATTTGAATGTATACCATGCACTGTACAAAGTTTGTTCTCCCTGCCTATGGCTAAAACCATAGGCTTGTATATTAAATACATCTTTAATAATGTGGTTCAGCAGTCAACATGTTATTGGAATCCCCTAAATTCTCTGGGTTCCATGTCAATTGGTCCTTCGAGCCGGAAATGAAACTCTACAGACATCGCAAAGAAATGGAGCAGCACAAGCAGGGAATTTACTTCTGCTGGTAAAGGTAAGCTAATTTTTTGCTTACTGTGACTTCCCCTTGTGCTGTGCCTATTTCTGTAAGTCGGTGTCATGTAGAAGTACTCTTTCCAAGAACCTTGACTGTTGAATTTTGTTATGTTTCTTTTTACTTTCCATACTATCTGTACTTATTACTGTCCTTGCAAGTGTGTGTTCTGTGTGAATGACTTGCCCTATTTCAGGTGCAATGTGTGCTTAGCTAGGATTTTTGCATTTCCTGCGTCTGGGTGACCAGCCAGGTCAAGAATCGGGTCTTCGGACTCAAGGGATCATTCATAGGCTGTGGCTGATAAGGTACTATGTGTGGTGAGGCCCTGGTTTATTGCTGAGGGTGACGGCCTGCTTAAAAAAACAGTGCTGCTTGAAACCATAGTACCAGTTTTGAATGAAATTCTATTTTTCGTTTCGCGTCTGCGTAGTTCTCCATAAAACTACACCATGAGCAGATGTACTATCTCTCCTATTCTGCACAGTGCCTATAAGCTGATATGGAAGACTTTAGGAAGCAGAACTATCAGATTCTATACTCTAGAATTTTCTCCTATTGACATGTTTTTGTTACTGTACTGCCCCATTTGTTGGAATATGTGATGCTGTGTGTCCTGCATGAGTGGCTTGTCTAAAGGAGTGCTTGTTACATTTGTGAACTGTTTTAATCTGTCTGTGTGACCCTATTCAGTTGTGTGCCTATCATATGTGCTGCCATGTATCTTGCATATAAGTGGACTGTTTCCTTTTTAGAAAGGAGTGTGTTACATCTTCCTTCTTTTTTTTTTTTTTTTTTTTTTTTAGCAGCTTCTGTGACTAACACCCCCCCTCAGTTGTGTGCCTGTTGGTCTGTGTGACTGATTAGTACAGTGTATCTGGTACATATCCTTGGCCAGGATTGGAGGCCAGATATACAGTTCCTGCTATTATTAAGTAAAATTGTATCTGTGTGACCATTGGATTTAATAATAGATGAATTCTTGAGGAAGTCTCACCACCGTGTGAGATGGGGAATTGTACCACCGAATACACCTCAGATTGTATGAGATCCATGGATTGTTATGTCATGTTAGTTGTATTAACATGCCCAAAGTTCTGTATCAGCAAAACAGTTGATTCAAACCACAACTTTACCTACATGGAGTTTGCGTGTTCTCCCTGTGCCTGCATGGGTTTCCTCCGGGTACTCCAGTCTCTTCCCATACTCCGGGGAAATGCTGGTAGGTTAATTGTATACTGTCTAAATTGTTCCTAGTGTATGTATGAATGTGAGTTAGGGACCTTAGGATTGTAAGCTCCTTGAGGTTAGGGACTGATGAATATGAAATAATAGTAACACAGTATGAATATGGATGGCATGATGATTTGTTTTGATGTTTGTGATGTATGTTTTAAAGTAACGGGACATTGCCACAAGGGCAATTCCAGGTAACAAGTCACTGAAACATTTAGAAGCAAGAAAAATATTTTGTCAGTAAAGTGTAAAAATTTATTAAAATTATAGAGACTAAAATTTTTATTTCTAACTTAAAATCGTGAACAATTTGATCTATAGAATTTGGGTAAATATAGACTTAAAATTGTAAAACCATGTGCACTGTGTAGTCATTTTGCACTGTGGTAAATTTAATATGAAAAAACAAACGTAAAAATATTATATTTGCTTATTCTAAAAGAAAAGGTAATCTATATACTGTGAGCTAAAAAATCTTTAATTTAAATGCTTGCTGGGTGGCTAATAATGTGATCATTGAAGCCACACCCAATACACTTAATAAAATTGATAAAAAATAATTAAAGTAAAATGTTAAAAAGAGTAATGACGTAAAAAAAAGCCTTTTACTGATCATTAAAGTTTAAAAACAAGGGAGGTGATTGGGCTGGTCTATTACAAACAACCCAGGGTGCGAATGAGACATGTGATATGTTCTTTCAAAGGATGAGTGAGCAAGTTGCTGCATATTGTCAGAATGCAAATGAGGAAGTGATTGATGATATCCTTAGAAGTGCTTTGATGAGTGGGTTTAACAAAAAAGTGAGTGACAGAATAAAGATGATAAGACCAGAATGGAGGACAATGGGGTCCTTCTCTATAATGGATTTGGCTAGAAACATAGAAAAGAGAAAGCCAAACCACAGAGAGTAATGTATGTAGGTCCTAATGGTAAATTTGTACCTGAAAATAGTGGTCATAAAAAAAAAAAAAAAAAAAAAAAAAATCAAGAATGATCAAGCTAAACCTCAAAATGAACCTGAACTAGAACAAAGGGAGTCCTCTTACCTGGGTAGATATTGACAAGAAGGCCAACCAGTGTCTAATAAAGCTTTTGAGAAAATTATGTATGCTGATGTTTCTCTCAAAGGTAATAACAGTCAAGATGCTTTTGTGCCCCTTACTTTTTCTAATTTTCCACATGTTAATTTTGACTGTTTGGTGGATTCTGGGACGGCCAAAACGGTTCTAAAAGCAGAAAATATACCTTCTAGTATACTGAGAGGAAAAATAATTAATGGAATTGGACTGGGAGGAGTTCCATGCCCACTTCAAGAAACCAAACCTGTTAAACTGAAATTAGGAAACCAAACAGAGATCATTACTAGTCTCTTAGTGTCCTCATCTACTCCTGAGAATCTTCTAGGGTCGGATGTGTTGTCACAAATACAGGCCTGCATTCAGTATACACCTGATGGAATTAAAGTAACAACCCCCCTATCTGATGAGGTGTTAAATCAAGCTTCTGCTGCCATACTACTAGCTAAATGTGTAGATACAGCTGACATTCCTGACTTGAGTCAAGTACCTGAAACTCTATGGGCAATTGACAGGTATGATGTTGGATTGTTGAATGTGACACCTGTACATGTCAAACTAAAGGAAGGAGCTCACCTTCCACGTAAGCCCCAGTATCCCCTGAATCCACAACAAATAGAAGGGATGCAATTACAACTTGACCGATATCTGGAAAAGGATGTAGTTGCCAAATGTACTTCACCTGCAAATACTCCTCTATTTCCAGTAAAAAAAAAAAAAAAAAAAAGGTGAACCAGGACTACCAACTGTATATCGGTTGGTACATGATTTGTTATTGATTTGGCTAATGCATATTTTTCTGTTCCTATTACCATAGAGTGTCAGCATTATTTTGCATTTACTATGGCCGGGCAGCAGTATACCTCTAAACCCAGGAGATTGGGTGGTGGCGAAGAAACATATACGAAAAGGGCTTGAACCCAGGTACGAGGGCCCATTTCAGATGCAACTAGTGACACACACAGCAGTGAAACTCTAATCCAAAGACTCCTGGATACACACTAGTCATTGCAAAAAAGGTCACAGAACCTGCAGAATGAAGGTGGTATTACTCTCATGTTGTTTTTACAACACTAATCTCTGCTTTACATGTTGATCAAAATCATTATTTCTCCTTACTTAATGTAACTGCCTTTATGCTAAACAAGACCAACTGTTGGATTTGTGGGGCACAGCTAGAGCATGGTAAGCAAGGCTATCCGCTGACTAC
Source organism: Lithobates pipiens (assembly GCF_037356315.1). NCBI lineage: Eukaryota > Metazoa > Chordata > Amphibia > Anura > Ranidae > Lithobates > Lithobates pipiens. Next base: position 163,745,897 of record NW_027507784.1, read on the forward strand.
AACTCCATGTTACTGGGATAATGAGACTAGTGAGTTTAACATTAGTATTAGAGATGTACAGTGGTGTGAAAAAGTGTTTGCCCCCTTCCTCATTTCCTGTTCCTTTGCATGTTTGTCACACTTAAGTGTTTCGGAACATCAAACCAATTTAAACAATAGTCAAGGACAACACAAGTAAACACAAAATGCAATTTGTAAATGAAGGTGTTTATTAATAAAGGTGAAAAAAAATCCAAACCATCATGGCCCTGTGTGAAAAAGTGATTGCCCCCCTTGTTAAAACATACTATAACTGTGGTTGTCCACACCTGAGTTCAATTTCTCTAGCCACACCCAGGCCTGATTATTGCCACACCTGTTCACAATCAAGGCATCACTTAAATAGGAGCTGCTTGACACAGTAAGGTCCACCAGAAGATCCTTAAAAGCTACACATCATGCCGAGACCCAAAGAAATTCAGGAACAATTGAGAAAGAAAGTAATTGAGATCTATCAGTCTGGAAAGGGTTATAAAGCCATTTCCAAAGCTTTGGGAATCCAGCGAACCACAGTGAGAGCCATTTTCCCCAAAGGCGAAGACATGGAACAGTGGTGAACCTTCCCAGGAGTGGCCGGCCGCCCAAAATTACCCCAAGAGCGCAGCGACGACTCATCCAAGAGGTCACAAAAGACCCCACAACAACGTCCAAGGAACTGCAGGCCTCACTTGCCTCAGTTAAGGTCAGCGTTCATGCCTCCACCATCAGGAAAAGACTGGGCAAAAATGGCCTGCATGGCAGAGTTCCAAGGAGAAAACCACTGCTGAGCAAAAACAACATCAAAGCTCGTCTCAATTTCTCCACAACACATCTTGATGATCCCCAAGACTTTTGGGACAACATTCTGTGGACCGATGAGACAAAAGTGGAACTCTTTGGAAGGTGTGTGTCTAAGTATATCTGGCGTAGAAGGAACACTGCATTTCATAAAAAGAACATTATACCAACAGTAAAATATGGTGGTGGTAGTGTGATGGTCTGGGGCTGTTTTGCTGCTTCAGGACCTGGAAGACTTGCCGTGATAAAAGGAACTATGAATTCTGCTGTCTACCAAGAGATCCTGAAGGAGAATGTCTGACCATCTGTTCGTGTACTCAAGCTGAAACGAACTTGGGTTCTGCAGCAGGACAATGATCCTAAACACACCAGCAAGTCCACCACCGAATGGCTGAAGAAAAACAAAATGAAGACTTTGGAGTGGCCTAGCCAAAGTCCTGACCTGAATCCTATTGAGATGTTGTGGTATGACCTTAAAAAGGCCGTTCATGCTCGAAAACCTTCTAATGTAACTGAATTAGGACAATTCTGCAAAGATGAGTGTGCCAAAATTCCTCCAGGACGCTGTAAAAGCTTCATTGCACGTTATCGCAAACGCTTGTTTGCAGTTGTTGCTGCTAAGGGTGGCCCAACCAGTTATTAGGTTTAGGGGGCAATCACTTTTTCACACAGGGCCATGATGGTTTGGATTTTTTTTCACCTTTAATAATAAACACCTTCATTTACAAATTGCATTTTGTGTTTACTTGTGTTGTCCTTGACTATTGTTTAAATTGGTTTGATGTTCCGAAACACTTAAGTGTGACAAACATGCAAAGGAACAGGAAATGAGGAAGGGGGCAAACACTTTTTCACACCACTGTATGTAAAGCCAATTTTTCTATTGAACAGTATAGATTAACACTCCAATATCCAGGTAAAGGGAAATACTGCTATAGGAGAACAGACGAGAGTACATTTGTACCGGGGAGTAATACTACCATCACAATTAGAGGTAAACAAAAAACAATCGTAATTCCTGATAAAAAAAACTACTGTGTATCAACTAGGGCATAGCAAATGTCAATATAAATTGAAGAATTGTACTAACACACCATCTAACTGCCAGTGTGTGAAGATCAATCAAGAAGAAATAAATTACACTGTTAATTGGACTTGTATGAATGAGCCCATAGAGGCATGGATGGAAAATGGTAATGTCAAAGTAAACGTATATGATCGTCTTCAATGTCTGAATATAAGTGATAATCAGACTCAGAAAGATATTGTATTCCAGGCCCATTTAATGCTAAAATACTATGAGTGCACCATACTCCCCTTAAACTTATTCTTTATATGTGGAAATAATGCTTACCGATTTATCCCTAAATACTTCCAAGGCACCTGTTATTTAGGATATGTGCTTCCACAAGTAAGCTATTTTAAGCACCTCCCAACAGGAAGCTCCCAAAGGCACTCTAGAAAACATAGAGAAGTACCTGTCAGCAATCATCTCCTTAAAGGGACTGATGGAGTCTGGGAAGACGGATATGTACCAGACCATTTTGATATTAGTGAAGGTGATAGATTAGCAGCTATAATACTTCCCATGTATGGCCCAGCCAGAGCTATACAAATGATAAGGAGACTGGCACGAATAATGAAAAAAAGTGTGAATGAAACAACGGAAACTGTTATCCTCCTAAATGAAGAACAAAAACAGCTTCGGATAGTGGCCCTACAAAATAGAATGGCACTCGATTACTTGTTAGCTGAACAAGGAGGAGTATGTGCATTAATTAATGACACTTGCTGTACGTATATACCTGACTATAGTATTAATATAACTGATCACATCAATAAGGTAAAAGAAGCTGTGGCAGCCTTAAGGAGAAGGCCTAAATCCATGCTTGATGGTATTTCTGATAGTATCAAGGGCTGGTTTAAGAATCTTTTTGGTAATCTCGGTAAATGGCTTTCTGATATTCTGTATTCTATTGGAACTGTCCTCCTCTATGTCATGGGTTTCTTCCTGGCAATATATGTTTCTTATTATTGTCTTAAAATATGTATTACTAAACTCCTTAGATGTGCTACTAAACCAGATTCTAATCCAAGGTTGGTGCCTTCCTCCTCATATCAGCACCTCCAGGATCCACATATGGGTAAGCCATACATGCCTTTAATAGTTACCAAAAGTGATGTGGAATCACCACACGGGAACAGCGTAACGGAAACCGCTACACTGTCAATGGTCAGAGGCCCAAGTGTTCAACACAATTAGTGTGAAATATAATATTGCCTAAAGGTTAAATACCTCCTAATAATGTTTATTTACATGTTTGTGTGTATTAATGGTAATCTTTGTTTCCATAGACTGTTTTTGAAGAAGTTTTCCAATATGCTCAGTATGGTGATGTATAACTGTCGACAAAGGGGAACTTATAAAAAAAAAAAAATATCATTTTTTTTTTTTTTTTTTTGAGCTGCTCATTTTTAACCATGGTGAATAATAGTTTTTTTTTTTTTATAGTAATGGTATACCATACATAAAATCCACGTGGTAACATTTAGTTTGACGTCAAACAATTTTTTTTTTTTTTTAGGAGGAAAATATACTGTGTTTTGTTACTAAAATGTTGATGCTTATTCCTCAGATTAGTTCTATGTCCTGAGTTGATTTATTTAAGGTGTTCAGAACAGGAGACCACAGCCTTCAAAGACAATTCAACAATGGAAGTATTGTTCTAAAGTGTTTTTTATTTTCATATGTAAACATTTATGGGTTTCACTCCCCTCACTAGCTAAATATTGGTGCAGCCACCTGAGTCTATACTGCCCAGTTTCTTGTTCCTATTTACAGTATGAAGTGTTAAATCTTTTTTTGTTGTGTTATGATCTGACGTATATGAGTTTTGAAATTTTAAGAGTTTCAATGCCCTAGATCACAGGTGTCAAACAAGGCCCACGGGCTGAATCCGGCCCTCCAGGCCATTTCATGTAGCATAAGGAAAAGGGTTGCACTGTGATGTTAGGGAGAGTAGGGGACTCAACTTCTTATGGTGGGGTGGCTCTTGACATCTAATGTAAGGGGAGGGGATGTGTTGGACATCTAATCGTACAGATACAACCGACCCTTTTGAGGACAATCATAATGCTGATGGGGCCCACGATGAAATTGAGTTTGGCACCCCTGGCCTAGATAATTAAGCATCTCCTGTCTTAGACTACGTTTCCACTATAGTGACCCCCCAAAGTCACATAATTCAGAGACTCTGGAGTGTGACTTTGATCCTTTTCAAAGTTTCTGCAACTTTAAGTCGCAATAGTGGGAACTGAGCCTTATATAGTTTTTGTATATTATTTTATGATGAAAAGTTTTTATTAAGATTGAATTGAATAATTGCTGCTCTAGTTTAAACTATGATGACAAAAAAAAAAAAAAAGTAATGAATGTATTATTACTACATGTATGTCAGTATTACTACATTGAGTGTTAACATTACTTGGGTATTATTAAGATTTTGAATCAGACCTGTCACAGATCTTCTGCTTTTCTATGTATCTGTCCCCTCTATTCCCAAAGATCAGTAGGTATGCTGGCATTATATAGTAGGTGAGGTTGAGAAGTCCATTAAGTCCAACCTATGCGTGTGATGTATTACTATTGGCATTTAGTTCCAATGCTTTAACTTATAAGGTCTGCGGTTGAGATTAGACCTCCTGTTAATTGAATTAGCTACTTGCCCAGCCAGTACTGCCTTTTCAAGCTGAAGCAGATTGCCTTAGGCTTTGAATAATAATGCCCCAAGCAAGTCTGCCTTTGTGTCTCCAAGTCTATTTTAAGCTAGTTTCCTGTTCGGTGACACCATGCAACTTCACTTATAGATTCCTGTGTGACTGTTTGCATGGCTACTAATTTCTAGCCGTCTTATGTGTCTTTGTGTATCTGTCCCCAATGTCTGTGTGTGTGTCCAGGCACAAACCTGGGTGAGTAAGAGGGCCGCAACCGGGGAACTGTTTGCAGCACAACCCATCTCTACCATTAAGAGCTCTGGAGAAGACAAGGCAGTTCCTTAGACTCTGCGCCTCGGCCCTTTCAAGGGCCCTCACCATTTTTGCATGTGCGGACATGCTGTGTTCTCCCCAGATAGTACCATTAGGTATCCTTCCGGCCTTAGAACCCTTGTATATCAACTGTATCTTGTGAAACTGACTTCCTGTGAACCCTGAACCCCAGTACTGCACTATACCCCTGTCATTCTTGTAAATCCTGTATTCTGTGCTCTCTTGTCTACGTTCCTGTAGGATCACTGATCCAACATGTATATGATAGCAGCCCCCCTCTGAGAAGCCTATTGTTCATGATAAATGTTTCATTGAATTCAGGATAGTCTAGATTAAATGACAGTTGAATAATATTTTACACTGAATGATAATGGTTTACGTTTTTCTTTTTTTCTAGATCGTATTTGCCTCTAGAACATAAATTTACTTCAGCAGTAAAAAAACTCAACGGCTTTATGGGCATTTTTGTTGATGATCAAATGTTGGACTAACAATCTGAGTGACGCCATCTTCATAAATTTCCTCCCTGATTTCGTGGCTTTATGACATCAGCCACAAACAGCATTGATAGAAAAGAGTGCTTTCAAAAGCTTTGTAGATGTCTGAAGAACTTTGATACTTATCATGTCAGCTGTCTAAAAGAAAATAAAAAACGCAAAAAGATCTGCACACCTACCGGAAGTTTCTTGTCATGTGGACTGCGATAGTCCTGAAGAAAAGAAGATTATGTATGAACATTGTATGCGTTCTTAAGGTGTTGCAGTGGAGTCTTATAGACTAGCTGTCAAAGTTACAGCGGAGGAATCAACTAAAGACCTGGCGTTCTTCATACATTGTTAGATCAACGTGTAATTTTTATTTTAGTCATTTTTTTGTATTTTTACATTTTTGTTTAGCCTTCAAAAAAGCAAAATGAGGTTTTTCTGCAGAAGTAAATTGCGTACATAAATTAGGAGAAATATGAACTAGAAAAATATATATTTCAACTAAGATTAGGCAGTTAGAGAGATGTTGGAGCGATTGATAGGAATTGTAGTTGTATCTGCTTTTATTTAAAATGCCATTTGTGTTAGGTTTTATATGTTTTATGAGACTTCGTTTTTTCCATCTTCCCCATTATCTTGACAATTAATATTCACATCTAGTTAGGCCCTACACAGCTTTAACTGTCACCAAAAGAATCTCTACACTGAATAGTCAAGAACCCAACTGTCCACAACCACTATGTGAATTGTTTGGTTTAGTGCTGTTATCTTATGTTTTGTTAGTTATGTGGTCAATTTTTCATTTGACCAAAAGATGGGATTGAGCGGGTAAATGGAATCGCCATTTATTTATAAACAATTTTGTCATGATTATCAAGAACATGTATTCTGATTAAGCAAGTGTATTTGTTTCAAATACACAGGATGTGTTTTCAAAGCTGTCATGATAGTGTCTAAATGCCAATCACACCCCCAGCTATGAATGGCATTTTCCCAGAGAATCTGGAAGTGACACCTAGGTGCGAAATGACCATCCCTGTGTGAATATAAATACAATTACAACTTGATCAGACCTTCAAAGAGACGCACAAGAATTCCCCCCCCCCCCCCTTTTTAGAATGTATAAATATAGTCAGATGCCTAGCTTGTGCCAGAACAACATATTTGAATGTATACCATGCACTGTACAAAGTTTGTTCTCCCTGCCTATGGCTAAAACCATAGGCTTGTATATTAAATACATCTTTAATAATGTGGTTCAGCAGTCAACATGTTATTGGAATCCCCTAAATTCTCTGGGTTCCATGTCACTGACTTCCATCATTCAATCATTTGCAAGCCAAAATACTTTTTTTTTTTTTATTTTCCTTGATATTTTCTCAATATTTGCTAAGGGAAAATTATTTTGCAAAGTGAAGAACCTATTTACCTTTAGTAATTCAAACCATATGACTCCAAGGGGTCCACTAGACCCATGGCACGTATTTAACTAGTTATAAGATTGCAACTCAAAACTAGTTTGGAGTTTGGATACTGTTAATGTCTGTAGTGTCACAGTGAACCAGTTGGTAGTGAAGGAAAGATCCTGCCTGATTCTAGTATGTGTGTAGACATTTTCTAAGGATGCTTTGTTGTTAAACCAGAACTAATTTTTACTCATTATACAGTCTTAAACAGCTATGAAACACAGCTGATAAAGGGACTTAAGGAAGAAGCATTTTTGCACTTAATACGTTCCTTGTGTTTTGAATTGAGAATATGGTAATGCACACTTAAAATAACCGACTTGCAATACATTTTTCCATGAGATTCTTGCACCTGGGCTCACCCATATAAGTTTATTTTGTGTCTGTACTTACCCCAAAATGGCCTTTACCCCATTCAGGTCAGTCTGATATAGAGGTTACTACTCTCTGCAGGAATTACATTACAATTTCACCAATATAGAGTATATACAGTATATCTATGAATACTATGAATGTCAGGTTCTTGCTTTTTTAGCCATGAAAAGCAATGTGGGTCCTCACACAGGTATTTTCCCTTACTTATAGTTCCTAAGTTTAGGTAATGCTTTGTTATAGCAAACTCCAAATGTCATATCTGAGAGTAACCATCATTAAATTACTAGCATCTTTTCACTATGTTTTCCATACTGTAGTGCCTTACCTATTGGAAACTTTTGTTTATGGATACACAATATTAAAGCACAAAAATTATTTCTTATAGAGACATTTCTTAATATGCTATTGCTGTCTAGAAACTCTATATTTAACAGGCAGATAAAACCGTAAAAGGTCCTTATAAATGTCTGAATTTCGTATCTCTGTTCTTTTACTGGGTCAGTGAATCACAAGTGTTGAAGCCAAAACATCCAACATGAATGACAGTCAACTAGCATTTTCATAAGGAGAGCTCAGTGATTGCAACCTACCTATATATCTCTTAGAACAAGTTTACTTTTAGGTATACATTGAAACAATTATAACTACTCAAAGTATGTTCTCACTACATATGCACTGTGTTTAAATGTTTAAGTCAATTAAGTTTAATTGGCTTTCACCAAAATGAAGTCCGGGAAATTTTTCAGTTTTCAGCGCTGTCACAGTTTTAATGATTTCTGTTTTAAAACTTTGCAAATAAGTAATCTTTCTTCATACATTTTGACAAAAATGAATTCTTCTACATTTTTGTTCGTAAAAAACAAAAATAGGTTTATATTGAAAGTGAAAGTTATAGAGCCTACAAACTATGGTGTATATACAGTGTTAGAAAATTGATCAGTCCTAAAGTTCTGACTATCTTATTTCTCAATGCCCTAAAATGCAAGGTCAGTATAAATACCCAAACATTATCCCTTTCTGGAAAGTCCTAGGTATTTGGAGGCATGGTGGGTTTTTTGAAGCTGTCATTCTTTTGCCAAAATGCTTTGGAAAATAACTAGAGTAAATACATTTTTTTTCTCAAAATTGTCATGTTAACAAATTAAATCTCACACACTATACTTACAATTACACCCTAAAACAAATTCTGCTACTCTCTTGAAGTATAGCGATACCACATATGTGAGACTTTTTTTAGAGCCTAGCCACAAAGAGAGGCCCAAAATCCAAGGCGCACCTTTTGGCTTTCCAGAGGCATAAATTATGCACTTTATTTACTGATTACCTTATACAATTTTGGAAGATTAGAAAGTGGAAACACCCACAAAATTACCCAATTTGAAAAGGTATTTTCTAAGAGGCATAGTTAGTCGTTTGAACATGTAATTTTTTGCCACAAGTTTTTTGCAAATATGGAAAGAAAAGGAAATTCTATTTTTTTACACAAATTTGACAATAAATAAGATAATTCTTACAGACAGCAAAGGTATACGTAGACGTACACCACAAATCACATTCTATTACTCCTCCTAAGGTGGAGTATGGGGATACCACATGTGTGAGACATATTTGGAGCCTAACCACATAGAGAGGCCCATAATCCAAGAAGAACTTTCAGGTTTTCTAGGGGCATTTCATGAATACCTTTTACATTTTTAGGTCCTTGGAGAACCAGGACAGTGGAAACACCTACAAAATTACCTCAATTTGCAAAGAAAACACCCCAGTGTATTCTTTGAGGACATAGTAAGTCTTTTGGGAATGGCATTTTTGCCACAACTTTTTGGCACATGTGGAAAGAAAAAAAAATAAGAAAAATATATATATTTTTTAAAACAAAGGTGTCAATTGATAATATATTTCTAATAGAGTTGGGCGAACAGTTTGAGCCAAGCAAAAGTTCACCTGAACATTGCCTGTTTGGCGAACACCCGAATTTGTGAAAAAGTGAATACAAATGGCACGGATTTTAGGGGGAACCCCATGCCAAAATGTAAAAAATAGAAACGGCATGTGGTCCATACCAGACCGTTATACGAGCATGCAGGTCAGGAAAGAGGGAGCAGGCAAGCGCCCCTACTCCTGAACCATACTAGGCCACATGCCCTCAACACGGAGGGTGCTTTGGGGAAAGGAGGGACTCTGTGGATGGCTATATGAACATGCTGCTTGCCAATACAGAAGAGTATATTGATGGGGAATTGTCTTGGAGAAATTCTAATAAGGTGTAATAATGTATTGTATATATGAGGAGTAGAAGAGGTGGAAGAAGATGGTGAGATGAGAGAATAAAGCAATTTCCAAATTAGTTTTGTAAATTTATTTTGAAACTTCTTTTTTGAATTTATTGTTAGACATTGTTTTTGTATGTTTTGTTAAGAATAATAAACTGATTTTTTTTCAAAAGTACCATAGGGTTACTATACAATGTGACATGATGTTGGAAAACGCGTTGACGTAACCACGGCCCGGAGATGCCGTCAGAGAGATTCCCCTATCCAAACGGGAAGTGGTGAACTGAGAACTGAGAGCTCATTGTACACATACTGAGCTTTTACCTTCCTGACCACACTGCTGCAGCTTGGTCGAGACCTGGGAACATCCCGCATGGTATGCTGAATGGCGTCCTGTGTTTGATCTTCCCTCGGTGGATGTGAACCAGGTGGAGATGCTCTACCCATTGGAGACACAAGTAATGCCGGTCAGTATTTCTGCACAGCAAAAGGAGGAGGTAATGTAATAAAACACAGCTTTATGGGCTCTTGTCTGTTTATAGACTCTATTGCAGTACACGATCTGCATGACCTAGGGGCTTCTTCCGATTCTAGGACAGCCATATGTGACTGATACAGGGTCCATAATGACAATGCTTGAATGATGATAAGAGGAAAACAGTTTTTGCGCTATTTCACTTTACCTTAATTAAGGACATATTATCTGTCAGCTGTCAGCAAACACTGTTTTATGAACCTCTCCATATATGAATTTAGTCTCTTTTTGATATCCAGACTGTATTACAGCTGCAAAATTATTTCCTGGAACTTCAACTTTTGATGATATGTCTTTGGCATGTGCATGCAACTTTTTCTGTTGCATTTTTTTAACACTACAAAAGAGGAATTAATTGTCAGCTAAACCTTGAGGAATATTCAGAGAGTAGTCAGATAGACATTGTAATTAATGGAAGTTTTAGTTCTTTAGATTTTCCATATCCCTGGGGACCATGTATGCATAGTTTCCCTCTATATTTAGTAAAATAATAATTTTTTGTTTACTCAACATTGGCGGTTTGACCGCAGGGTCTCTATACATATGTGGTAATTAAGGCGCCCGGTCAGTCTTTGTTATTTGTGTGTCTACTGTCTGTGTCTGTCTATGTATTTGTTTGGTGCACCATATGCTTTGATGCATTTTTGGTGTACCACTGTCTGATTTTCAGCAAGACCAGTGTAATATAGCTTTCCAATTTGCTGAGTGATTTTTTATTGTTGTAGTTTTTGATACCTAATGAATTATGAGTTAAATTGTATTGCCCTTTTCCCATAATTGCCATCTACAGCCTTATGCCACATACACATGATCGGACTATCCAGCGGACTTAGTCCGGCAGACAATCTGCTGAACTTTGCAGCGGAGGTCCACCGGACTTTCCAAACAAGCGGATTTGCCCACATATGCCCACACACAAATAGACTTTTCCAGCGGACTAGGTCCGGCGGACAATCTGCCGGACTTTTGGCGGAGGTCCGCTGGACTTTTCAAATAAACTGACTTGCCCACACACGGAGTAAAGTCCGTTCATTTTGAACGTGACTCCAGGTAGACGGGACCAATGAAGGAAATCAATGTTGCAGCCTCCATCGGCAAGATTCACACCTTGCTAGCCCTGTCGCCTGGTATGGATTTTAAGGGGAACCCCTACGTCGAAAAAACGGCGTGTCCATATCAGACCCTTATCTGAACATGCAACCTGGCCAGTAAGGAAAGGGGGTGGGGACGAGCGAGCACCCTGCGGCCCCCCACCCCAAAGCACCTTGTCCCCATGTTGATAAGGACAAGGGCCCCTTCCCGACAACCCTGGCCATTGGTTGTCAGCCGGAGCCCACACACGTTCGAATTGTCCGGGGGACCAGAGTCTGTGGGGGGGTCTTCTCTCTTTTTGCTCCTCCCTGGAAGATATTTTGTATTTACTATACAAAGTCTGCGAAAGAGACACCTGATTTATTATAAAAAATTTTTTATCTTGCCCTGAGTGTAATGTGGCTTTTTCACATTAGGCTTGCTCACTGTGGTGCAAAAGTGTGTTATTTCCACCCAAAGTCTGCAAAAAAGACACCAGGATTTATCCCAAAAAATCTCTTAACTTGTTCCGAGTGCACTAAATTGTGGCCTCATCATACAGACTGGCTCCCCAAGCCGTTGTTTACAAAAATAAAATAAATCTTACAGGGAAATTCAATGTAAATTACATTTTTATCCTTTATATATGTCAGTTTTGCTGCAGCAGGTTCTATACATGGTACAGATGCCCCCTTTACAGGCAGACTAAGGGGACCCCCAGGCACTATATGTAAAGGAATTTTTCATTTCTATTGTTTTTCTTAAAGCATCTTTAAAAACACTGCTCCTTTAAAAAGGACCTTTAAAAAAAATTGCATTGATACATGCCCCCCAGGGCAGTACCCGGGCCCCCATACTCTTTTTATTGCCAATAACTTGCATATAAGCCTTCAAAATGGCCACTTTTGATTTTTCAAGTTTCGGGTCCCAGGCGTGTTCGCATGGTCCACGTGCAGAGCCCGCCAGGAATTCAGCGCAGCACTGCGCTAATCAAAAGCAGTGAGACATTGCCTGATCTCTGCAGCCACACATCGGGCAATGTCTCACTGTCTGTGATTAGCGCAGCTCTGTGCTGACTTCCTGGCGAGCTCTGCATGTGGACCATGCGAACACACCTGAGCTCATCCTTATTTGCGATGTTCGAGAGTTCTGGCGTGAACCGGGGGGTAATCGGCCCAACTCTACTGACAAGCACAAGGTGTTCAAGAGAATTGATGGTTGGCAGCAATGAATCATGGGAGATGAAGTTTTGGAAAATACATTTTACTCTGGCAGTCTATGGACTATTAACCGCTTAACCCCCGGACCATTTGGCTGGTCAAAGAGCAGACCACTTTTTGCAATTCGGCACTGCGTCAATTTAACTGACAATTGCGCGGTTGTGCGACATTGCTCCCAAACAAAACTGACGTCCTTTTTTTGCCACAAATAGAGCTTTCTTTTGGTGGTATTTGATCACCTCTACGGTTTTTATTTTTTGCGCTATAAACAAAAAAGTGTGACAATTTAGAAAAAATGCATTTTTAACTTTTAGCTGTAATAAATATCCCCAAAAAATACATGAAAAAATGTTTTCCCTTAGTTTATGCTGATATGTATTCTTCTACATATTTATGGTAAAAAAATTGCAATAAGCATATATTGATTGGTTTGCACAAAAGTTATAGCATCTACAAAATAGGGGATAGTTTTATGGCATTTTTATCATGACTGCGACATTATGGCGGACACGTCGGACAATTTTGACACATTTTTGGGACCATTGGCATTAATACAGTGATCAGTGCGATTAAAATTGCATTGATTGCTGTAAAAATGTTACTGGCAGTGAAGGGGTTAACACTAGGGGAAGTGAAGGGGTTAATATGTATCCTAGGGCATGTTCTAACTGAAGGGGAGATGGGACTGTGCAGGGAAACTAACAGATCGCTGTTCATACTCTGTATGAACAGACAATCTGTCAGTTCACTGCTCAGAGAACCAGAAACCACAGCTTCTGGTTCTCCGTGTGCCCCGAGCGATCGCTGTAGCCCAGCAGTGATCGAGACCGCTGGGCACTCGCATCGGCTCGGGGGTGAGCGGGGGGTGCCCAAGCGCCCCCTAGTGGCCGTTTATGTTACCAACATAACATAACGACGATTTGCGCCATGTGCTAAAGACTGGAGTCGCTTCAGGAAGTGAGCTGACATCCGTCAGTATTTTTACTGGCCGCCAGTCTCCTGCCAGTTAATGCCAATGACAGGAAAAGGTTGGCAGTAAATAATATGGCTGTGGCGCTCGACCCGGGACTGCGCATTTGCAGTTCCGGTCCGGAGCCGGCCAAGACCATCCGAGTGTCTGCTACAATATATTCGGGAGGCACCAGCAGGGGGCAGGTCTGGCAGAGGCAGCGCCTGAGCATGACATTTGACGTCATAGTGCAAGGGAGCAGAACTGAGTGGATGGAGCCTCATGTGTGGGTCTGCAGGACAGGACCACGGTAAGCTGGCAACTGGACTGTCAGTGCTGTTTGGACTGAAGTGGACTGAAAGGACGACTTGGTGTGGAGACTGTCACTATGACTCAGGAGGGGGATGTGTCATGTCGGTGAGGTGTCATCATCATCTGTGCTGCTGCACACTGCTGTCAGTGTCACTGTGAAAGTCAATTTCATGTGTGTTCCTGTCAATTCTAATTTCTTGCTTTCCTGAGTCCTGTCCCTGAACTACTTACTTACTATATCAAAAATAAAACAAGAAATAGTTTTTTTGCCTTAATATCTATCTTAAAGTGTATGTAAACCCTCCATATACCCAGTGAAGTGAACAGCCTCAGATGATACACAGAGATGAACCAAATCTCCCTATATAAGTTTTCTATGTATCTTCTGTCTTCACCTTGATATACTGTTTAGAAAATGCTTGTTCTGTTAGAATTTTCACTTCCTGATTCCTTCCCCTGTAGGAGGAGATCATTGCTAGACATTGTGAGAGACTGTGAGACAGATGATTGGAGAAAGGGCACATCCCCCCCCCCCCCCCACACACACATGCAGTGTTTGCCTGTGTATAGTTTAGCAGTGTGCTAATATATTTATAGCAGCCTCCTCCAACACACACTTCTATCCCTGGGTCTTGGAGAGCTTGTCAAAAGGCTGATAACAGACTAACGGAGCAGGACAGAGCTGCCTGACTAAGTACTTTGAAGAGAGATAACAAAACACTATATATATGTGTGTGTGTGTGTGTGTGTGTGTGTGTGTCCAGCTCAAATTTCATGAATCAGGTTTACATCTACTTTAAATTACGTTGCTAATTGCATATTGTACTTTTTTATAGCCCAAATACAGAAATTTGCTCATAAAACTGTAATTTTGTAACTTTTGGAAATGCCAGGAAATTTTGGGTGTCGTACCAGTAAATTTCAATCTGGTAGGTTAGCAACACTGGGGTTTGGCCATCTAACTAGCAGCATTATTTATTGCATGCAGATTTTAATGGAACTGTACTCATGTGCACTACCATAAAAGCTGGGCCCCAAAGCTAGCCAGCTGAAGAACTAGGGCTAAGGACTGATCATTCAGATAATTGCTTCACAAGAACCTATTTTCCTTATTAACCTCCCTGGCGGTATGATTATTTCGGATTTTAGGTGCTAAAAGCGGTACCATTATTTTGCATGAAAATTTGGCGTTTTATATTGTAGTCCTGCAATTCTTAGGAATAACTCTTAAATCTGTCCAAACCAGAGTCTAGCAGACATCCCGGGTATGATAAAGTTTGAAAAATGAAATCATAAATTATAATATAATAAATAATTATAAATAATTGTACCAAATAATAATATAACAATAATAAAAATTATTCAATAATGTAATCAAATCAAAAACACTGAAATTTGCTCAGTTGCAGAATTGTCACTGTCATTACTTTTCAGTATTTGATGACGGATCTCCCCACAAATCGCTATCACTCAATTCTGCGAGTGATTCCAAATTATTATCGCTGTTTTCTAGCTGGTCTAAAACCATTTTTGATGTAAAAGGACAGTTTTGGTTGCTATGGACAATCTCCAGTTTCCAGGCATAAAGAACAGTTTTTATTACATAAAACTGCATGCAGGACACTGGGCAGACCACTAGGGACAACGGGGATGTGAAATATTTACATACAGCAATGTAATCTGTAAGATTACATTATACTGTATGTTTACTGTTTGTTTCACTTTTTGAATTTGGCGCCGATCTCCGTCCCCGTGCGTCGCAACGCTCGCAGGGAACGGAGATTGGCGATGTGATAGATCGAGCGAGACACGGCTTGCTCGTACAGCGGGGAGACAACGCTGGATCCGAGGGAGAAGGTAAGTAAACCTCCTCCTGGATCCAGCGATGCAGTCCCGAGTCTGGCTCGGGGATACCGCTTTTGGTATGAAAATTCCACCCCGAGCCAGACTCGGGAATACCGTCAGGGGGGTTAAGAGGTACCTCTTTAGGGAGTTTTGTCATTGCTGCCATTCATATAGTGCTTTAAAGTGAATACACAGTGCCTTGAAAAAGTATTCACACCCCTTGAAATTTTCCATATTTTGTCATGTTACAACCAAAAACGTAAACGTATTTTATTGGGATTTTATGTGATAGATCAACACAAAGTAGCACATAATTGTGAAGTGGAAGGAAAATAATAAATGGTTTTCCAAATGCTTTACAAATAAATATGTGAAAAGTGTGGAGTGCATTTGTATTCAGCCCCCTTTACTCTGATACCCCTAACTAGTCCACCTGTGTGTAATTTACGCACAGTATAAATACTGCTGTTCTGTGAAGCCCTCAGAGGTTTGTTAGAGAACCTTAGTGAACAAACCGCATCAACAAAGCACAGGAACACACCATACAGGTTAGGGATAAAGTTGTGGTGACGTTTAAAGCAGGGTTAAGTTATAAAAAAATATCCCAAACTTTGAACATCTCACGGAGCACTGTTTAATCAATCATCTAAAAATGGAAAGAGTATGGCACAGCTGCAAACCTACCAATACATGGCCATCCACCTAAACTGACAGGCCTGGGCAAGGAGAACATTAATCAGAGAAACAGCCAAGAGGCCTGTCAGAGAAATGCCAGTGCAAACACTGTCAGAAACCTCAAGAGCCATTATTGGCAATTTCCAACATGCATGCACAGTAGAATGGCTCTGAGGTGCATGGGCATATGTGTGGTGGAGCACGTATAGCACGAATTAAGGAATCCCTCTACTGGCCTATAAAAGTCTGCTCATGTTCATGCCTAATTTCTGGATTGTCTTTCAGCTCCTTTGTGTTTCTGCTTCTGCATCCTGCTATCATTGTTTCCTGTTGTGACCAGGATTGACCTTGACCTGCTCTGATCTCTCTTGCTTAAAGGACTCTGCCTACCTTACCTGCTTACCCGTGTATGACCCCTGGCTTGTATTAAGGACTTCCCTATTGCTTCATCTGCCTGATTATCTGTGCATGACCCCGGCTAGCCTCAAAGACTTCTTATCATTATTCCAGTCTGATAACCTGTGCATGACCCTGGCTAGAACTTGTTACTTCCATACCTGCCTGATTACCTGTGCATGACTCTGGCTTTCCCCACGGACTCTCTTGCAGTAGTTACCAGCCTGATCATCTGGGTTAGAGCCTCAGCCAGGCTTCTTGCTAAGCACTTCATAAGCACTAAACTCTGCACAGAGCTACAAATCTCTCAGGGCTTACCTCCTTCTTCCTGCCTCTCCTTCAAGTGGTCCGCCAGTGATCATCACTCAAGACCTTCATACCCTGCTGGTAACTGGTGCTCCTTTGTGCCCTATCCCCTCTGTACTGCCTTCAGGGGTATAGTGCACTTAGCAGCAAGGGGAGCCGCTCTCGGCATCTTGGCCTCAGAAAGGTACGTGACAAGGCCCATGGTAAATCTGGAGGAGCTGCAGAGATCCACAGCTCAGGTGGGGGAATCTGTCCACAGGGCAACCATCAGTCATGCACTCCACAAATCTGGCCTTTATGGAAGACTGGCAAGAAGAAAGCCATTGTTGAAAGAAAACCATAAGAAGTCCTATTTGAAGTTTGCAAGAAGCCATGTGGGGGACACAGCAAACATATGGAAGAAGGTGCCCTGGGCAGATGAGACAAAAATTGAATTTTTTGGCCTGAAAGCAAAATGCTATGCGTGGCGGAAAATGAGCACTTCACATCACCGTGAACACACCATTCCCACCGTGAAACATGGTGGTGGCAGCATCATGTTGTGAGGATGCTTTTCTTCAGTAGTGACAGGGAAGCTGGTCAGAGTTAATGGGAATATGGATGGAGCCAAATACAGGGCAATCTTAGAAGAAAACCTGTCAGAGTCTGCAAGAGACTGGGATGGATGTTCACCTTACAGGAGGACAATGACCCTAAACCTACAGCCAGAGCTACAATGGAATGGTTTAGATTAAGGCATATCTATGTGTTAGAATGGCCCAGTCAAAGTCCAGACATAAATCCAATTGAGAATCTGTGGCAGGACTTGAAAATTGCCATTCACAGATGCTCTGCATCCAATCTGGCAGAGCTTGAGCTAGTTTGCAAAGAAGAATGGCCAAAAATGTCACTCTCTAGATATGCAAAGCTGGTAGAGACATCCCTAAAAAGACTTTCAGCTGTTATTGCAGCAAAAGGTAATTCCACAAAGTATTGACTTTGAATGCAAATGTACACCACACTTTTTACATATTTATTTTTTTAAAGTTTTGAAAAACATTTATCATTTTCTTTCCACTTCACAATTATGTGCCACTTTGCCTTAGTCTATCACACAAAATCCCAATAAAATAAGTTTACATTTTTGGTTGTAACATGATAAAATGTGGAAAATGTCAAGGGGTATGAATAGTTTTTCAAGGCACTGTAGCCTACTGTTTACAGAGGAGTTATGGCAAGTTTGATTATCACTGCTGTTATTTTTTTCAAATGGCTTTACTTACTGCTGACTTGGGGGGTTGCCAGGTTTGCTCTAATTTATTTATTTTTTTAATAAAAAGTTTTATTAAAGAATATAGCACATTGACAGAAATAGAAACAGTAAGCTTCAGTTACATAACCAAAATGTAATTCACAATAATAAAAAATACCTATGAGTGGTCTTGTCGATCAACAATAGCATAGCTCAAACAGATACAGACAGGGCTCTTATCACCATTAATCCGTATTAATCCATATAGAACAAAGGGACAAGAAGTCAAGGGGAAAAAAATGAAAAAAACTTAACACAACTACCGAGCATTACAAAATATGATTTTTGTCAAAGCCATCATTTCCAGATATTACAGAAGAACAAAAAAGAAAGAAAGAAAAATTTAAAAGGAGTAAAAAAAAAAAATCTTGTGACCCGAACAAGCCAGGAAAGTACAAATACTCCACAAATGACCCCTTTTTTGAAAGTAGACATTCCAAGGTATTTAGTAAGAGACATGGTGAGATTTTTGAAAAAAAAAAACACATTTTTCTTTGTTTCTGTGATAAAATTTTGCAAATTATTTTTTTCTTCATGAATTTTGGCCACAATTTATACTGCTAAATATCTTTGGTAAAAAATAACCCAAATTAGTGGATATTATTTGGTCTTTGTGAAAGTTAGAGAGTCTACAAGCTATGGTGCAAATCATACAAAATTGATCACATCTGATGTACTGGTGGCCTATCTCATTTCTTGTGACCCGAACAAGCCAGGAAAGTACAAATACCCCCAAATGACCCCTTTTTTGAAAGTAGACATTCCAAGGTATTTAGTAAGAGGCATGGTGAGATTTTTGGTGTTTGCAAAATGAAGATTTTTTTTTTCACAAAATTGTCATTGTAATAGGTTATTTCTCTCACATGGCATGAGTATACCACAGATGATGCCCCAAAATAAATTCTGCTACTCCTCCTGAGTATTACGATACCACATGTGTGGGACTTTTCCACAGCCTAGCCACTTAGAAAGGCCCAACATGCAGGGAGTGCCGTCACATGTTCTAGGAGCATACATTACACATCTAACCTGTTGACTAACTATTACACTTTTGAAGGCCCTGGAGTACCAGGACAATGACACGTGACACTGACGTGGCACTGATGACAGATGCCACTGATACGTGGCACTGATGACACGTGACACTGATGTGGCACTGATGACAGATGGCACTGATACGTGGCATTGATGACACGTGACACTGATGACAGATGGCACTAATATGTGGCACTGATGACACGTGGCACTAATACGTGTCGCTGATAGATGGCACAAATTTGTGGCACTGATGACAGATGGCACTAATACGTGGCACTGATGACAGATGGCACTAATAAGTAGCACTGACACGTGGCACTGATGACAGATGGCACTGATACATGGCATTGATGACATGTACCATTGATAACAGATGGCACCTGACAATAACAGATGGCACTGATGACAGATGGCACTAATAGGTGGCACTGATGTGGCACTGATCACAGATGGCATTAAATGTGGCACTGATGACAGATGCCACTTATACGTGGCACTGGGGACAGATGGCGCTGTCAGGTGGCATTGGGGCAAAGAGCACTGACAGGTGGCACTGGGGCAAATGGAACTGGGGACAGATGGCACTGACAGGTGGCACTGGGGACAGATGGCACTGACAGGTGGCACACTGGGGACAGATGGCACTGACAGGTGGCACACTGGGGACATTACTTACAGGCGCTGCAGCCGCTAATCTCTCCCTCCTCACACACTGTCTGTGTGAGGAGGAGAGCCGGCGATGAGAGATGATCTCATATGTTTACACATGAGATCATCTCTCATTGGGCACGCTGATTGCACTGTAAACGGCCGCTGTGACTGGCCGTTTACAGCGATCTGTGCAGGTTTTCGTTATATCAGAGGGGCGGGGTCACCCACACATTATTGGGGAAGCCCGGCTTCCCCATTTGCGTCAGAGGGGGGCGGAGTCAGGTGACGGGTGGCCCCGCCCTCCGCATATAAGAAACGTCAGGCTGCCGGGATCCCACAGTGTCTCCTCCGTGGAGACAGAAGATGGCACTAATACGTGGCACTGATGACAGATGGCACTAATACGTGGCACTAATGACAGATGGTACTAATTCATGGCACTGACACATGACACTGATGACAGATGGCACTGATATGTGGCATTGATGACACGTGACACTGATAACAGATGGCACGTGACAATAACAGGTGGCACTGATGACAGATGGCACTAATATGTGGCACTGATGCCACGTGATAGTGATATGGCACTGATGACAGATGGCACTATGTGGCACTGATGTGGCACTGATCACAGATGGCATTATACGTGGCACTGATGACAGATGCCACTTATACGTGGCACTGGGGACAGATGGCACTGACAGGTGGCACACTGGGGACAGATGGCACTGACAGGTGGCACACTGGGGACAAATGGCACACTGGTGACAGGGGGCACACTGGGGACAGGTGGCACACTGGGGACATTACTTACGGCCGCTGCAGCCGCTAATCTCTACCTCCTCACACGCTGTCTTTTTATTTTTAATAAAGGACTTTTTCAAAAGTGTGTTTGTCTTATTTAACAATTTTTTACACTTTCTTTGTAAAATGATAGGGGTACTTTTGTACCCCCTTACCATTTCAAACAGGGGGGGCCGGGATCTGGGGGTCCCCTTGTTAAAGGAGGCTTCCAGATTCTGATAAGCCCCCTGCCCGCAGACCCCCACAACCACCGGCCAGGGTTGTGGGGATGAGGCCCTTGTCCCCATCAACATGGGGACATGGTGCTTTCGGGGGGACCCCAAAGCATCCTCCCAATTTTGAGGGCATGTAGCCTGGTACGGTTCTGGAGGGGGGGCCGCTATCTCATCCCCCGTCTTTTCCTGTGGCCTGCCAGGTTGTGTGATCGGATAAAAGGTCTGGTATGGATATTTAGGGGGAACCCCGCGTCAATTTTTTTTTAAACTTTGATGCAGGGTTCCCCTTAATATCCATATCAGACCCGAAGGGCCTGGTAATTAAATTTGGGGGAACCCCACGCTTTTTTTTTATATCAATGACTTTCAATGAGTGTTCTCTGTATTACGGAAGCCGACAATTCATTATAGCGGCGAGTGATTTTAAATGACTTTTTTTTTCTGCAGAAATTACACTTTGTGCAGAGACATTTCTAAGCAGGGGAAACATGCACCCCTTCACAGGCATACTATAGACACCCCCCAGGTACGAAATTTAAAGGAATATTACACTTTTATTGTTTCACTTTAATCATTATTAAAATCACTGCTCCTGAAAAAACTGCCGTTTTTAAAACTTTTTTTTGCATTGATACATGTCCCCTGGGGCAGGACCCAGGTCCCCAGACACTTTTTAGGACAGTAACTTGCATATTAGCCTATAAAATGAGCACTTTAGAATCTTTTCTCTCTGTTGAATCTTTTCTCTCTATGTCGAATATTTTCTCTATATAATCTTGGACTAATAGAGGTAAGGTTAGGCACATTCGACCACAGGTTCAATAGACACAAATTGTTATTGTCAGAGTCACATCGAATCTCCTATTCTATATCGAACTGTTGTAACAACGAAAATGAATTTTTGGATTCTGCACTTTCGTTATAGTTTGTCAAAACTAAAACAAAAATACCTGAAATTCAGACGAAAATGCATTCGGATGAAAACGAATGCATATGTCTACTCTTTATGTGCATACAACTATTTACTACAACCCATGACAATATATTGGGTTCATTTACCACTAACCTAATGTTTGCTTTTTGATACTGAACATCATCTATGTTTGTGCTCCCAGTAGCAGTGCAATGTCCATTTGCTTAACCTGGTTTGTCAATGGGGCTGAGTTTGTTCTCAGAGTCAAGGCAGAAGAACAGAGAACCAAATCTACCAAACGGCTCTTCTGGCTGTAGAGCTACATGTATAATTGTACTGAGATATTAGGATATTAGATTGCATTTTGCCTTGGGACAGAACTCTACAAGAATGGTTTGAGTTTTATTTTAAACTACCATGGAATATGTTCATGCTGCATAAACTAACAAAATCATAATTCACAAGAAGTACGCTTTCTATTATGCAGGATAACATAAGCCCTCTCTGATAAGCACACACACAAAGACCAAATGGGACCCTAAACTATTAAATGATACAAGAAACTTACAGCAAAATTCACTTTCATTCACATTGTTTCTGTATTGTGTAATTAAACTACTGCATGTCAGATAATTTCCAGATCAAACAAAGTTAAAAGAGTACATAATACAGTTCTGAATTCTTAATCTTCACAAATTCCTTAAAGTTATTAAATCACAGAAATTTTGAATGAGCAACAAAAGTTAAACTACAGTATTCCTTGTTATTGAATTATCTTGCTTTGCTTTCTCTAGTAAAAGAAACTAATAATAAACGGAATTGGACACTAGGGGTTCACATCTACAAATCATTTCCACAATGTTATTAAAGTATTATACAGTAAACCAACATTTATCAGACTATCAGGGGATTTCTTTTTTCCATTCTAATTTCAACAAAAAGAAACAAAATGGATTCTAATTGAGACTGTCTATAAAGCTATCTTTTATATCTTGCTACGTTTATAAAATAGCAGTATGTTCCTATGTCCTTTTGTGATTCTCAAGATACTTTCCACTCAACTTCTACCCTTTCCTAGGATTTTAATATACGGAGTCTTACTTGGTAATAAATAGCTACTTGCCATTATCTCTCTATATACAGACATGGCTTATTAGATTAAACCTAAATCCTCTTCCAGACATTTTAGAGCATCAATGTCTACAGCTCCTTAAGAAAAATATTCCTTTTCAGATAACTGTGAGATCAGACAAAGAGTAGAATACACATAGATGATATCGCTGCTACAGTACAGTATATGAGTGACATCCCTTGATCTTTAATACATGACTGGCATTTCTTGTAGAACCAGATAGTATTTAAAGCTTTCTTTGCTCTTAAATAGGAACTTCCAGGTGTTTTCTAACTATCCAGTTTTATATTTTGATACACATTGAAAATACTTTTGCATGCTGATGTTACACCCCTGGCACCCAACAAGTGGCCCCTCAGTGTAAACTGTGTGGCCCGCTGTGCTTAAGTCCTCAGATCAGGTCTGAAGCTCAGGGTTGTTCATACTTATATCGGTGCAAACACCAGTTTAGTAATTCAGGAATGCTGACAGATTGGGACTTGCTCCTTTGTAAGCAAGCCATTCAAACAAACAGCTTGCAGGTCTTCTAACCTTGTGTTTGGCACCTCCCTGCTGCAGTTTTCCTGCTCAGTTCAGCCAAGTTAGACTGCTCCTCTCTCAGCCATCTCCTCCCCCTGTCAAATCATTCTTCTTTCATCTACCTATCTCCTGTCAAGCCTCTCTGCTCCAGGTCACCCCTTCCCCTATTAAGTCATTCCTCTCTCAGTCATGTTCCTCCTTATACTTCTCCAAAATGTAACAGGAGCCTCTGGGGCTTGTTGGTATTTATGCATGTTTCTCTTCAGACCCATTCATAATGTATGAATGGTTTTGATGGTAAACAATGCCTTTAACCACTTGGCGCCCATACTACATCTATTGACATCATGGGCTTTCGGTGGTTATATCTGAATGATGCCTGAGGCCACAGACATCATTCAGATATCTGCGTTTTCAGCCGGCGATTCCCTGCACCATAAGAATGATCATAGCGGCTGTTCCACTGCTTGATCCTTCTTACGGGCAGCGGGAGGGGACGCCCCCCCCTCCCGTGCTTGTACCGACTCAACGCTTCCATCGGTGAGTCGGTCACAGGATCCGCCGGCCCCCAGAAGTTACCATAGAGATTTCTGGTGGACCAGATCGTCCCCGGAGTCTCTATGATCATTCGGAGGCTGGGCGCGATGTTATGACGTCACGCCTGGCCTCTGAATTCTAAATAACGGCGCAGATTTGGCTAGGAAGCCAGGATCTTTTTTTTTTAATATTTTAGGCTTCCCAGCCTAGAAGTGAGATATGGGGTCTTATTGACCCCATATCTCACTGTAAATATGTCCGATCGTGCCATATTCCTATTACAAGGGATGTTTACATTCCTTGTAATAGGAATAAAAGTAATACATTTTTTTTTTTAAAGTGTCAAACGAAAAAAAGAAAAAAGAAAATTAACAATAAAAAAAAAAAAAAAGTAAAGCGCCCCTTTCCCCGTGAGCTCGTACGCAGAAGCGAACGCATACGTAAGTCCCGCCCACATATAAAAACGGTGTTCAAACCACACATGGAAGGTATCGCCGTGAACGTTAGAGCGAGAGCAATAATTCTAGCTCTAGACCTCCTTTGTAACACAAAACATGTAACCAGTAAAAAAATTTAAAGCGTCGCCTATGAGGATCTTTAAATACCAAAGTTTGGTGCCATTCCACGAGCACGTGCAATTTTGAAGCGTGACATGTTGCGTATCTATTTACTCGGCGTATCTTCCTCTTTCACATTATGCAAAAAAATTGGGCTAACTTTACAGTTTTTTTTTTTAAGCATGAAACTGTTTTTTTTTCTGAAAAAAACGTGTTCGAAAAATTGCTGCGCAAATACCGTGCGAGATAAAAAGTTGCAACGGCCATTGTATTCTCTAGGGTCTTTGCTAAAAAAACATATATAATGTTTGGGGGTTCTATGTAATTTTCTAGCAAAAAAATTTGGAATTTTACATGTAGGAGAGAAATGTCAGAATTGGCCTGGGCGCGAAGTGGTTAAAGTGGTTGTAAACCCGTACAACACACTTTGACCTACAGGTAAGCCTAGATTAAGGCTTACCTGTAGGTCCAAGAAATATTTCCTAAACCTACACGGTTTAAGAGATATTTGCTGAAAGAAAGGCACTGTTGTCTACGGCGCATGCGCCGTAGACAGCGGCGCGCAGACGCACTGAGCGCTGCACCGTCAACGGTTTTGCCGAATGACAGCGGGGGAGCAGCGAGACCCCACCGAGAAGATGGAGTGCGCCGGACTACAGGGGACAGCGGTGACATCACTGGCTCCTGTGTCGGGTAAGTGACACTTAATGGACTACTATGCGATGCCTAGTAGTCCATTATGCTTTGCCTTTGCAGGGAATGAAAGAGGAAGTAATCCCATTAGGATTTACTTCCTCTTTAACCACTTGCCTACTGGGTAATTTCACCCCCTTTCTGACCAGGCCAATTTTTAGGTTTCAGTGCTGTTGCACTCTGAATGACAATTAGATAGATAGAGCTTTATTTTGGCAATTTTTTAATCCCCACTGGACTTTTTTGTTTTTTGCTTAACAAATTTAAAATGTCAGAAAATGTATAAAAATAAAACAAGCTTTTCTTTGTTTCTGCTATAAAATTTAGCAAATAAGTAAATATGCTTCTTTGCTGATGTGCGCTGATGAGGCTGCACTGGTGGGCATTGATAGGCTGCACTGATGGGTACTGATGGGGCTGCACAGATGAGGCTACACTGATACAGCAACACTGATGATGATCAGTGCTCGGATTATCAGTCTAAATGTCCCCTGTCACAGGATAGCCAGTTACCAGCTTAACTTTCCTCACACAGTGACAGCGATGAGGAAAGGAAATGCAGATGACTGGCATTTGTGATGATCTGTAATTAGACAGTGATTGGCCCTTTACCTTGATCACAGAGTGTGCCCAATGCAAGTCCAGAGGACGCACTGGGGGGGGGGGGGGGGCAGGGTTCTGGCAGAATGTCAATAGACATCCCCCAATAACTGGACGACTGTGCTGTAGCTGTCTTTTGGCAATAGCGTGGTTGGCGAGTGATTAATATAATTGTGAGCAGGCTAAGTAAGCACAGTGGTGATTCACTACTGTAATCACTTCACAGTCGAGTACTGTGATTGGAACAAAAATCTATTCATAAATGTTAAAAAGAAATGGCAGTGACAGCGCTCAAGAAAGGAAATACCGTGACTGGCATTTGTTTACTTGTGATGAGCTGTGATTGGAAAGTGATTGGCCCTTTACCTTGAGAGTCTTATCCTGAGGGGAGCGGAGAATTTATTCAGAGGTGGCTGGTGGAGGATATTTAACCACTATTCAACACTATTTCTGCACAGAGTGGAGTGGGTCCCTGTTTTTGAAGAGATCACCCACTCAGATCTCAAGATTTTCTCACGTATATTGGACTCTATAAGATTATATCACTGCATTTTTATTGTAAATTTATTTGGATTTATAATATAGATTTTTTTTTTTCATGTGTGTGGTTACACATTATTTAATAGTATATCCACGAATATTGTTATGTAGATTTGATTCCTTTCAGATAAGTGGACATGTGAGGTAGTTTGGATAATATTTTATTGCTACCATATCACTATTGGTAAAAAAAGAGGCAAGGAGTGGGAGCAGATAAATTAGTTGGATAAATGGATAAATGGAAAAATACATTTATTGGTTCATAATGTTATATCATTTCCTATTGACATTTTTGCACATTATTTTATTATTATTAATAATCTTTAAATTCCATTCAAAATTTGTATTACATAATGATTGACAGTCCAAAAAAATGCATATATTTACAAACACATGGGGTAGTTGATACATATATACATACACACATTGCAGTTAATACCTATGCAGCCTATTGACCTAATTAGATTTCTATAGATAGAGATGAAAAAATATGGAATATATTAGAAAAACTTCTATAAAAAAAGAATCTTATCGGCCCATAATTAGTACTGAATATTGTAGTTGTTAGCTCAACGCATTTTGCAGCCTTATAGCCCCTCATCAGGTGCAGAACCATAGTAATTATCTATAAATAGAAAAGACAATCATGTCTAAATCAAAACCAGAAAAATGAAAAGATGCTCAAAAAGTTATAAAAATATTGTAATATATATATAGGGTAGGAAAACCCCCTTTTTTGTTGCATGAAACTTACAGACACATCTGTGTATTGGTGGGGTGGTGTTGAGGATCACAATCGCAAGACATCATTCCAGGGAGCTGAGGTGGCATGCAGAGCGACAACAACCAACACACAAAACATCCAAAGCGCATCGAAGTGTATGAAGTGACCCTGGTGTATGCTCAAAGTGGTGATCCCAAAAAAGGGACCTCTGTGAAAAAAAGGTGTATAACAGGAAAAATGTGTATAAAAAATGAGCAGTGTAAATGAAGTGTAAGGCCGCGTACACACGGGCGGACTGTCTGCCCAACTAAGTTCGGCAGACAATCCGACAAACAGTCCGTTCAAAATTAGCATGAACGGACTTGACCACACACGATGAGCAGACAGTCCGCTGAAAGCGTGCGTGATGACGTGTACAGCACGTACGACGGGACTAGAAAAACGACGTCCTATACACTGCAATGCAACCTTCGGCCGTGTAAACCCTTTCTGAGCATGCGCCATACTTAGTCCGTCCAACTTGCCTACACACGAGCGGACTGTCCGCTGAAACCAAGTTTGGACGGACAAAACCAAGTTTGAACGGACTTTGTTCGTCAGACTGTCCGCTGAAAAAGTCCGCTGAAGCCCACACACGAGCGGATTGTCCGCTGAAACACTGTTCAGCGGACTAAGTTGGGCAGACAGTCCGCCCGTGTGTACGCGGCCTAAGAGTGAAATGTTGAGTGCAGAAAAGGAAATGAAAGAAATAAAACTGAAAGAGAGGACTGAAAAAAAAAAGAGAGGAAAGGGGTGGAAGGAAGGAAAAGGAGTAAGCTAGAAAATGCAGAATGATGAAAGAGAGCACAGAAAATGTTATCACCAAGAAAAAGTGAAAGGCTAGAAAGAGCAAAAGCGAGGAAAGACCGAACTAAAAGTGAATGGTAGGGGTAAGTTTATACCTGTTACTGAAAGAATAGGAGCATTGGTCCAATGGCGCATGGTGTACCAAGGTGAAAAGAAAATTACTTCTGTCAGCCCAACCCCCAACGTCACGCTGGTATGCAAAAAGAGAGGGAAGCGTCATCACATAGGTGGCTAAGCCACCCCAGCGATTAGCGCCAAACCAGACCCCCCTGTATGCTAGCAGGTGTAAATCAATCTGCCGGCATTGCAGAGCCACAAGAACGCTGCATGCCCAGGGTGTGAGGCATGATGTCGGTGTGCAGTGAGGATGCCCCCGCCCACCCCTCATCAAAACAAGGCAAAGATGGGAGGAAGCCCAGAGTCCGCATCACAGCTCCTGTAGTGATTTACACCTGCTAGTATACAGGGGAGTCTGGTTTGGTGCTATTTGCCGGGTGGCTCAGCCACCCAAATGATTGGGCTGTGGCGGCACTCCCTATATGGGCCTTATCCTTAGCTGGGTCACACACACAAGACAACTCCTTTTCTTTTCACCTTGGTACACCACGCACCATTGGATAATCACTCCTATTCATTCAGTAACAGTAATCCAAAGTCCCAAAAACCCTTCTTTTTGCTATATCACTATTAGTGGTTTCATCACTGTTTATGCTTGCTGAACACGCGCACCATTATGTATTTAATTTTTACACATTTTTGGTATGATATCACTGTCCAATGGTTGCAGCTGTTCTAGATTTTATTTAAAGCAGAACATAAAAAATATTTATACACATAGCAGAACACAAGTACTTTACACACGTTTAAAATGGGCCATTCCACCTCTGTGTGACAGTTAAACATTGGCTCTCCACAGACCCGAGTGCTCTTCTTTATGTGCATTTTTTATGTACGACTGTACACTGTACTACCTTACAAAGAGCATTATTATGTTTGCTGATGATACTGTGGTTTTAGGTTGCATTAATGTAGGGGAATAGGAATGTTATAGAGCAGAGGTAGGAAAGATAATGGAGTAGTGTGCAGAAATAGTTTAACCTTGAACATGGGTAAAACTAAAGAGCTAGTTGAATGTGTAGAGAGGGTTTATGTCTTTAAGTTTCTTGGAGTATACATTTCTGAGAATATTAGTAAATGTACCTGCTATTGTTAAAAAATCTCAGTAAAGATTATACTTTCTTAGACTACTTAGAAAGAATGGTCTAGGCAAAAGTATTAGGGACCTTCTATCGTTCCCCAATTGAGGGTGTATTGGTATACTGAATTTTACTATCGTACCCAAATTGTATTACGGCTGACAGAAACACTCTTCAGAAAATAATTGTCACTGCACAGAAAATAGTGGGTTGTAAACTCCCTTACCTAACAAAAATGTATGAATGTTATTGTCTTTTAAGAATGGAGAAAATAAGA
The DNA here is from genome assembly GCF_037356315.1 of Lithobates pipiens. Taxonomy (NCBI): domain Eukaryota; kingdom Metazoa; phylum Chordata; class Amphibia; order Anura; family Ranidae; genus Lithobates; species Lithobates pipiens. The sequence continues at coordinate 163,775,204 of NW_027507784.1, forward strand.
AATGATCCATTTCATCCTGGCTATCACGTATTTGAACTATCACCCTTGGGTAGACACTATAGAAATATTTTTTTTTAAATTGTAATTTTTATTGAATTCTAAAGGATAACAGTAATATACATTTAAAGGTGTGCAGTTGAACATTGGGGTTTGCATACAATACAAATCATAAATGAAAAGGAAAAATAAAAATTAAAGAAAAAATGAATCAGTACAGTCATCACACTACCGGAACAGCAGAAACTTGCATCATATGTCAAAGTTCGCTGCAAAAACATATGTCAAAAGAGGTGAGAAGTTAGGACATTGCTATCATGTAAAAGAGTGTTTAGCAGATAGGCACACAGATTCAGGTAGTTAACATATCATTGGAGGGCATAGAGTAAGAACCAGGATTAAGTTCACAATGGTCCCATGGATCCCAAGTTTTAGAGAACTGTGGAAGGGTATCGTGGACTAATGCAGTGAGACGTTCCAATCTGCAAATTTGTTCCAGTCCCTGTAGGACTTGAGAAAGAGCGGGTGGTGTAGGAGAGAGCCATCGCACAGGAATGGCTCTTTTAGCCACTAGTAAAATAAAGGTAGCGAGTTGTTGGGCATGTTTGGAGAGTCCAGGGATCGGCAGGCTCAGTAGAAAACGTATAGGGTCCAATGGGAGGGAGATATTGAACAGATCTTGGATAAAGGTCTGAATCGTCAACCAAAATGACCGAATCAAGGGGCATTCCCCAAAAATTTGGAAGTGGGAGCCTATGTCTCCCTGGCATGTCCAACACATCCTAGGGGTCTTAGGGTCATATTTGTGTGTAATTTCAGGTGTTTTATACCAGAAAAATTGTATCTTATAGGCAGTCTCATTCTGTTCCACACATTGGGATGACCTGGGGATGGCTTCCCAGAGTCTCTGCCATTGCGGAAGTGGTATGGGGCATTTTAATACCTGGGACCATTTTTGCATATAAGAGTGGGATGTGTCAGTAATAGACGTAGAGTCATGGAGGAATCCAAAAATGTCGGTAATCCAATGGGTCTGATATGGTCCCTGAGCACACAAAAGTTTGAATGGGGTTGGTTTGTCAGTGGGGGACTTTGAGGCAAAATAGCGTCAAATTTGCAAATAGGAGTGGAATAGCTGTTTAGGGATCTGGTGTTGTTTTGTAAAGTTGTAATATACCTGCTTGGGTCCACAGGAGCATTCTGTCATATGCTAAGCTGTCAGGGATATCTGGGTTGAACAGTATGTTTATCAATGGAGGGCATGGAGAGGCGAGGGGAAATTGTCGCAAGCATTTCTTCCATATGTCCAGAGAAAACAGCATTGGGGCCAGACATATGCTTCTAAGTGGACATATGGAGGATTTGAGATCTGTCCAAATCATGGCACAGATGTGTACTGGTTTAGTGATACTCATCTCAATCTCTGCCCAAATAGTAGGAGCCTTCCTGGATGAGCAGGTAATAATGGGTTTGAGATGTGTAGCGAAGTAATATTTTATCAAGTCTGGGGCTCCCAGTCTGCCACGCCACCTAGGGGCCAGCATCACCGAGCTTGCAATCCTATGGGTCTCGTAGTGCCAGATAAAGTTAAGAAAGGTTCTTTGCATGGCCTTTAGTAGTGTCATTGGAATGAGAATTGGGAGTGTGTCAAGGAGGTAAAGGAGTCTTGGCATTACAGACATCTTTAGAACATTGATGCGACCTAAAAGGGAGATAGGATAGGAGTCCCATTGCTTTAAAAGTCTATCAATGTCTAGAAAGAGTGGGGGGTAATTAGCTTGGTATAGGGTCGAATATGAGGGGGTTATACCAACTCCCAAATACCCGATGGAGTACGTGCACCAATGAAAGGAATAGTTGTTTTGGAGTATGGTAAGATCTGGGGGTTGGATATGTAAAGGCAGGGCTTCTGTTTTACTTGTGTTCATTTTGTATCCAGATATAGAGCTGAAATCTTTCAGCAGGGATATGAGATGAGGAAGTGAGATGTGAGGTTTAGAGGTTTAGACAGGGTTAGGAGAATGTCCTCTGCAAACAGGGACGACTTGTATTCCCCTTGGCGTAATCCTCCAATATCAGGGTGCAAACGGAGAGCCTCTGCTAAGGGTTCCAGACAAAGGATGAAGAGAAGAGGTGATAGGGGACATCCCTGTCTGGTTACATTACTCAGCGAGAAGAGTGATGACAATTAAGAAGGGAGGTATAGAGTGAAATAATAGGGGGACTTAGGATTGGTAGGAACGTCTTATAGTAAGAGTAAGGTAGTCTGTCCGGACCCGGGGCTTTTTGGTTGGGGAGCTGTGTAATTACCTCTTCCAGCTCTTCGGGTGTGATGTTTGAGTTCAAGTCTATAAGGTGTTCAGGTAGGAGCTTGGGCAATTGTAAATGTTTAAAGAAGAGATCAAATTTCTCTTGTGTAAAGCTATAATTTGGGTCTGTCTGTAAGCAATTATATAATTTGTGATAAAACTCTCCAAAAATTTTGGACATAGTTAGAGGACAATAGGTAGGAGATCCATCGGGGTATCTAAGGAAGTCAGGAGAAGATTGAAAGGGACGTAGTTTCAACGTATTTACTAGTAGTTTGTGGGGTTTATTGAATATTCATAAAATGTCTGTTTGAACCACAGAAGGGATTTATCTATTTTGCTCATAGCTGGGGACCTAAGCTGGTTTCGTAGCGACACTACTGTCTGGAGTCTGTCCACTGTGGGGAAGGCCAATAGTATTCTCTCTGCTGATTGTAGTTTAGTCATGATAGCAGAGTATTGAGAAGCAGCGTTCCTTTTAAGACAGGAACCTAAGGCTATGCATTGTTCCCGGAAAACAGCTTTATGGGCCTCCCACAGAGTGGAGGACCCCGTGATCGAGCCTTTGTTAAATTGGAAATATTTCGTTAGGCCATTAGACAGAAGTTCTCTAGTTTCAGGGGAGCGAAGGAATGTTTCGTTTAGCCTCCAATGACAGGTCTTGGGAGAGGCAGATGAGAGGTGGATATCTAGCTGAACGGAGGTGTGATCTGACCATGTTATGGGGTTAATTTTCGGAGGAAACCGTCGATGTCTAGAGTGTAGAAATAAAGAAGTGATCTAGCCTAGAATAAAGTTTGTGAGGATGTGAAAAGAATGTATATTGTTGGTGAGTAGGATGTTTGGATCTAATTAGCTTACGGAATGACTAAGATAAGCGATTAGCTCTGGGAGGTGAGACTGATGGGAATAATGTGTGTCTGTCTCTATCTGTGGACATGGTCATGTTAAAGGTGTACAGCGTCAAATACAGAGGATAGGAAGCTAATCTGACCTGTGTTGGGGGCATAGACATTGACAATTGTGAGGGATTGAGTGAGATAGGAACAGTTTAGAATGATTAATCTACCCTGGGGATCTAAGTGGGAGGATTTAACTCATAAAGGGCAGAGTCGGTTAGTCAGGATAGCTACGCCCACTTGTCACGTTGGATTGGAGGCCATAAAGGATGTCGGGAAGTTGTTTGCAAGCGACCTTGAGGGATCCCCCAGTATGGAAATGGGTCTCTTGGACCAAAATCACATCTGCTTTGGAAGCTTTAAGCTCCTTCAAAGCTAGCCATCTTTTTTGAATAGAGTTTAAACCTCATTATAAGTTAAAAATGCCAGCGCCATAACAATTCAATTAGGAGAAAAAGCATTACATGCATCATAAAGTATATAATAAGGGAGAAATATCGGAGAGCCCTAAAAGAAAAATACATGTTAAATATAAGAGCAATACATGTAGCAATGATAGCAGCGTGACTGTATGGTGAGAGTCGTATAAAAATGAGCCAGTACAGATTGAAAAAAAGATCCTGAGATCTTATGAAGAAAAAGAAGTAATGGTAAAAAGAAAAAAAGAAAAACTGACCAACAAGTAGAAACCTGGATGACTAGTAGCCACCAGGAAGCCCAGGTCTAAGCCATGGGTCAGGCGTGGAGACATGTAGATCTCTAAAAACAGTTACCAGAAGGCCTCCCGTCCCTCTCCGAGGAAAAAAGACAAAATTTCTATTGGTTGTAAAAAAGAGCATCAGCAGTGAGACAAAACACTACAAAAGATAAAAAAAAAAAACCAAATAACAAAGTCACAACCTGTTGAGAAAAGAATTGATCAAACCAGGGCAGCTATGGTATGTTCGGCTGCCCACCCCCCGGGCCAGGGGGTGAATAGACCCATTAAAGGGTGTTAACTACCCAAAACAACAACTGGGAGTCAAGTAAAATGGTGCATCCAAAGTGGACTTGAAAGGAAACAGTCAGGTCGGGAATCTGGAGGCACGAAGTTTCTGGGGTGTGAAGTTAGACTTGGATGGTTTCTGTCTCACCGGGGTCCAGACGTGGCTCGGGGCCAACGGTGGTTTGGGTGTAGCTGAAAGAGATGGAGGATCTTCATCGGGGAGGGGTGGGAGTCCCAAGTTGTGTAGGAAGGTGTCGCTTTCCTGCAGATCTCGCAGAGAGTATTGAATTCCTTCCTTTGATGCAGAGAGGCGAAAGGGGAAGCCCCATCGGTAACCAACCTTATGGAACTGAAAATACAAGGTTAGTGGGCGAAGGGTCCTCCTTCTCATCAGAGTTATAGGGGAGAGATCGCTGAATATTTGGATCTTGGATCCCTTGAATTCAATTCTGGATTGGTTGTGAGATGCTAAAGTTAAAGCTTCTTTGCTGTCATAGTAATGAAATCGGACAATCACGTCTCTTAGGTTGGCACCTGTTGGAGATTTCGGGGCAAGTGATCGGTGTGCTCTGTCCAGGCGCCGATCTATGTCTGGGATGTTGGGGGCCTCCAAATTAAAGAGGTTTAGAAGGTAGGCACGTAGGTCTTTATCTTCCACAGCTTCAGAAATGCCTCTGGATCTCAGGTTTTGTTTGCGTTCTCTGTTTTTCAGATCTTCCTTCTGGGCTTGTAGCTGAGTGATAGTGTTTTTTATGGTGGCATTGTCTTCCTCCAGAACCTGAACGTATTGCACCATTTCATCAAATTTGTATTCTAGAGAGTCAGTGCATTCTCCAAGTTGGTCAATCTCCCCTCTTAGTTCTTCCAGGGTTTGTGCAATAGTCCTGAGAGATGTGTACAGAGGATAGTTCAGTAAACTTTAAGATAGGCCTGTATAAGATAGAGCAGCTACAGCTTCACTGATGTTAGGTATAGCAAGATGGCCACCAGGTGTATGTTATACAGAGAAGGCCTTGTATGTTTCGGGGATGGTAAAAGTATAAAAGTCACTGCAGGTGGATATCCAAAGCACTTTCTCAGGCAGTTAGGTGATGTGGTTGGGTGTAGGTGGATTAAGGAGGAGTGTAACAGAGGGGGGAGCCCTTCCCAGGCCTAGGGTGTAGTAATATTGGCGCCGCCACTCACCTGAGTTTTGACTGTTTTAAATGCAACCAATTGTCACCGTTAGCTCCCGGGTGATCTGCGTTCTGTGTCTCCTGCTTGGGGAGCCATCTGGAATGGCAGCAGGGATGGCCGTGGTCTTGCAGAGTGCCACAAGCTAGCGGTGAGCATCCAGGCCTAGTAGGCATCTAGTGTTGTGACCGTCCGCAGGCCGGGAGATAGCATTTGAGGCCGCCCGGGACACAAGATACTGGCATCGGGCTGCTCTCCATATGCCCAGGGTCGCGGATGGCTGTTTGGGAGCCGCTTTGGAGACCGCTGGCTGCGGATGGCAGCAGATTTTAGAAGGCCTCATCGTAGCTTCACAGGAATGCGTCTGTCCTCCCCTGCTTACGGCCACGCCCCCCACCCCCCACTATAGAAATATTAACATTATGACAAATAGGTACAGAGAGAGCTTCATTCCATGGGCAATCAAAGAAAGCAATAAATGGAAAAAAGTTAGGTAACAATTGGTCAGGGTTAGCGTCTTGCTATTTTAAGGAATAGTTAATTATTTACTTTTATATAATGTATTATGGTTGTAAGAGTTTGTGTGTTTAAAAATCGTATGAAGCTCCTTTCTAAAAATTTGTTTTGGACTTTATTGGCAATGATAATAAATCTGATATATTAATCTTTTTAAATGCAAACTCAAGGTGCATTTTAGTAACTTTTGTTCATAGATTCCAGACCAGTGTTTTTAAACTGATTTATAACTTTAAACTAAAATCTGGAATATACAGTGGGTATAGAAAGGACTCAGGCCGCGTACACACGCGGGGACTGTTCGCTCAACTTTGTCCGTCAAACAGTTTCAGCGGACAGTCCGCTCAAAATTAGCATGGACGGACTTGGCCACACACGACGAACGAACAGTCCGCTGAAACCGTGCGCGATGACGTGAACGGCACGTACGACGGGACTAGAAAACGACGTCCTATACACTGCAATGCAAACTTCGGCGTGTAAATCCTTTCTGAGCATGCGCGGAACTTAGTTTGACGAACAAGCCTACACACGAGGGGACTGTTCGCTGAAACAAAGTTTCAGCGGACAGTTTTTCGGAATTTCCGAAAAACTTTGTTCAGCAGACTGTCCGCTGAAACTGTCCGCTGAAAGCCCACACACGAGCGGACTGTCCGCCGAAACACTGTTCAGCGGACAAAGTTGAGCGAACAGTCCCCGCGTGTGTACGCGGCCTCACCCTTCTTTAAAATAATCACATTTTGTTGCTTTGTAGCCTGAAATGCAGACAGACATAATTTCTGTTTTAGCCAGCTATATTTAATCAGTCCAACTTATAACATCCAAGTGAAAGATATGACACCAACATGTAAGGAAAACAAAAATCAAAAACAGAACCACTTGGAGTTGGAAAAAGGATCATCCCTTTGTGTCAGTATTTTGTTGAACCATCTTTTGCTTTAATTACAACTAGGGATGAGCTTCGTGTTCGAGTCGAACATACGTTCGACTCGAACATCGGCTGTTCGTCCGTTCGGCGAAGTCCGAACATTTTGGTCCGTTCGCGCCAAATTCGTGTGGCGCTCACAGCCCACAATGCACTGCGATGGCGCAGTGCATTGCTGGCTCATGATTGGCCAAGCATGCACTGTGACCCCGCATGTTTGGCCAATCGCAGCGCCAGCAGCGAGGAGAGCCATGATTGGCCACAGGCAGGATGCCTGTGGCCAATCATAGCTCAGGCTGTGTAGTGCACGCCCCACACTATATAAGGCCGCCAGTGCGGCGGCCTTGTGTAGTGTGTTGGCGTCTGAAGCAGTGGGTGTTCTGTGTACCTTCAACACAGTACACACCGATCATTTTCGGACGATTTTCGATCTTGCTGTTGTGTAGTGGTTGTTGTCTGCGTGCCCTGACCACAGTATACACCGCTATATTCACCTCACCTATATAGCTAGTGATCTATCTTTTATAATAGAGCTTGCAGTCAGTAGTGTTAGGAGCTTGTGCGTGCTGTCTGCGTGCTCTGTACCCAGTACATACCGCTATATCCACCTACATAGCTGTTCTCTATTTGAGCCCACTTGCCATCTGCAGGAGTTATTGGAAGTTGTGTGTGCCTCCAGCACAGCACAGTATACATCTGTATATACCCCTTTATCTCTGGTGTTCTATAATAAAGGCATCTGCAGGAGTTAGTGGGTGTTCTGTGTACCTTCAACACAGTACACACCAATCGTTTTCGGACGATTTTCGATCTTGCTGTTGTGTAGTGGTTGTTGTCTGCGTGCCCTGACTGCAGTATACACCGCTATATTCACCTCACCTATATAGCTAGTGATCTATCTTTTATAATAGAGCTTGCAGTCAGTAGTGTTAGGAGCTTGTGCGTGCTGTCTGCGTGCTCTGTACCCAGTACATACCGCTATATCCACCTACATAGCTCTTCTCTATTTGAGACCACTTGCCATCTGCAGGAGTTATTGGAAGTTGTGTGTGCCTCCAGCACAGCACAGTATACATCTGTATATACCCCTTTATCTCTGGTGTTCTATAATAAAGGCATCTGCAGGAGTTAGTGGGTGTTGTGTGCCTCTAGCACAATATACACTACCCAACTGCTTTTTTACCCAACTCCCTTCAGGCCATTACCATGTCTGGAAGGCCAGCAAGGAGAGGCAGACAGGCGCGAGCCAATAAAAGAGGGCAAGCAGGCTCTGTGTCTAGAGACAACAGTGCTGGTCATGGACGCGGTGCATTGTCATCAGCACGTGGCCATGGGACACGCTTGTCCTTCTTTTCGGCAGCTGGACATGTTGAGCCGCAACATGCCAACGACTTGGTAGAGTGGATGACCAAGCCCTCTTCATCCTCCTCATCCTCTCTCACCCAGTCTCAGGGTACTAGCAAAGCAGCTGCCAACGCATCGTCTTCCCTCCTCTCAATGTCATCATCAGTGACTCCTTCCCTAGACCCACCACGTCCTCCTGAGGAGTCTCCTGAACTCTTTGAGCACAGTGTTGGGTACATGCTCCAGGAGGATGCCCAGTGTTTTGTGGGCTCTGATGATGACACTCAGCTAGAGGAAGGCAGTAGCGTGAGCGCAGAGAGAGGGGATGCTCAAGAAGGACAGCAATCTGGCAGTCATGTTCCACAAGCTGCAGCATACTGCCAGGTTTGCTACAGCGATGAAGAGGGAGGGGATGATGAGGGCACTGACTCCACGTGGGTGCCTGGAAGGAGAGAGGAGGAGGAGGAGGAGGAGGAGGCACATGTCCAACGAGGCAGGATGCCCTCCGGGGGCCAGCTTAGGGGCAGCACACTGAATCACACCGCAGAGCTCCGCCTGTGCAGGGCGCTGCCTCTGCGTGTTATTCTAAAAGTTCTTTGGTGTGGGCCTAGCATTGGGGGACTGATTTTCCACTTGCATTAGCATCCCAGGGTACACCATCAGTAGCAGCACCATGTTCAGAAGGGAGTAAAAAGAAAAGCCTCTCATAGTGCAGTATATCCAGGTTTGCAAAAAATAGAATTAAAATCACTTTTACAATGTGCAGAGTAAAACACAGCATTCAGAACATTCCAGAAAAGCCAGTTTGTATTCAACCTGTGTTCCAATATGGCAGAAGTGGCGTGCCACAATAATCCCACCCTACGCACATTTCGTCAGGAACATCTGACATCATCATAACAGGTCAAATGCTTTATTGTAATCTGTATTGGATTTCCATCAGACATATCGTTTGGAGTTCAGGCCAAAAAAAATTAATTTTAGTCTCATCTGACCATAACACATGTGGCCTCAGATTCTTCAAGGAGTGTTTTCGAAAAGTGCAGTTGTGACTACATGCGTCATTTCTTGAGGAGTGGCTTTCCCATTTCAACCCTCCCATACAAGCCACATTTGTGGATAATTTGTGATATTGTTGTCACTTGCACACAATGACCACGCTTTGTCATAAATTCCTGCAACTGCTTCAGAGTTATATTCAAAAAGTGGTGCCACGCTCCCAAATGCTATTGTGTTAGTATCCCTTTAATTATGCTTACAAAGCAATTTTCAAAATCAGCATATCATATCAAACCAAATGTAAATTTAACAAACCAAAACAAAATAAAACAAACAATGCAGCAGTAGATAAAGTGTCCTTTGGTATGAATATGCTTGCATATGCTCAATCTTTCATCAAAAACAAACTTATGTTCACTTATCCAAATGACTAGTTCCTTAATTAATGTTTACCGCTGGGGATAAGCCGATGGTTCGAGTCAAACATAAGTTCAGCTCGAACATCTGGTGTTCATTTGTTCTAAAACGAACTGAACATATGGGGCATTCACAGAAAATTTGAGTGCCGCGGAATGCCGCATAATGCACGGTGAGATCACAGTGCATTGTTGTATGGTGATTGGCCACCAAAGCATGCACCTGACCTGCATGCTTTGGCCAATCACAGCACGCCCTGCTGAGAGAGCCATAATTGGCCAAAGGCAGGGTGCCTTTGGCCAATCATGATCAGGGGGACTAAGCCCACGGCCCACACTATATAAGGCTGCTTACAGAGTAGCCATGTGTAGTGTTGTTGGCATGGACAGAGAGATTGAGTTAAATTAAGCAGGTAGGCTATTCCGTTAGTGGCATTGTATTTGATATATATATATATATATATATATATATATATATATATATATATATATACAGTCTGCATGTAGTGACTATATATTCAGTGTTTACTCAATATTAAGTCAGTGCAGGCAGTGTGTTTTTTATATATATATATATATATATATATATATATATATCTGTGTGTGTGTGTGTGTGTGTGTGTATATATATATATATACTCTGCATTTAGTGTAGCCTATATCTACAGTGCATTCCGTGGTGTACTGTCACTTCAGGCAGTGTACACAGTATCTCATACAGTGTGTACCGTTTCTACTACACTTCTGGCAGTGTACACGGTATCTAATACAGTGAAGTGTGGTGTTGCAAAACAAAAAATCCCTCATGTCCGGAAGGCCACCAAGGAGAGGCAGACGTTCACAGGCCAATAAAAGAGGGTAAGCAGCCTCTGTATCTACAGTCAACAGTGGTGGTCGTGGACATGGTGCATCCTCTGCAGGTGGCCATGGGGCACGCTTGTCCTTTTTTGCTGCTGTTGGTCATGTTATTGAGCCACAATATGCAGAAGAGCTGAGGAAGTGGATAACAAAGCCGCCCTCATCCTCCTCATCCTCTTTCTCCTAGGCTCAGAGTAGTTTGCCTTCCAACGCAGCTGCCAAAGAGGCTCCTTGTCCACTGTCACTCCTTCCGTAGCCCCACCATCATGCACGGTGGAGTCCCCAGAATTATTCAACCACAGTGTCAGTTATATGCTGCTGGAGAATGGGCAGCAATTTGAAGGCTCTGAGGTTGAGGAAGGGAAGGACTGTGGTGGTACCACAGTGTTGTGGCACCACCACCAACCAAGGCCCAATTTTTCTGCCTCTGTTTAACAAGGGCGTGTAATTACAACTTTTGATACAATATTTCACAGCAGGGCCCGTTCCAGCGCTCAACATATGTATCTGTGTGGGCTTACAGTGTTGTGGCACCACCACCACCCAATGCTCAATTTTTCTGCCCCTGTTTAACAGGGGCATGTAATTACAGTTCTTGATATATTATTTCACAGCAGGGCCCATTCCTGCACCCAACAAGAGTAATTGTGGGGGCTTACAGTATTCTGGTACCACCAACACCTAAGGCCCAATTTTCTGCAGAGTATATAGGGCAGGTCGTATAGTATATATACTGCTGTTCAGAGTATATAGTGCCTGGGGGCCTGGGGGACCCCAAGCCATTTTTTTTATTTAGGTGCAGGGTTCCCTCTAAAATCCATACCAGATCTAAAGGGTCTGGTATGACATCCACGCCTTTTTTTTGGTATTTTTGGTATTTTTATCTATATTGCCCGGATCCAACAATAATCTACAGCCGCAGGCAGTTTTAAACTAATTTTTTTCTTTAGAAATTTAATTTTGCTGTGGCACTGTTATAAACCTGGGAAAGCGCTACTTTACAGGCATACTAAGGACACCCCCAGACACAATATCCGGGGGGGGGGGGGGTGTTTGGCTTATCCCTATTCACCACTATGTGCTCCAATCATCCACATACATTTGTGATAATCCCCTCAAAAAAGTGCCCTTATCAGGGGATAAGACCAACCAATGGTCCCTCTCTGGGGATCTCTTTTGTGCTGTTTCACTCCTTTGCTGACAATCTTGAGATTAGAATCCTCCTTTTCTTACACTTATCTCCATACACCCACTCATAAATGGTGAAACCTGGACATAATGCTTTATCTTGTAAAACAACTGGTTTATTAAACACTAAGTATAAAAAAATCATATTTTCCTGGTGCTTGGTGTACACCAAATTGTAAAAAGCATTCAGTCCTCACAGTGTGGGTATAACGCAATGTTAATACAGTATGCCCACTATTGCCCACTTCAGCGTGGCGACAGATTGGCCCCTTCCCTACATGTTACTCCACAGGGTCACATGGCTTCCTCAGGGGATATAGCTGCCATCACGCCAATCCAACTTACAGTATCTCACAAAAGTGAGTATACCCCTTAGATTTTTGTAAATATTTTATTATATCTTTTCATGTGACAACACTGCAGAAATTACACTTTGCTACAATGTAAAGTAGCGAATGTACAGCTTGTATAACAGTGTAAATTTGCTGTTCCCTCAAAATAACTCAATATCTAAACCGATGGCAGCAAAAAGTGAGTACACCCCTAAGTGAAAATGTCCAAATTTGGCCCAATTAACCATTTTTCCTCCCTGGTGTCGTGTGACTCATTAGTGTTAAAAGGTCTCAGGTGTGACTAGTGAGCAGATGTGTTAAATTTGGTGTTATCACTCTCACTCTCTCATACTGGTCACTGGAATTTCAACATGGAACCACGTGGCAAAGAACTCTCTGAGGATCTGAAAAAATTTTTTTGGGTTCTACGTAAAGATGCCTAGGCTATAAGAAGATTGCCAAGACCCTAAAACTGAGCTGCAGAGCAGTGGCCTAGTCCATACAGTGGTTTAACAGGACAGGCTCAACTCAGTAGAGGCTTCACTACGCCCAAAGAAGTTGAGTGCACATGCTCAACGTCAGATCCAGAGGTTGTCTTTGGCAAATAGACTCATGAGTGCTGTCAGCATTGCTGCAGAGGTTGAAGGGGTGGGGGGATCGGCCTGTCATTGCTCAGACCATATGCTGCACACTGCATCAAATAGTCCCAGAAGGAAGCCTCTTCTAAAGATGATACACAAGAAAGCCCGCAAACAGTTTTCTGAAGTAAAGCAGAATAAGGACGTGGATTACTTAAACCATGTCCCATGGTCTGATGAGACCAAGTTAGACTTATTTGGTTCAGATGGTATCAAGGGCATGTGGCGGCACCCAGGTGAGAAATACAAAGGCAAGTGTGTCTTGCCTACAGTCATGCACGGTGGTGGGAGTGTCATTGGCTGGGGCTGCATGAGTGGGGAGCTACAGTTTATTGAGGGAGCCATGAATGCCAACATGTACTGTGACATACTGAAGCAGAGCATGATCCCCTCCTTTGGGAGACTGGGCTGCAGGGCAGTACTCCATCATGATAACGACCCTAAACATACCTCCAAGACCAACACTGGCTTGCTAAAGAAGCTGAGGGTTAATGTCATGATGACTGACAATGCATATTTTCAGACCTCAAATGGAAGGTGGAGGAGTGCAAGGTCTCTAACATCCACCAGCTCCGTGATATTGTCATGGAGGAGTGGAAGAGGACTCCAGTGGCAACCTGTGAAGCTCTGGTGAACTCCATGCCCAAGAGGGCTAAGGCAGTGCTGGAAAATAATGGTGGCTGTTAGGGTTAATCCTGTGTCTAGGGGGGTCTCTTTAACCTCTCAGACCTCAGATCCGAAGGAATTTTGCAATTCAGATATATCTGGAATCAGTTCTCAAAGAACGAAGAAATGACACTCACGCAATGCTGCACTCTAAGAACTGATTGTATTGAGTTATCAAAAAATGATTCTTATAGCAATTTACACATCACACAGAATTTTCATAATAAGACATGTGCAGTAAATATTAAGGCAGTTACAGCTGGTTAAGTCAAGAAGCTTTTGTTCATTGTTTTCTGCTTCTGAAGGAATGTCAGAAAATGTGTGAAAGTTTAGATAAAGAGTGTGTGAGAACAACTGAGTTAGAAGAATCTCATGCTGAGACAGATATTTGAAAAGTTAAAGGGGTATTCAAACTGTACATATCAGAAATGGAAATATGCGAATATTGTGCAATGAACAGAAGGACGCTAGCAACAGGAATATGTGATTTCCCCTCTTAGCAGATTAATCGTGTTTTAGGATCCTTCTGTACTCCATCACTGTTTCATTGCACAATATCATCAGTTGTGGCAAAAGCCTGCAGTTCCGTAAGCCAATGTGTCTCTTTCAGGGAACAAGGCTGAGGTTTTAGCATGGGCATTTGAATGTCTGCCTTTTGTTTAGATGCAGCTTATTTGGGGATTTTGGCAGCTAGTGCATTACCTTTGGCTATATCAGTCATTTGGCCTGTATGTGCCTTACAGTGCATGATAGCTAGTTTTGAAGGCAAATGAATTGCATCTAGTAATGCTGTGACTAGGTCAGAGTGTGAGATGCTCTTTCCATCTTCTGCCACATATCAGCCATATTACACCATGGTCCCAGACCACACCATGAGCACGCTGTATAGATTGTGTACAGTCATGAGGTGACGGTAAGTCATCCTGTTCTCCTTTAAGTCCTAATCAGGCATTCAAAATTGGAGCTGGGCCAGAGTTTATGTTTGAACTTTTTATTTTCAGGTTTGGATTGGACAGGTGGATAACTTCATACCCACTCAATCTTTGTGCTGACATATGCTGAGTATGTAAGTTTTGAGGAGTGTGGTGACATTGTGTGAAGTATGTAAGATAGTGTCATGACCTAAGGTAAATGGTGTTGCCATCTCTACAACCATTGCACAATAAGCCAATGCTCTAAGACATGCAGGCATGCCTTGCACCTGTACTGGAACCAGCTTTGAGAAAAAAGCTACTGTACAGGGTGCAGTCTCCCACCATGTTCCTGGGCCAGTACTCCCGCCATGGTCCTGCAATTTTCCCTGGCAAACAAGTGGTAACATTTTGCCAAATTCAGGGAGGCCGAGGCTTGGGCTGGTAACCATTGCACATTTCAACATGGCAAAAGCATTTAACATTTCATCAGACCATTTTACAATATCAGACATTTTAGAGAGGGTTGCTTGTCTCAATATATTGTCATAGAAAGAACAGTCAGGTATCCATTGGCGGCAGTAACCAATCATTCCAAGAAAGGTGAGCATGTCTTTCTTGGTAAGTGGGCGAGGAAGACCCACTAGAGCGGCAGCTCTTTTGTAACTGACTTTCCTAACTCCCGGAGACAGCACAAACCCTAGGTACTCAATCTCCTGTTTACACCATTGTATTTTTTTCTTAGACACTTTGTGACCACATGTATATAACCATTTCAATAAGGATAGGCTATCAGCTCGGCAGTCCTTCTCTGAAGAACTACAAATCAAAAGATCATCAACATATTGCAACAGTACAGAACCATGAGGGGCAGTCCACGGCCTGAAGGTGGCTTGGAGTACTATAGAATAGACCACAGGTGAGTCTATGTAACCCTGGGGCATTCTACACCAGGTAAACTGGCGATTGTGTTGGTCATTCGACATGGTAAAAGTAAAGAGTGGCCGTGTCTCCTTGTCTGAAAAGACAGAGAAAAAAGCATTCTTTAAATCAATCATAGTAAAACATTTTGCTGTTGCTGGAATGGAGGACAGTAGTGATGGAACATCAGGTACAATGGGTGCTATTGGGACTATGAGGTCATTTATGGCCCTCAATTTCTGTATAAATCTGTAGGAGCCATCCGGCTCCTTTACAGGGTTAACAGGTGTGTTTTATGGAGAAATAATTTTTTCCAAGATTCCATCCTGCCGAAACCTTTTCACCATTGGCACTATGCCATCCATCTTTTCCTTAGAGAGTGGATATTGTTTGTGATGTTTAGGAAATGCACCTTCTTTGAGAATGGGCTTGTATGGTGTGCATGAAAAGTCCTACATCCACATCTGTTGTAGACCAGACCTGTGGGTCTATAGCCTCAAAATCTTCTTCACTACTTTGTTGTGACAGCATCAATAAACCTGGTTTACATGCTACTATAGTGATTTTATCTGAGGAAATGTCTAGACCTCCTTCTGAGTTGGTTCTAATTGTGATTCCTAGGGGCCCAAACAAGTCTCTTCCCAACAAATATACAGGGCACCTTGGTATTATCCTAAAAGTGTGTATATATGGTGTACCCTTCATCTATTTGCACCATCCCGGGGAAAGGGACTACAGCTGCCTAGACCTGCTGTCCATCCTGCCATATGATCTACCCAAGGGTTAACTAAGTAGTGATCCATACATACTCTGGCAACAAAATACCTTGTTCCCATTTTCCTATGAAAACAGAACAATTTACAGTGATTGACTGCCACCTAGCAGTGTGAATCAGACAATCAGACACTACCTCAACTTAGATCCCTTTAACAAAACAATTGAGTACTGTCTGTGATACTTTTTTATACTAATACGGCTACAATCACTTCAAGTCTTTAACAGAATAAATTTGGAACAAGCTCAAGGGTATTTCGGACATACAATAAACGTACAATCTTGCTCACGGATCTGCTGTTTTGCTTCAGACAAGCTTAAAGATTTTATTAAATTAACTTTACAATGTAAATTCATTTTTAATACTTCTATTTTTTGCTTTACCTTTCCCAAAATAGCTTTACCCAAATTGTAGCTTTATAACCTTCAGGAATACCACTCACCAAGTATGCCTTTTGGTTCGTGAAACAAAATAGCAGTCCACACACACACTCAGCGTAATTCATTGAGCGTGATACTTTTAAAGCAAAGCAGATATACAATCATACACAGTATACACAATACATTGACCATCAGTCACTTGCTCTGCCCCAAACAGAACTAAAACTCTAGAGTACTCTGTAAATTCTCCTAAGGTCACCAAAACCTTTTCAAGTGTCCCCAAAACACTATATGACCCCTAAGGTCATGACCGGTAAACTTTTATCTATACTTATGAGAGGTTCTATAACCCAAAAGCAATCTCTGTGGGAGCCAAGCCACACACCTGGACCCCGACAAGTCAATTTCACTCAATAAGAATAAGATTAACTTATAGAATATGTTAAGAGTAGCCTTCCATCCTGGGACATTAATCCATCCCGAAGGAGCCCCCATTGCTGTTAGGGTTAATCCTGTGTCTAGGGGGGTTCCTTTAACCTCTCAGACCTCAGATCTGATGTATTACGCAATTCAGATATATCTGGAATCAGTTCTCAAGGAACAAAGAAATTACACTCACACGATGCTGCGTTCTAAGAACTGATTGTATTGAGTTATCAAAAAGTGATTCTTATAGCAATTTACACGTCACACAGAATTTTCATAATAAGAGATGCGCAGTAGATATTAAGGCGGTTGCAGCTAGTTAAGACAGAAAGCTTTTGTTCATTGTTTTTTGCTTCTGAAGGAATGTCAGAAAATGTGTGAAAGTTTAGATAAAGAGTGTGTGAGAACAATTGAGTTAGAAGAATCTCATGCTGAGACAGATATTTGAGAAGTTAAAGGGATGTTCAAACTGTACATATCAGAAATGGAAATATGTGAATATTAAAATATTGACACTTTGGGCCCAACTTGGACATTTTCACTTTGGGATGTGTTGAGTTATGGCTGATTTGATTTGTGAACATAAGCTTGCTTTTGATGAAAGATTGAGCATATGCAAGCGTATTCATACCAGAGGACTCTTTATGGACTGATGCATTGTTTGTTTTATTTTGTTTTGTTAATGTTATATTTTGTTTTAATATGATATGCTGATTTGGAAAATTGTAAGCACATTTAAAGGGATACTAACACAATAACATTTGGGAGGGCACCACTTTTTGAATGTAATTTTGCACATTGTGTGAGGGGTTAGCTCGGCAGCGGGTGTGTGTGACCCCCTGGATGGGTTCACAACACAAAGTCAGGCACAGCAGACAGTGGTGTAGGTTAAAAAAACAAAAGATCCGGTTTATTTATGCTACATGCAGTGATACATATAACAGCCAAACAAAATAAAACAAGAAAATAAATCCTGGTCAGCTTGACCTCTAACTACACACGTAGACTCCCTGTCTAACAACTGGGTGCAGCCTTGTGCTGTACCAGTCCCTGCCTTTGTTGTAAAGGTTTTGCCACACAGGCGTTAACTCACCGCACAGTACAGGTGACACACTCCCCAGTCTATACAACACAAAACTGGTTCCAGGATGGAGCCTCTCCCTATGCATGCTGGGGTTTTTTGTAGAGGTCTTAATGAGCCCACTTACTACAGCTGGGCTCATTAACTCTTCCCCTCTAATTGTAAAAGTCTGCATAAAGCCTGAATCTAGGACACACATATTTCCCATCCTGGATACAACCAGGTGATTTTACCTGCATGCTGCCACATACCCCCCCCTCTTGTTTCAACCTTGGGGTTGTAACACAAGCAGCCAGACACGCATGTATCCGAGACAAAGCATCCACATTCCCCATTTTAACACCAGGGCGATGCTTAACTGTAAAGTTAAATTCCTGTAGGGCCAGGAACCACCTATTTACCCTTCTATTGGTCTCCTTGTTTTGAGCCATCCACTTTAAAGGAGCGTGATCAGTCACCAGGTCAAAGTGCCTACCTAGCAGATAGTACCGAAGGGAATCTAGAGCCCACTTCACTGCTAAACATTCCTTCTCAATCGTGGAGTAATTTACCTCATGGGACTTCAACTTCCTGCTGAGGTAAATGACTGGGTGCTCTTCCCCGTTCCAGACCTGGGATAACACTGCTCCTAACCCAACGTCTGATGCATCAGTTTGTACCACGAAGTCCTTAGAGAAGTCTGGTGAGTACAACACTGGCTGGCTACATAAGGCTGTTTTTAAGGACTGAAATGCTTCTTCAGCCTCTGGAGACCATTTAACCATAACCGACTCTTTCCCTTTCATCAGGTTGGTGAGGGGCACAGCCTGAGAAGCAAAATGGGGAATGAATCGTCGATAATAGCCAGCGATTCCCAGAAAGGCTCGTACCTGTTTCTTGCTGTTGGGACGTGGCCAACTCTGTATGGCCTCGACTTTATTGACTTGGGGTTTTATCACCCCCCTCCCAATAGTGTACCCAAGATATTTGGCCTCCTCCTGTCCAATGGTACACTTCTTTGGATTGGCCGTAAACCCAGCTTCCCGGATAGAGTCTAGGACTGCTTGTACTTTTGGTAAATGTGAGACCCAGTCTGTGCTATGAATAATCGCATCATCCAGGTAAGCTGCAGCATATTTCTGATGGGGCCTCAGAATCTTATCCATTTTCCGCTGGAATGTTGCCGGTGCATTCTGTAACCCAAACGGCATTCTCTTATATTGGAATGCCCCATCTGGGGTTACAAACGCAGTTTTCTCCTTGGCCGACTCGGCCAGGGGAATTTGCCAATACCCTTTGGTGAGATCAAGAGTTGTCATATATCGGGCTGTTCCCAGCCGGTCAATCAACTCATCTATACGTGGCATGGGGTAGGTGTCAAATTTTGTAACTTTATTTAATTGTCGAAAATCGTTACAAAACCTCCAGCTCCCATCAGGTTTGGGCACTAGTACGATAGGACTGGACCAGTCACTCTGGGACTCCTCTATCACACCCAATTCCAGCATCATTTGAACCTCCCCACGTATTGCCTCCCGTCGGGCCTCTGGTATTCTATAAGGTTTTAGTTTTACCCTTTCTCCTGGCGGGGTGATAATGTCATGCTCTACGCCAGATGTTTGTCCCGGCAGCTCAGAGAAAATCTCTTTGTTACGAAGTACAAACTCTTTAACCTCCTGTTGTTGGGCTTTCGATAAGGTGTCTGCTATTCCAACCTCAGGAACTAAGCAATCAGGCTGTACTTGTGACAAAGTCTCTGCGACTAGGGATTCCCTATCCCTCCAGGCTTTCAGCAGATTGACGTGATAGATCTGCTCCGGCTTTCGCCTTCCTGGCTGTCTAACCCTGTAGTTCACCTCACTAATTTTTTCAATTACTTCATATGGACCTTGCCATTTGGCCAGAAATTTGCTTTCAACCGTAGGGACTAGCACCAAGACCCTATCCCCCGGGGAAAAAGTATGTGTCTTGGCCCCACGGTTGTACACTCTCTGCTGTGCTAACTGCGCTTGGGTTAAATGTTCCTTTACAATTGGCATTACCTGTGCAATTCTATCGTGCATCAGGGCGACATGCTCAATCACACTCCTGTGAGGAGAACTCTCATTTTCCCAAGTTTCCTTGGCGATATCCAGCAGCCCTCTTGGGTGTCTCCCATAGAGCAACTCGAAGGGTGAGAAACCCGTAGAGGATTGGGGTACCTCCCTAATGGCAAACATCAGATAGGGTATTAGACAATCCCAATTCTTTCCATCTCTATCCACCACCTTCTTTAACATTTGTTTTAGGGTTTTGTTGAATCTTTCAACCAACCCATCTGTTTGGGGGTGATACACAGATGTACGCAATTGCTTCACTTTGTACAACTTGCATAATTCTTTCATAACCCGGGACATAAAGGGTGTACCTTGGTCCGTAAGCAGTTCCTTACAAATACCCACGCGGCTAAAAACAAGAGATAGCTCTTTGGCTATGGTTTTGGCCGAGGTATTTCGAAGAGGAATTGCTTCCGGATATCGGGTGGCATAGTCCAATATAACCAAAATGTACTGATGCCCCCTAGCGGACTTCATTATCGGACCTACCAAATCCATTGCGATCCTTTCAAAGGGGACCTCAATGATAAGAAGAGGTACCAGCGGGTTACGGAAATGTGGCATAGGTGCCGACTTCTGACACACAGGGCAGGAGGAACAATAATTTTCTGTTTCCTTCATGACCCCCAGGCCAATAGAATCTCTGCAATACCCTCTCTCTGGTTTTTTCGGTCCCCAGATGACCTCCCAGAATGTGCCCATGGGCCAATTCTAACACCAACTTCCTGTAAGGTTTGGGCACCACAAGTTGCTCAATGGTTTCTTCTGCCCTTTGAGCCACTCGATACAGCAGGTCCCTTTCCACAGTGAAGTACGGGTAAGTGCAAGTCTTATCTGGGTTCACTAACTCGCCATCTATTTTCACCACATTTTCCCGTGCCTTTATTAGGGTGGGGTCTTTTAACTGTTCTGTGGCAAAATTTTCCCTGTGAACCTCAAGATCCGAAAACTCCACAGACGGCATGTTTTCAACTGAGGATGTTGGCTCCTCCCCAGTTTCTTGAGTTTCCCCCGCCAATACCGACAAGGGAAATTCAGGAGAGTCCTCACCACCCCCAGAGGAATTCTGGTCATCTTCCTGGTTTATAGGGGCACCAGTGGGGGGCTCAGGACAATCCCAGAGTTCCCAGAATTTTGGAAAATCCCTTCCCACAATAGCATCATGTGGTAAGTGAGACACTAACCCCACCTGATGAGAGAGGTTACCTTTGGGGGTCTCAAAAAACACTGAAGTTACAGGATACTCTCGGGTGTCCCCATGCACACAAATAACAGCCACCCTGTTCTTCCCAGAGACCTCTGTAGTAACTAATTCAGCTTTTATCAATGTTACCAGGCTACCTGAATCTAGCAACACATCAACATTTCTACCATTAATACACATTTTACATAAATGTCTCTCAGGTCCCCGAATGGCAGTGCATGCAACTGTCGCAAACAGCGACTGACGTCTCTCCCTTATAAAGTCACATTGCATAGGCTCATCCACAACTGGGCAATTGGCTGCAATATGTCCCTCTTGCCGGCAGCGGTAGCAAATAATCTTTTTCGCTGCCTCTTGCAGCATGGGCTTCCTGGGCTGCTCCCCCCAGACCTTAGGTAGAGCTCCCAGCCTCTCACTCTCTCCACCCTCACCCCTTGGAGTCATCTTACCCGCCACTGGGGATGATCTGGTCTTAGGGGGGAAAGTCCGTGAGTCCCTGGAAGATGTGGTCAGGTTCTCTGTAGCCAAGTACCTCTCAACCAGATCCACAAGTTTATCTGCATTTTCTGGGTCTCCATGGCTTACCCATTTTTGGATGGCAGTAGGAAGAGCTCTCAGGAAACGATCCATAACAACACGTTCCACAATGTTTGGTGCAGTCAAAGTCTCTGGCTGCAGCCACTTCCTGCTCAGGTGAATGAGATCATACATTTGAGACCTGGGAGGTTTTCCAACCTGAAAAGTCCAGTTATGCACACGCTGAGCCCGGACGGCCAGGGTGACACCCAGCCGTGCCAATATTTCTGCTTTTAGCACCACATAGTCTTTTGCTTGGTCAGGCTCTAGGTCATAATAAGCTTTCTGCGATTCCCCAGTTAACAGAGGGGCCACCAGTCCAGCCCATTGCTCCTTAGGCCACTTTTCCCTTTCAGCAGTCCTTTCAAATGTGGTCAAAAACACCTCCAGATCATCCTCTCCAGTCATTTTTGTCAGTAAACGGCTCACACCAAAGGATGCGGTATTATTGTACCCACTTGCTTCATTGGTCTGCAGACGTTGCTGTATTAATGTCTCTATTTTCTGTTGAAAATTCTGCTCTTGCTTCTGCAACAGGTCTATGAAGCGGGCTTCAGATTGCTGCCGGGCTTGTTGCTGAGCTTCCAAACTCTGCTGGTGAGCCTTCTGCTGATTTTCCAAACTCTGCTGCAAAGTTGCATTTATCTGCTGCTGGGCTGCAAGGCTCTTTTGTAAACCTGCATTTGTTTGCTGCTGATTTGCATTTGCTTGTTGCTGGTTTGCATTTTCTAGAGCCAGCTGTCTCAGTATCTCCTCCATGCTGGCCTTAACAAAAAAAAAAGTGCCAAAATTCTCCACCAACTGTGAGGGGTTAGCTCGGCAGCGGGTGTGTGTGACCCCCTGGATGGGTTCACAACACAAAGTCAGGCACAGCAGACAGCGGTGTAGGTTAAAAAACAAAAGATCCGGTTTATTTATGCTACATGCAGTGATACATATAACAGCCAAACAAAATAAAACAAGAAAATAAATCCTGGTCAGCTTGACCTCTAACTACACACGTAGACTCCCTGTCTAACAACTGGGTGCAGCCTTGTGCTGTACCAGTCCCTGCCTTTGTTGTAAAGGTTTTGCCACACAGGCGTTAACTCACCGCACAGTACAGGTGACACACTCCCCAGTCTATACAACACAAAACTGGTTCCAGGATGGAGCCTCTCCCTATGCATGCTGGGGTTTTTTGTAGAGGTCTTAATGAGCCCACTTACTACAGCTGGGCTCATTAACTCTTCCCCTCTAATTGTAAAAGTCTGCATAAAGCCTGAATCTAGGACACACATATTTCCCATCCTGGATACAACCAGGTGATTTTACCTGCATGCTGCCACAATTGATATAAGTTTAGAGAGTGTGTATAGGTGTGAGAAATCCGCTTAGTTAGTTTTATAGTCTTATAGCAATCAATAGCACAACATAGCAGCACACAAGTACACACATTTTTAACTGCTTCAGAGTTGCTGAAGGCCTCTTGGTGACCTCTCTGACCAGTTTCCTCCTAGCCATTTCATCTGGTTTGCAGCAACGTCCTGATCCAGGGTCTGTGTTGTACCAAATACTTTCAACTTCTTAATAATAAACTTTTCGGTGCTTCTAGGCATTAATAAAGTCTTTTGATTTTTTTGTATGCATCTCCTGATTTGTACCTATCCACAAATGTCTCCCAGATATCTTTTGACAGTGCCCTGCCACCTATAGTTGATTGTTTGCTTCAGTTTGTCTACCAGGGACTGAAATGGTCCAGGAAAGCTTGTTTCATGCTGAGCTAATCAAAATGACCACAGCTGATCACAGTTCGAAGTCAAATGTCTTTGTGTGCAATTGAGAAGGTGGTTAGCTACACCTGATTGACTTTACAAGTCATTTTTAGGAGGGTGATCATTTTTCCAACTCAACGACTTGTTTTTCAATATTTTTTTTTTTTTATGACATATATTTTGACATATATTTTTTTTTATAAAATATTGGTGTTATATCTTTCAATATTTTTTTATGACACATTAATATTTTCACGTGGATGTTATAAGTTGAGTAAATACAGCTGGATTTTCAATTATTTTTAATTTTTTTATGACATATTGGTGTTATATCTTTCACTTGGATGTTATAAGTTGAGTAAGTACAGATGGATAAATCAACAAAGTTGACAAAGCAACAAAATGTTATTATTGTTAAGGGTCTGATTATTTTCTATACCCACTGTACATGGCATGCTGTGATGTGACATCTGATCCTATAGCAGTGAACTGTTATACAGGTTTTTGTCAGGGTCAAAAAGTATTGTGTGGTTATAAAAATATACTATTTGGAATAATAAGGAACACATGCATAGAAATGTTTATTTTTATTTTTTGCCCATAGTTACATAATTAACCACTTCAGCCCTGGCCTATAGACATATAACGCCTACAGATGGGATCTCCCATCCTGGGTGGGCGTCGTATGACGTCCTCTGATTCCCGGCGGCGCGAGCGCGCACCCGTAGCATCGCTCGGGACCCGGTGCGTGTGCCCGGGGGCCACGATGTCCGCCGGGCCCCCTGCGATTGCCCGGGAACACAGCAGGACCGTGGATCTGTGTATGTAAACACACAGATCCACGTGCTGTCAGAGGAGAGGTGTGTTCCCAGTACAGAGGAACAACGTTCGGTCTCCTCCCCTTGTGATTCCCCTCCCCCCACAGTTAGAATCACTCCCATAGGGAACATATTAACCCCTGCAGCGCTCCTGGTGTTAACCCCTTCCCTGCCAGTCACATTTACACAGTAATCAGTGCAATTTTATAGAGCACCGATTGCTGTGTAAATGTGAATGGTCCCAAAAATGTGTCAAAAGTGTCCGACGTGTCCGCCATAATGCCACAGTCATTAAAAAAATCGCAGATCGCTGCCATTACTAGTAAAAAAAAAAAATGCCATAAATCTATCCCCTATTTTGTAGATGCTATAACTTTTGCACAAACCAATCAATAATCGCTAATTGTGATTTTTTTTTTACCAAAAATATGTAGAAGAATATGTATCGGCCTAAACTGAGGAAAAAAAAATTTTTTTTAAAAAAATTGGATATTTATTATAGCAAAAAGTAAAAAATATTGTGTTTTTTTTTCAAAATTGTCGCTCTTTTTTTGTTTATAGCGTAAAAAAAAAAAACGCAGGGGTGATCAAATACCACCAAAATAAAGCTCTATTTGTGGGAAAAAAAGGACATCAATTTTGTTTGTGTGCGACCACGCAATTGTCAGTTAAAGCGACACAGTGCCAAATCGCAAAAAGTGCTCTGGTATGGAAGGGGGTAAAATCCTCTGGGGCTGAAGTGGTTAAAGCTGCCAGCATCTCTGCAGAACAAGCACTGAGCACTGTATTTTAATACAGTAACTATGTAGGTAGTCCTTTACATCATCCACAAAGCACCATCACTGTGCTGCACTGCTAAGCAAAAAAATAATTGTCAACGTAGCTAACGCATAAATATGGCTTCTCCCACACACCCATGTGTGTGTTTGTTTATTTATCTATACATATAATATATAGATATTTATAGTATGATGATGGCCTACCTAAAGAAATTAAAAAGACAATTCAATCACTATATACAAAAGAATTATTTAATCCTACTAAAAAGAGATACACTTTGCAAATTTTTCAATGTCTTTGACAACTGTTTACCGCAGTGCGACATGCCCTGTATACCAAGAGAAGTGAAGCAATACATCTTTAGGCACTGGAGGAGGTGAAATGTGACAGAGAGGAACACACTTACATGCTCAACATTATTTTGTTTCTCATTTTCCAGTACACTCTGCATGGTAATTATCATTTATTTGCTTTTCCTGGAACATCTGCTGCCACCAGAAATGATGGGCTTGTTTTTAACAAACACTGATTAGCACTTCATCATAAAATCATTCTGAAGGGTTGGAAGAGTGGAGTGGAAGGCTCTAAAGATATCCTTATTAATTAATCTTCACATCAATAAACTGTTAAGTTTGGACTCTATTCTTCACAACTGTCTTATACTCTATAATTTTGTACAAGAGCTGCAACCAAATGTGCTAGTAGAGAAATTCAAATTTTTAGACTTGCAAAAAAAAAAGGGCAGAAGTAAGGTGTTATTTAAATTCATTTATTAGTCTCCTTAACTCCTATAACTTCTATATCTGAATATATACTTCTCCTATATCTATTCATCTTCCTATTTGCCATTCATCTATCCAGCTGTCTTAATGTGTTCCATCATCAGTCCAGATATTTATCTCAACAGACAATCTCATGGTGAAACTGTAATTATTGCTGAATCTATTCTGCTGGCTCTTGACTTTTGCATGACCTCAATGATTTTATTATGGTGCTATAGACGGTATCCTTACATTTAAATGCATTATTTTACTGAAAGATAGTGTGTATTCATTTGATTCCACTGTCATTTTTTGGCACAGATCCCCACAAACATAAAGTCAACTGAGATACACCAATTATATCAGCACTACTCGAGAACTTAAACTGAAACCAATATTTTAAAAGTAAGATGGTAAGGGTACTCACTCTCTCACCAGTGAAAGTTAATATCACTACCTAATAAACTGCTGTGGCTTGCTGTTAATAGAAACTGTATAATTTTAGTCCCGTTTCACAGCATTAACAAGTGACTGAACAACTTCTGAAAATTTACCACTGGAGGGACATGGTGAAGTTAAAAACACCAGTAGTCATGCTGTTTCACTTGTCTGATGGCCACAATTATGCAAAATATTTTCCAAGTGCCACAGTTTCACATTCATAAAATTCATGGGCCTGTGAAACAAGCAAGACCTAACATTGGATAATTTGCATCATCCAATTTGCTCAAAAATCATGGGATTTGGGCTATTTAGGCCTTCTGTCTTTAGGCTGTGCAATCCAAATACAGAGTGTTTAACCTTCTCTGTGCTGCAGAAGTGTTTTTTAAATAAAATATAATAAACAATGAATAAAATAAATAAATAAGTTCACAACACCAAACTGCTGTGCTAAAAATTATTCCCCCCCCCACCTTAACAATATGAATAAAATTATGTGTAATGGACAAAACCACCAGACATAAGCCCAGCACTTGCAAACTGAATACACTATACACAATGGGGGTTATTTACTTAAGACAAATCCACTTTGCACTACAAGTGCAAAGCGCACTTGAAATTGCACTGAGAGTGCACTTGGAAGTGCAGTCGCTTTAGATCCGAGGGGGACATGCAAGGAAAATAAAAACCATAATTTTAGCTTTCACATTTTAGGATAATAAAATCAGCAGAGCTTCCCCTCATTTCAGATCTACCCGTCATATTTACAGTGACTGCACTTCCAAGTGCCTTTTCAGTGCAATTTCAAGTGCACTTGTAGTTTGCACTTGTAGTGCAAAGTGGATTTGCCTTTTGTAAATAACCCCCAATGTATTAAATACATGACAAATACTTTATAAATGTTACAAAAACAAAACACAGATAGAGGTTTATTTACTATAAATTAATAGTCTGTGCACTACAAGTGCAATTGCTCTAGTTCTGAATGGAACATGCAAGAAAAATAAAAAAACTACATTTTTGCTTGCACATTATTGGATTATAGAAATCAGCAGAGCTTTCCCTCAGATCTAGAGCAACTGTACTTGCAGTGCACTGCAAGTGCACTTCTGGCGCACAGTATATTTGTCTTTATTAAATCAACCCCATAGTGTCCACGTGCAGTTCCTCCTGATATTCAAAATATGTATTCACACCGATGTCCAGAAGATTCGTAAAAAAGATAATAATAACCAAATTTATATAATCTCGTGTGTATACTGCATATGATTGTGAGTTCATCATATAAAAAAAAAAATTCCGGGGCGCATGCGCGAAGCTCGACATGGCAGACGTTCTTCCTTAGAGCTCCGTGCTTCCCGCTGCATGATCGGATCATTTTTACCCGTCTGAACCTGCATTTCGCCGCGATTTATCAAGGATCACCTTTGGGACTACTCTGGCGTTCCTCGGAATGGTACTCACGGGACCGAAGGGCAAGAATAAGCCGAAACCCATCAAGGAAGCTCTGGCCCGGGCTTCTTCCAAAATGGCGGCTAAGGCCTTAGCTAAACACCACGTTATCTCTCCTGCGGCCTCGGACCAGGCGGACAGCGGGGTTGACGACGAATCGGATTCTAATCTTGGCGGTTCTCCACCTCTACCTTCCTCAGGTATGTCTCAAGCTGCCTTTTTGAAACACATGGAGACCATGCTCCAAAAAGCTCTCAAGACTACCTCAGAGCAGATAACGGACAGGTTGTCACGGGAAATCCGTGAAATAGGCCAACGCACGGCTGACCTGGAGACAAGAGTGGATGATATGGAGCTTACCCTCCAAGAACACTCTCAGAACTTCTCTGTACTAAGGGAGGAGAACGCCACTTTACTTTCCCGTTTAGAGGACGCCGAAAACCGCTCCCGCAGGTCCAATCTGCGCCTACGCGGCATCCCCGAAGCTATAGATGATATACAATCTTTCACAACTGCACTGTTCCAGGAACTCTCACCCTCCATTCCAATAGAACGGCTTGAATTCGACAGGATTCATCGAGCCCTTACACGCCGCCAAACGGATGGTCCCCCTCGGGATATTATTGTGAAATTACATTTCTTTCGCACAAAAGAACAGTTGCTGAATGATGCCCGTAAGAAGGAAGAGTTGCTCTTCCAAACACATAAATACCAGCTCTTCTCTGACTTGGCCCCGCTGACTATAGCCAAACGCCGTGCTATGAAACCCCAGCTTCAAATCTTAATGCAACACCAGCTTAAATACACCTGGAGATTCCCCTTCGCCCTGCAGTTTACGCATCAGGGCCAACAGCATTCATGCTCATCCCCGGAATCCTTACAACATCTACTGGAATCACTTCACCTGACCTTGCCAGCTCAAATCTCTGAGACTACGCTGCCCCGCACCCCGGCCCGGTCCACGGCGCATCCATATTCGGCCACACCGAAACGCAATCCACTGGATCCGGCATCTATCCGCAAGGGGACTCCTTCACGTCGTTCTGAAGACGCCTTTCTCAGCCCGAAGTCCCGCACACCTCGTTGATATGCCTAAGGGTGCTTCCTCCTTTTCTCCTCAGTACTCTTGGAGTAATCCTTCGTGGCCCCGACCTCTAGGCTCTCATCGCAACCCCACTGTCGCAGCATAACCACTAACGGTTTATCGATGCCTCAAGTTTTATATATTTTTTATTTTTTCATTTTTCATTTTTGTCTTTTCCTCTTGCCCTACGTACCTATTTGTTATTGTGCTGCCACCCGGGGGACGGTAATTGGGTGTGTTTGAGATACCCTTACTAAGGTGACCTCTGAGGTTTCTGCATCCCCTATTGGGGATGTAGCACAGGTTCAGTCATTTTATGTTGTATGCACTGTTATATACTTCGTTAACTTCATCTAAATGTATATCCTTCCTACGAGTGCTTTTTTTTTTCTTCTGTTTTTTATATATATTTTTTTGGCTTGTCCGCTGGGGGGGGGGGGGGGGGGGCTGGGCGAGGGGTGGGGACACGACTTGCTTGTCTCCCCTCCTCTCGCCCTTACGCTCCGCCCCTTCTTTTCCACTGGGTGTCTTTCTCCGCACCTCCTCCAGCGCCATACCCAGTAAACGGTGATTTATGTTTCTCTTAGCCTGTTCCTACTTATATGACTCGTGGGCTAGCTGTTTCCCTCCCTCCCTCCCGTACCTCTTGTCCTCACCCTTTCCCCGTCCTTGCTCCCCTTTTCTCTCCTCCTGAACCCCCCCCTTCCTCCCCTCACCTTCCCCTTTTTCTTCCCCCACCCACCCATTCCCTCTGCCTCCCTCCCCCTCGATCCTTCTTGTGTCCCCACCTCCACCACGGGATAGTTGTATAACCCCTATGTTTAGGAGGCTTTAAACACTACCGTTTACCTCTTTTCTTGTTAATGTTACTCTTACTCAGGATATTGTCCTGTATACTATTGTATAGATTTAAATGTTAGATCCACTTGCAGTGGGGAGTTGTCACTGCTCCCCCACCTTTCGGTGCTCTCTCTCTTCGGTCGGTTTCTCTGGCCGTGGAGCTAGCGCACTATTTGGTTGGGCAACACAGATACTTTGTTCCATTTCTCAATCTTAATGGGGTGCCCTACGCCTTGCACACCACACTCCCTCCTTTCTCCCCCCCCCCTATTGTTTCTTTCCTTCTCTTTGCTTCTTTCTTGCTTTTTCCTTTCCTTTTTCTTTCCCTTACTGGCCGGGTGGCTCATCTGCCTCTCTTCCCCTTTTTTTTTTATTTACCCCTATCCGTTCACCTAGATGGCTCCCTTAAATATAATCTCCCTTAATGTTAAGGGACTTAACTCCCCACATAAGAGAGTTAAGGCCTTTCGCACCTTTGCTTCCCTGAAGGCCGACATTGTTGCCCTCCAGGAAACTCACTTTACTACCCGCAATACCCCCAAATATTTCAATTCCCGCTATCCCCTGGTATACACCGCCTCTGCCGATACAAAACACAGAGAGGTTTTACTTGCCTTCCACCACACCTTGCCCTTTAGGTTGCAAACAGAGATCAAAGATCCCTCAGGCCGATACATTATATTGGTGGGCCTTTTACAAGACGTGGAAACAGCTTTTGTCTCCTACTATGCCCCCAAATGTCAACCCGATCCCCTTCTTCACCCACCTCCTGCAGGTAGTTAGGGCACACTCCAAAGGTACATTATTCATGTGTGGCGATTCAAATTTAGTACTCCATCCACATCTTGATAAGTCCCCCTACTCATCAGATCATTATTCCCCTTCTTCACAATTTCGTAGATTACTACAACAAAACTCCCTCTTGGATTCCTGGAGAGAGTGTAACCCACTGAAGAAAAACTATACCTACTATTCCCACCCGCATAACTCGTTCTCTAGAATTGACCATATCCTTGAACCAATCGCATCCTCCCCAATTCTACTACAATCCTTCATACAACCCATCACGTGGTCAGATCACTGTGCTGTTGTAACCACGGTCTCGTCATTAATACCCCACCCTGACAACAAGTCTTGGTGCATGAATGAGGCCCTCCTTGCTAATCAGTCCTACTGTCTTGATATTCAAACGGCCCTTAATGACTATCTCCAATTTAACGTTGGTCCTGATATCTCGCCAACCCTGCTCTGGGAAGCGCACAAACCGGTGATAAGAGGTACCTGTATCTCAGTTGCTACTCATCTTAAGCGGGATAAGAAACTCAAATTGCAACAATTAGAAGCTGACTTTCAACGTCAGTTCCTACAATTCCAGGCGACCCCCTCCAGTACTAACAAAAAGCAGCTTGAAGTGACCAAGTTGGAGCTAGATCTGCTTTTGGCCGAATCTGTGGAGAAGGCTCTCCGTCGGTCCGGCCATAAAATCTATACAAAAGCCAATAAACCAGATACTCTTTTAGCGCTGAGCCTCCGGCGTCCGGACCATACTCACAAACCTATTAGACTCCGGCTGGCTAATGGCACTCATACAAGTAACCCTGTTAGGGTACTCTCTGAATTCCGTAAGCGTCTTGCTAACTTATACGAAGCGAGGGGGTCTCTTCCCTCTTCTGAGGCAGAGACACTCTTCCAAGATTTATCTATACCTACATTGCCTGATGCTAGCCGGGAGTCTATAGATAAATATGTCTCGGTAGAAGAGGTCCTCGGCGCCATCAAATCGCTTAAACCTCATAAACGTCCTGGCCCGGATGGTCTTCCTGCTATATATTATAAGAAATTTGCGGCCACCCTTGCCCCGCTTCTTGCTAATTCTTACAACGCCCTACTACATCAACAATCCCTTGGTCGCGACACGCTGACTGCCATTATTGCCATGATCCCTAAACCCAATACTGACCATACCCTCTGGTCCAACTATAGGCCCATTTCCCTCTTAAATGTAGATGTAAAGATCCTAGCTAAAATTCTCACCCTAAGACTTAACCCAATTATTGGAGGCCTGATTCATAAGGACCAGGTGGGATTCATCCCCCGTCGACAGGCTGGCGACAACATACGTCGGGTTGTCCTTCTACAACACATAGCCAAGTCTCGTAAGATCCCTATGCACCTTTTATCTCTTGATATTAGGAAGGCTTTCATTACGGTTTCATGGCCCTATCTCCACTACATTTTGGGATGTTGGGGTTTCGGCCCCAACTTCTTACAATGGGTAAGTGCTCTGTATGCTCATCCACAGGCATTTGTTAGGTACTCTGGCTTTAGTTCAGAGTGTTTCCCAATACGTAGAGGTACGAGACAGGGCTGCCCCTTATCCCCATTAATATTTGCTCTAGTAATTGAACCCCTCGCTGCTTTAATTAGAACTGACCCAAATATTCATGGTATAGACATTGCTTCTACATCTCACAAAATATGCCTTTTCGCTGATGACGCTTTGTTATTCGTTACCTCTCCACATATCACTCTACCCAACCTTCTACAACTTCTAGCTAAATTTGCAAGAGTATCTGGATTAGAGGTCAATCAGGCGAAATCTAAGGCCCTTAATGTATCTCTCCCTCCAGATGTCCTTGACCTTGCACGAAGGAATTTCCCTTTTCAATGGTCCTCCTCTTCAATATCTTACTTAGGAATCAAATTGACTAACGACCCTGCCCACCTATTCCACTCTAATTATCTCCCAATGTTAAAACACCTGTCCTCACTGCTTGACACCTGGCTGCCTCTACACGTCTCATGGCTTGGGCGGATCGCAGCCGTGAAAATGTCCTTGTTGCCGAAGTTGCTGTACCTATATAGGGTCCTTCCGGTCACGGTTCCACCTTATTTCCACAGGGCGATCCAGAGTCGGGTGCATAAGTACATTTGGGGTACTAAGGCCCCCCGAATTTCACGATCGACCTTACTTCGCAGTAAACTCAACGGGGGTCTTGGTGTTCCCAATTTTCTCCGTTACTTTCAGGCCGCTCAGCTAGCTCAACTAACTCTCTACCACACGAAAACGGAGATCCCTCTCTGGGTGGCCCTGGAGGCAATAGATCTTCATCCTATACTTATCACTAATCTTTTGTGGCTCCCCGCCACGGCCCGGGGCCCTATTTCTAATCCTATAACCCTACACTCTATAAAAATTTGGGACAAATTATGCAGACCATTTAAATTGATCTCTCCGCATTTATCCCTACTTTCTCTTTTTGGCCACCCACTATTATATCCCGCATTCACTCAGCCTGCCTCCTTCCTGGCCTGGACTTGTGCCGGCCTGGAACGTGTGCGGGACTTCATTTCGAATGGTGTCCTGAAATCCTTTCCATCCCTACAAGCCCAATCGCAACTCCCCTCCCGAGAGTGCTTTAGGTACCTCCAAATTTCCCACTTTGTCCAAACTCTTTTGGGCTCACAAAGGGTGCTGAACAAGTTATCTATTGTTGAGGATATATGTGACTCAGACCCCCGTGCCCCGGGCATAATCTCCAGCCTCTATGCATATCTCACGTCTACCTCATCCTTACTTCCCTCGTACGCCTCTGCTTGGTCCAAGGACCTAGCCATGGACCTAGATATCAGCGATTGGTCAACGATATGGGCAACTACCAAACTTTCCTCACAGAATGTTGTCGCACTAGAAGCCAGTTATAAAGTCCTCATGA
Organism: Lithobates pipiens; assembly: GCF_037356315.1. Lineage (NCBI taxonomy): Eukaryota > Metazoa > Chordata > Amphibia > Anura > Ranidae > Lithobates > Lithobates pipiens. The sequence goes on from NW_027507784.1 coordinate 163,808,444, forward strand.
GGTGGTATCTGGTTCCGACTAGGATCGCTAGATACTTACCATCTTACTCCCCTAACTGCTTCCGTGGTTGTGACACTGGTGGCACCCACCTCCATATATGGTGGACATGCCCTGTGGTACAGCGCTTCTGGGCGACAATATTTCGAATGGTTTCAACCATGTTTAACGTGGCCCTTTCCCCCGACCCAACTCTTGCCCTACTTAACCTCCCACCACAAGACTTTACTAAGTCGCAACTGCGTCTCTTTTTGCAACTTACTACAGCGGGCAAGCAGACTATAGCAAAAGCATGGAAGTCCCCGTTTCTGCACATTACGGAAGTTAAGAATAGGGTCACCCAGGCCATGATACACAGCAAAATAGAGGCCACAATAGTGGATAGGATCCCCCGACATCTTAAAATTTGGCGCCCATGGTCAGATCATTTCCTTCCCCCTGGATTCGATAGACATCTCCTGGAGCCCTGAGCTCTACCCATGGAGGTTCGGAGAGGCCCATACCCCTTCGTGACAAGCTTGAGCCACTTGGTCAGTACTATTTTCCTCCCTAACTCTACTCTTTCTTTTCTTCCTTTCTTTCCTCTACGGTCTATCTTTAGTTTCGGTTCTTCCTTTCTTCTTTCCTCTTTTATCTTTTTCTGTCTTACCCTTCCCTTTTACCCGTTATGCACTCTTGATAATGAAGCTCAATCTGCGTAATACGTTTCTGATCACTGTTGCCACAGTAGCCTGGGCAGAGCCCCGCCCACTTATTTCCTTTGCTGTACTTACTGGGCTTTGCCCCCATGTTACTACTAATGTTGTGAACCGTAGGCTTAAGATCTACTTCGCGCTTCAACGTGAAGTCCACTTTGTAAACCTGACTATAGCCTGCCTATTTCTTTGTTTGATGCTCTGCTGGAAAATGTATTATTGAGCATATGCTTGTAACAGTGACTGTTCGCTTTCATTGCTTGTTATCAATAAAAATATTTGAAAGTAAAAAAAAAAATTCCACAACCATAAAAAACTCCATCGGTGACAACTTCCACGTGAACAAAAGTAAATGTTCCTTACCAGTATGAACACATATTTTGAATATCAGGAGGAACTACAGGTGAACACTATTTGTGTTTTTTGTAACATTTGAAAAGTATTTGTTATTTATTTGATACATTATAGTGTATTCAGTTTGAAAGCTCTGAGCTTATATCTGATGGTTTTGTCCGCTACACATAGGTTTGTTTATATTGTTGGGGGTCAAACTTTTAGCACAGGATAAAGAACCATCCAGTTATTTTCAGTTTCTTGTAAAGTTTAACAGGGATTGCAGCTACGTGTTTCACTCAAAGGTGTCTGTTTATCAAGTCCTCTTACACAAAATATGAATATATATGTACACACACAAACATTATATATACAATATCTCACAAAAGTGAGTACACCCCTCACATTTTTGTAAATATTTTATTTTAACTTTTCATCTGACAACACTGAAGAATTGACACTTTGCTACAATGTAAAGTAGTGAGTGTACATCTTGTATAACAGTGTAAATTTGCTGTCCCCTCAAAATAACTCAACACACAGCCATTAAAGTGGTTGTAAACCCTTACAACACACTTTGACCTACAGGTAAGCCTAGATTAAAGCTTACCTGTAGGTCCAAGGAATATCTCCTAAACCTACACGGTTTAGGAGATATTTGCCGAAAGACAGGCACCGCTGTCTATGGCGCATGCGGCGTAGACAGTGGTGCGCAGGAGCACTGAGCGCGCCACGGTCAACGGCGATATGCCGCGAGTGGTGGCTCCCGTGCACATGCGCGGGAGTGACGTCATTGTGGCTTCGCCGAATGACAGCAGCGGAGCAGCGAGACCCACCGAGAAGATGGACACGGCGGACTACAGGGGACAGCGGTGACTTCGCTGGCTCCTGTGTCAGGTAAGTGACACATAATGGACTACTATGCGATGCATAGTAGTCCATTATGCTTTACCTTTGCAGGGAATGAAAGAGGAAGTAAACTCATCAGGGTTTACTTCCTCTTTAATGTCTAAACTGCTGGCAACAAAAGTGAGTACATCCCTAAGTAAAAATCCAGATTGGGCCCAATTAGCCTTTTTCCCTCCCTGGTGTCATGCGGCTCATTAGTGTACAAAGCCTCAGGTGTGAATGGGGAGCAGGTGTGCTAAATTTAGTGTTATCACTCTCACTCTCTCATACTGGTCACTGGAAGTTCAACATGGCACCTCATGGCAAAAAACTCTCTGAGGATATGAAAAAAAGAATTGATGCTTTAAATAAAGATGACCAAGGCTATAAGAAGATTGCCAAGACCCTGAAACTGAGCTGCAGTACAGTGACCAAGACCATACAGCGGTTTATCAGGACAGGTTCCACTGAGAACAGGCCGAGGGGCATGTTTACTGTCTTGGGGGGTCTGATCAAGGAAGTAGGAATTCAATAATCTCCTTCTTCCCTGCAGTGGTGGCCCATGCATTAAGGGTGCATGGGCGCCACCCCTTCTCCCCTGCCCCCTTCTCTATCACCAATATCTATGGCCAACGCTTCCACCCCCTATTCAGGTGCTTGACCCCTTTTCGGGCGCAGGGTGCCTGAATGAAAGCGATGGGGGTTCTTTTTAAGCACCTGATTTTTTGAAGCACCTGGCTCTAATAGACGGAAAAAAAGGTGGCCTGTTAGCTCCATGCTGGGCGCTCACAGGTCACTCAGCTGTGTGTTAGAAAAGAGAATGAATATTCACTTTCCTATCACTAAACTGCCTCTCCACCAATCAGGTGCTTGGGTCTGTTACCTGTCACCTGATTGGCTGAAACAGCAGGCTCCACTATTGGACACCTATCAGGAGGAGAGGACGGGACATAACGACAGCAGGAGACGCACTAATTACCCCGTTCGTCGGCGTCACCCGCTGACCCACCAAGACAGGGTAAGTACCAGGCAGACGTTGAGTGGACCGGGGTCACACTGGGGGCATTCAAGGGCACACTGGCAGCATTTAATGGGCATGCTGGCAGGATATGTTGGGCACACTGGCAGTATTTGATGGGCACACTGGCAGCATTTGATGGCACAGTGGCTGCAATTGATGGCACAGTGGCAGCATTTGAGGGTACAGTGGCAGTGTTTGATGGTACAGTGGCAGCGTTTGTTGACACAGTGGCTGCAATTGATGATTTTTTTTCAAAACATTTTTGCGGCTCCCAAAAAATTTTGATCACCAGCTGCCACTGCTTCCCTCCACAGTTCTCGGGAGGTTCTCTATTCTCTCCCCAATTCTCCACCTCTGAGCTGAGGAATCTGGAGGGAGAATTCTGACAGAGATTGCCAGTGAAGTCCTAAGATCGCACCTTCATAAACTAGAGTTTCTGTGTCATTCAATGACAGATTCTCTGTGTGCAGAGATGATCAGCGGGGAACATGTTCTGCTCCGATCATCCCTGTTTCATAAACCGATAATGATCTGAGATAAGCTGTGATCATCAGGATTATTCATAAATGGACACCAAAGTCACTTTGGTAACATTAGCTTGTTTCCATTTAGGATATATTTTCATGCTTCACATCTCTTCAAATATTTGCTAGCAGCATATTGTGACCTACAATTATGTTGGAATCTACAGTATTTGTTAAGGGCATGGCTGGAGCATCTTAGTTTTCTTATGCCGCGTACACACAATCAAACAATCGGGTGGAAAAATTCCGGCAAACTCAAGTCCGCTGGACAATCCCCCCGTGTGTAGCCTCCGGCGGACTTTTTTTACCCGAAAGTACGGCGGACTTAGAAAGTAGTTTTGCACTCCAATCTTCCCGCCGGACTTGCATTTCGGCGGACAATCCGGCCGAGCGTATGCCAGTCTGCCGTACTTTTGAAATGAACGGACTTTTCCCGCCCGGAGAAAAGTCCGCTCATTTTGAGCACGTCTCCAGGTAGGCGGGGCCCGCAAAGGATGCGTCGCTGGCCCCGCCACCTGGTATGGACTTAAAGGGGAACCCCAACGCTGAAAAAATCGGCGTGGGGGTTCCCCCCAGGTCCACATCAGACCCTTGTCCGAGCGCGCTACCCGGCCGGCCAGGAAAGGGGGAGGGGGCGCTCGCTCGTCCTCCTGAGCAGAACCAGGCCGCGTGCCCTGAACATGGGGGGATGCCTTGGGGAAGGGGGGCCGCGCGCCCCCCCCCCCCACCCCAAAGCACCTTGTCCCCATGTTGATGAGGACAAGGGCCTCTTCCCGACAACCCTGGCCGTTGGTTGTCGGGGTCTGTGGGCGGGGGGCTTATCGAATTCCGGGAGCCCCCTTTAATAAGGGGGCCCCCGGATACCGGCCCCCCACCCTATGTGAATGAGTATGGGGTACAATGTACCCCTACCCATTCACCTGTAAATAAAAGTAAAAAAAAACACAACACACAAGGGTTAAAATAGTTTATTGCACAGCTCCGGGGGTCTTCCGTCTTCGGGGGTCTTCACGCCGGACTCCTCCGCTATCTTCTGCTAGCTCTTTTACTAGCGGAGGAACCCCGCATTCTTCTTCGCCGCCACCCTCTTCTTCCGACTTCGAGGGTCTTGTCCCCCTCTTCGGTTCTTCTTGCCGGGCCACCGCGTCTTCTTCTAGCTCTTTTACAGGCGGTGGCCCGGTCTTCTGTCGCCAGAGGATGCTGGGACTGTGACATCATACTGGGCGGGGACATCATCCGGTTATGTCCCTATATAAGTTGCCACGCGCCCGGTCCCCGTCATTGTGAGCGGAGGGAGCGACAAGGCAACATCTGAAGAGAAGAACAGAAGAGGGCGACGACGACGACAGAAGACCAAGCCACCGCTTGTAAAAGAGCTAGAAGAAGGCTCGGTGGCCCTCAACATGGGGACAAGGTGCTTTGGGAACAGGGGGCTGCGCGGCCCCCCCTTCCCCAAGGCACCCCCCCATGTTGAGGGCACGCGGCCTGGCTCTGCTCAGGAGGGGGGCGCTCGCTCGTCCCCCCTTCCTGGCTGGCCGGGTAGCGTGCTCGGACAAGGGTCTGATGTGGACCTGGGGGGAACCCCCATGCCGTTTTTTTCGGCGTTGGGGTTCCCCATTTAAGTCCATAACAGGTGGCGGGACCAGCGACGCATCCTTTGCGGGCCCCGCCTACCTGGAGAAGTGCTCAAAATTAGCAGACTTTCCTCCGCTTGTGTGGGCAAGTCCGTTCATTTCAAAAGTACGGCGGATAGTCCGGCGGACTTAGTACGCCATATTAGTCCGCTGAAAAAGTGTCGTGTGTGGGCAAGTAGCCCGTTCGGAAAGTCCGGCGGACAGTGCGGCGGGAAGTCCGCCGGACTAAGTCCGCCGGATAGTCGGCTACGTGTGTACGCGGCATTAGATGTTGAATATGCAGGCTAGATGTAGCAATCAGGTCTTCTTTTGTCTTGGCTATCTTCAGCTGCAAAGCACAGAAAAAACACAACAGAATTTTTATAGTGTAAAAAGATGGATAACTTTTCAGCCCAAGAAACATACAACAACTTACTTAACCTGTGATAAATTTAAAATAAATAAATAAAAGGTTTAAATAACATGCTGATTTTATCTTTACAAAGTGTAATTAAATGATCTTCCTTTAATTAAAGAAGATAGTAAATACTTACCTCTTTTGCTGCTGATGCCCTGCCGCTGTTCTAATTAAGATACTTTCTTGCTTGCCATCTTTTTTAGAAACTGACATTTTTGGGAATGTTAATATCCTGGTCCCCTACTGATTTTAGTGGTTCCTTCCACCAAACCCTATGTCACTACAGGACACAATAAAGATGTAGGGTCAGTGGAATGAACCACTAAGCCCAGTAAGGGACCAGGAAATCATCACTAGGGATGAGATTTGGGCTCAGTATTTACATTTTGTTCTTTCAGTGGTTTGGTGAACAGTCCAACTAAATTAGTGTTTTTGGCCAAACAGAACCTCCTGCTGCAGTGGGGAGTAAAACATTTAGCAATAGTATTATTGTAGAACAGTGGTTCTCAGGACCCATTAACAGGCGAGATTTTAAATATTACCTTGGGGAGATGAAAACTGAAATACTGCAATCACTGAGCAGCAAAAGATATCACCTGTGATGCATTTCAGTTATCTTGCAAACCTGGCCTGTAAGTGGGTCCTGAGGACAGAATTTGAGAACTAGTGCTGTAGAAGGTAGTACACATTGTACAGATGCAATACTTCACAGGCAGGTTAAGGTGATTCTTCAGGCACGTTACAGTATTTAAAGAAATTTGGCATTTGTATTTGCTTCACTTTAAGTATAATTAAAATTGTATCCCATTGCCAAACCTGTTTTAGGCAAACAGGTTTATTTGCCTAAAAATTGGCAATCGGGTCAAAGTGGCCTGATTGAATTCATTGGGGTTTGAATTCAGCTTTCCAACTTCAGTAAAGTTTGTTGAACCCACCCTGAACTAAACCCAGACACGATCAGCTCACCACATCGGGTGTTTGCCTGTTTGCCGAACACCGAACAATATGTGGTGTTCGCGGAAAATTCAAAAGCTGACAGAACACCGTTAAAGTCTATGGGACACTAACATTAAAAATCAAAAGTGCTAATTTCAAGGGCTTATATGCAAGTTATTGCCATAAAAAGTGTTTGGGGACCTGGGTCCTGCCCCAGGGGACATATATCAATGCAATTTTTTTTAAAAAGGCAATTTTTTCAGTAGCAGTGATTGTTTTAATGCTTAAAGTGAAACAATAAAAATGAAATATTCCTTTAAATATTGTGCCTGGGGGGTGTCTATAGTATGCCTGTAAAGTGGCGCATTTTTCCCGTGTTTGGAACAGTACCACAGCAAAATGACATTTCTAAAGGAAAAATAGTCATTTAAAACCGATCGCCGACACCGCTGTAATGAATTGTCACGTCTCGGCAATATAGGTAAAACTCATTGAAAAAAGAGCATGGGATCCCCCCCCCCCCCAGTCCATTACCAGGCCCTTTGAATCTGGTATGAATATTAAGGGGAACCCTGAACCAAAATGTTAAAAAAAATTGTGTGGGGGTCCCCCTAAAATCCATACCAGGCCTTTCGGGTCTGATATGGAAATTAAGGGGAACCCTGCACCAAATTTAAAAAGAAAATGACGTAGGGGTCCTCTCAAAACCCATACCCTTATCAGATCGAATGCGGCTCTTTTTTTTTTTAGCCCGTTGGGCGGCGTGAAATTACTTCGTCGGACATTTTGATTTTTTGATTTTTTAATAATGGACTTGTCCCAAGCTGTCTCTTGTCTTTTTTACTATTTTCACACTTTTTCGTGAAATGGTAGGGGTACCCCCTTACCAATTCACACAGGGGGGAGGCCGGGATCTGGGGGTCCCCTTGTTAAAGGGGGCTTCCAGATTCCGATAAGCCCCCATCCACAGACCCCCACAACCACCGGGAAAAGGGTTGTTAAGGGCATGTGGCCTGGTATGGTTCAGGTGGGGGTGCACTCTCTTGTTCCCCCTTTTCCTGCGGCCTGCCAGTTTGCATGCTCGGATAAGGGTCTGGTATGAATTTTGGGGGGACCCCTACACCATTTTTTTTTATTTGGTGCAGGGTTCCCCTTAATTTCCATATCAGACCTGAAGGGCCTGGTATGGATTTTTAGGGGGACCTAACACAATTAATTTTTTTCATTTCGGTTCGGGGTTCCCTTTAATATTCATACCAGACCCAAAATGGCCTGGTAATGGACTTGGGGGATCCCATGCTCTTTTTTTTGCAATGAGTTTTATCTATATTGCCGAGACTCGACAATTCATTACAGCCACGATCAGTTTTAAACGACAATTTTTCCTTTAGAAATTTAATTTTGCTTGCATTGATACATGTCCCCGGGGCAGGACCCAGGTCCCCAAACACTTTTTATGACAATAACATATTAGCACTTTTAATTATTTATGTTTGTGTACCATAGACTTTAACGGTGTTCGTGTATTATGCCAATTGTTTTGCCTGTTCACATGTTCTGCTGTGAATCAAACAGGAGGGTGTTTGGCTCATCCCTACTCACCACTAATCAACACACCTTCAAGTGTTAGGCATCAGGCCTGCCCATTAATGGTTCAAATCTCAAAGTCACGTTGCGCATGCGCTGCGGGAAGGCCCAGCGCAGGCACAGTTTAGGGGTCCTTTGTGGAACCTTGTACGACTTAGGGCTGCACACAGCTGTTTCTCATGATATTCGGTATGCCACATCTTAATTTACACATAGGGTTTATGTTATCTGTAATTGCAGGGTATAGAGACTACCGTATTTGCCGGCGTATAAGACGACCCGGCATATAAGACGACCCCCTAAAAACCTGCACAGTTAAAATGTTTTGCCCGTACTCACCGTTTAAGACGACCCCCGATTCCGAGGCTTCCGACGCTTCATATCCCTCTTCTTCTTCGTTCTTGCTGGAGCCATTTCCTTCTTCCTTCTGGTGCTGGAGCCAATCACGGCGAGCAATGTATTCTATTAATGAATACAAAGCCTGCTGGGATTGGCGGAGGCTGTTACATCATCAGCCCGCGCCTCACTCTCAAAGCCAATCGGAGCAGGCTACTGTGTGTAGCCTGCTCGGATTGGCAGAGATTGCTGCTCCAATCCGAGCAGGCTCTGTATTCATTTGAATACATCGCTCACTGGGATTGGTTCAGTGGTATATACTGTATGTAGCCGAAGCTACATACAGTATTACCGGACAGCCAGAAGGCATCCCAGCAGCGGACCCGGCGTATAAGACGACCCCTCCTTTTTGCTCAGTTTTTTTAAGTGTAAAAGGTCGTCTTATACGCCGGCAAATACGGTAATATATTCCCCAACTGTGCAAGGTGGTCAGTGGGGATGAATGCTCCTCAGTTTCAGCAGTTCAAAGGCAGGCAAAATATTCCTGCAATAAGTATAAAAATTAAGTATATTATAAATGGACACATCAAGGAGCCACATACAATATGGATAGGTAGTGAGGTAAACCCTAATAGATCCAATAAGTGATCACATACCTGGTTTGCAGATGTCCTGAATAAAACTGAGGAGTAGCAAATTTCAATCCACCATATAGAGTGCAGACCCATAACTAGCGGTCAATCCAGACCGCTGTTATATGGGATCCCCAACAGGATGTGATGTCAGACAATCAACACCCTGTCAACACCTCCACACTGAACAGGTGTACTCCAGGAAGGCTTCACACAGGAAGTGTGCTAGGGAAGGTCGAAAGACAACAGATGTACTGATGTCTAGCCCTTAGAACCTGCAAGCCAAAAGGGGAAAGAAACAAAGGTAACTGCCCCTCCTGGCCAGGAGGTGTACATGTCCGCCAGGGGGAGAAAGAGGAAGGAAACAAAACGACTTTTTTTTTTTTTTTCTTTCCTTACTCTTCACCATGGAATCTCAAAGGATGGAATGGACGAGCTTTATGACCAATATACAAACTACTTGTTTGAATGAATATAAGATTCAAGACGACATAAAAACATATTTCTATAAACAATATGGTCTACTGAAACGTAAGTACCAATTATATTGGCATATTGAATATCTGAAATTATATGTTACTAATTCCATCTGCCCAATGGGCCTACGGAATCAAACCTTCCCCACTATTAAAAACCCATCAGGGGAATTTAAAAAAGCTTGGGAAACTATCCTTACCAACTGCAGTCTTGACTTGATGAGGACCCTTATCGAACAATATAATTCAGATATGATCTTATTAGATCAAGAAATTGAAAGGTTGAATAATAATTATTTACACCTAAAAGATATTCCAACATTTGAACCCAAATGGGTCGAATTGAAAACTCGCTTAGAAGCACCAATCAAGTCCATTATTATCAAGAAACAGATCAAATTTGGTAAGGACAAGACGGCATTTGGGGATGGATATGCATACCAATGGTTGGGAACAAAAGGTAGGGGTAGAAAGTTTTTACCCATGCCTGATAATATAACCACTAATACAGGGACCGAAATTGAATCAGACTCTTCCTTGTCATCTACATATTCGACACAAGGTAATGTAAGACATGAGAATGCTCGTACACCTACTACACAAACCTGTAGTGACACATCACATATAGTGGAGGCTTCCACTAGTCAACCTACTTTACACAGCACTATCCCCAAATTACTTAATTCCTCTCTTATAACAAATAAACAGACCAAAATTAATTAGGATCCAATTTTTTTAAATTTGAGAAAACACCAAGCCAACCTGGATTCATATATGCTAAAACCCCCACAAACCCCACTACACACTCTCAATCTAACACCAACCATAATATCGTAAACCTTACTCCTTATTCATTCTCTAAAGATGAACTATCAGTACTTCACCTGGGTCTGGGCTTTTGCCCTTTAGACCGTCTTAAAATCACTGAGACTATTAAAGACCTACACCTATTTGCACGCAATCTCACATTCAAATTCATGTTTAGTAAAGATCACACCAATTCTAATTTGGAACGACAACTCACTGAAAGCACCAAACACTTCACTATAGCTGAATTTAGGGCACTTCGCGACCTCATGCTTCTATATGATGAGGGCAATACGGAGGATTCTCCTTCCCCACTGTCGTCATCTTCCCAATTTCCTGATGTACCACAACCCAATTTCCCTCATAACCCCAGCGCTATTTCAAAAAAATTTTGTTTGCGTTCACGCCGATTCCCTGATCTCACTACATGCCCAGCTATTTGGACATTTCTCCAAACCACGATTAAGGACCTAAAAAAACAACAGTGGCAAAAAGTCCATCCCAATTTGGACCCCCAACAACTCAAGGCACTCAGATCTCTACAGAGACATTCAGATTTAATAGTGAAGCCATCCGATAGAGGTGGGAACATTGTTTTAATGACTCATGACCAATATAAGAACATGTGTATGACCATCTTGATAAACAATACTTGGTATCGTCCAATTGAACAATCAGTCACTATATCCTTTCATCGGGAACTCAGGGACCTTTGCACTGAGGCCCATTATCTTGGCCTCATTGACAAAGACACCCTTGAGTTCCTGATACCTCGATCTCCTATTGTTCCGACATTTTATGCCCTCCCGAAAAAGCACAAAAACTTGAATGCCCCCCAGGGAGACCCATTGTCTCTAGTAGGGGCTCTTTAACAGACAATGCTAGCAAACTTGTTGATGCATACTTAATGCCACATGTACGCAGGTTACCATCGTACATTAAGGACACTACCGACCTACTGCAACACCTTGATGGGATCCAGGTACCTCCGGACGCCCTCCTCGTGGCGATAGATATTGAGGATTTATACTCGAGTATCCCCCACGAGTTGGGCGTCCGGACGACTGGATCCTTCTTGGACGAACAAGACCTCAACACATGGCCGTTCAATAAATTTATTTTGTCTTTATTACAATTTATCCTTACAAAAAAAAAATTCTTATTCGATACTCAGTACTATCTACAGATCCAAGGGGTCACAATGGGCACATCATGTGCACCAGCGTATGCAAATTTATTTTTAGGAGGTTGGGAGAGATATGTCCACTCTTGTGACCAATTAAGCTCCTTCTTAGATGATGTTCTACTCTGGTATCGCTATCTAGATGACCTGTTCCTGGTTTGGACAGGCACTAGGGAATTTTTTTACAATTCATACAAACCTTAGGTAACAATCAATTTAATTAAAAATTTACATTCCACTTAGATCTTGAAAAAATCTCCTTTTTGGACCTTCTAATTTTAAAACATCCTGATGGTACCTTATACACGGATCTTTACCGTAAACCCACAGCAGGAAATACGCTTCTCTATGCCACCAGTGCCCACCCAAAACCACTTATACGCAGCATACCCTATGCACAGTATCTGCGTTTACGCAGAAATTGTGCATTAGATTCAGATTTCAAACTACAGGCCAATGCACTGCGGGATCGTCTTCTGCTTAGAGGATACTCCAAAACCTGCCTTAGACAAACTTTTAATAGAGTTAACCAACACTCCCGTAATACACTTTTACATCATCGCCCTAAGTCTAATGAGAATGAATCTGTTAGATTCATAACTACATATTCGGCTCACCACTCTGACCTTCGTGACATTTTAAGCAAGAATTGGTACCTACTCACAGATCATCATATACTATCTAAATTGATCCGCCCGACTCCGGAGCTAGTCTTCTGTAGAGCACGATCCCTTAGAGACCATCTCACCAAAAGCCACTATACTGCACCATCATCACTGGGACAGAATCCCCGTGGTACCTTTAGATGTAATGAATGTCCCCACTGCCCATGGATAAAGGAGGGCTACAAGTTTGGGATACCTAACGGTGAAACATTATATTCACGTACTTTCTCTGATTGTAACACTAAAGGTATTATTTACATGATGACTTCTACATCGGCAAAACAATCCGTGAGTTCAGACAGCGTATTGGTGACCACTTATATGACTCAGGTAATGGGAAGCTGACCACGATTGGGAGACACATTGGTCTTTTCCACCGGTTCGACAACTCTGTCATCCAATTTTTTGTATTGGAGGTGGTCCCTCCCAGCCCTAGGGGTGGTGATTGGGATTGGGCTATCCTCCAGAGGGAAACCCTCTGGATTGAGCGCCTGAATGCCACCCACCCCCCTGGACTGAACAAAACCATTTCATATAAATATTTTTTATAGATTCTATTATTGAGAATAGATATAAGAATTTTTTTTCCTGTTCTCCTCCTGAATCGCCCCCTCCCCCCCCCCCCCTCTTGTTGATATCGTTGACAACCCCTAATTTGTAACAATGTAAAAGAACATTTTTTCTTCTTTTTTTTCATCTATTATATATATATATATATATATATATATATATATATATATATATATATATATATATATATATATATATATATATATATGTTATACAATTTGGTTATTATGTAGTTTATTATATTTTTTGCTTGAATATTGTATTATTGGAGTCTTTGTTACGTAGACTTTTTTGATATATTTTTCCGTTTTTTTAAATTTACTCTGTTTTGAGCCGTTCGTTTCCTTCCTCTTTCTCCCCTGGCGGACATGAACACCTCCTGGCCAGGAGGGGCAGTTACCTTTGTTTCTTTCCCCTTTTGGCTTGCAGGTTCTAAGGGCTAGACATCTGTTGTCTTCCGCCCTTCCCTAGCACACCTGTGTGACGCCTTCCTGGAGTCCACCTGTTCAGTGTGGAGGTGTTGACAGGGTGTTGATTGTCTGACATCACATCCTGTTGGGGATCCCATATAACAGCGGTCTGGATTGACCGCTAGTTATGGGTCTGCACTCTATATGGTGGATTGAAATTTGCTACGCCTCAGTTTTATTCAGGACATCTGCAAACCAGGTATGTGATCACTTATTGGATCTATTAGGGTTTACCTCACTACCTATGAATAGTGTATGTGGCTCCTTGATGTGTCCATTTATAATATACTTAATTTTTATACTTATTGCAGGAATATTTTGCCTGCCTTTGAACTGCTGAAACTGAGGAGCATTCATCCCCACTGACCAACCTTGCACAGTTGGGGAATATATTAGTCTCTATACCCTGCAATTACAGATAACATAAACCCTCAAGATGGCGATCCACACACTGCCAGTCTCTTGATTGAGACATTTTCCTTGTCAGGTACAGCTATATAGTCTTGATTAACTTCACTTTCTTAACCACTTGGGATCCGCGCTATTGCAAAATGACGGCAATAGCGCGGACCCACATTTTCGGGACTACGTCTATTGACGTAGTCCCGGTTACGAGCGGCCTGCGCGCCCCCTGAGGGGCGCGCGCGGCGCTCTCTGTGATCGGCGAGTCCGTGAGACTCGCCTGATCACCGATCCGTGTAAGGGGTCGATCCCGACCCCTTATCACGTGATCAGCTGTCAGCCAATGACAGCTGATCATGTGATAAAACGGAGCCGGTAATCGGCTAGTATTCCTCCTCGCGCTGACAGCGCGAGGAGAAAAAAAAAAAGCCGATCGCCGGCGGCCGTGTTCGGGACATCAGTCCCGATCACGGCCAGCAATTTAAAAGGACACCTGCCCCCTGCCAGTGCCCACCTGCCACCCGCAGTGCCATCCTGAAATAAAGTAAGTGCCCCCCTGTCAGTGCCACCCAGCAGTGCCCATAGTGCCCACAGTGCCACCCAGCAGTGCCCACAGTGCCACCCAGCAGTGCCCACAGTGCCACCCACAGTGCCACCCACAGTGCCACCCAAAATCTGCCTCAGGTGCTGCACCCCAGTGCCGCCCATCAGTGCCCAGCAGTGCCGCCCATCAGTGCCCAGCAGTGCCGCCCATCAGTGCCCAGCAGTGCCACCTATCAGAGCCACCTATCAGTGCCACCTATCAGTGCCCATCAGTCCCATCTATCTGTGGTACCTATCAGTGCCCATCCGTGCCACCCATCCGTGCCACTTATCCGTGCCACCCATCCGTGCCATCTTATCTGTGCCCATCTTTGCCCATCAGTGCCGCCTTATCTGTGCCCATCGGTGCCGCCTTATCTGTGCCTATTAGTGCCGCCTTAACTATGCCTATCAGTGCCCACCAATGCAGCCCATCAGTGCCCACCAATGCAGCCCATCAGTGCCCACCAATGCAGCCTATCAGTGCCGCCTAATCAGCGCACTTCAATGAAGGAGAAAAATGACCCGTTTGCTAAATTTTATAACAAACTATTAAAACATGATTTTTTTTTTTTTTTTTTTTGCATCTTTTTTTGTTTGTTTAGCAAAAAATAAAACTCCGAGCTGTAACTAAATACCACCAAAAGAAAGCTCTATTTGTGGGAAAAAAATGATAAAAAATTCATTTGGGTACAGTGTTGTATGACCGCGTAATTGTCACTCAAAGTGCATCAGCGCTGAAAGCTGAAAATTGGTCTGGGACTGAGGGGGGTTTAAGTGCCCAGTAAGCAAGTGGTTAATTTATGGTTATATAATACAATTTTTACATTATATGTGTTTTTTTTTTCTTCTCTATAGCCGATTTTACCATGTTCCATCATGTGCACTATATCCCCCATGCCCGCCGGGGTGAGAAAATTTGAGGGGACTCGGACGTCTGTTTTTCTTTTTTTTTTTTTTTTTTAACCACTTCCCGACCAGCGCACGATGATGTACGTCGACAGAATGGCACGGGCAGGCATATTAGCGTACAGGTACGTCCAATATTCAATGCCGCCCTGCCATCGGGAGCGCGCCGCCAGCGGCATGCTCCCGCGCTAGTCAGGACCCCCGTGAGTCCGGTCGCGGGACCCGCGGACTCGATCGCCGCGGGCATCCCCGCGATCGTCTCACGGAGCGGCCGAATGGAGGAAATGCCGAGTACACAGCATTTCTCCATTCTGCCTAGCAACTAGTGACGCTGATCTCTGCTCCATGTGATTGGAGCAGAGATCAGTGTTCACTAAATGAAAGCCCAACCCCCCCACAGTTAGTAACACACCCCTAGGAACACTTAACCCCTACACTGCCACCCACTGGTTAACCCCTTCACTGCCAGTGTCATTTACACAGGAATCACTGCATTTATATAGCAGTGATTACTGTATAAATGACAATGGTCCCAAAAATGTGTCAAAAATGTCCGATGGGTCCCCCACAATGTTGCAGTCACAATAAAAATTGCTGATCACCGCCATTAGTAGTAAAAAAAAAAATAATAAAAAATTATTAATAAAAATGCTATAAAACTATCCCTTTTTTGTAAACGCTATAACTTTCGCGCAAACCAATCAATAATCACTTATTGAGATTTTTTTTACCAAAAATATGTAGAAGAATACGTATCGGCCTAAACTGAGGGAAAAAAATGTTTTTTTATATATTTTTGGGGGATATTTATTATAACAAAAAGTAAAAAATAATGTGTTTTTTTCAAAATTGTCGCTCTATTTTTGATTATAGCGCAAAAAATAAAAACCGCAGGGGTGATCAAATACCACCAAAAGAAAGCTCTATTTGTGGGAAAAAAAGGACGTCAATTTTGTTTGGGAGCCACGTCGCACGACTGCGCAATTGTCAGTTAAAGCGACGCAGTGCTGAATCGCAAAAAGTGGTCTGGTCTTTGACCAGCAAATTGGTCCGGTCTGAAAGTGGTTAATTTACTCTGTTTTGAGCCGTTCGTTTCCTTCCTCTTTCTCCCCCTGGCGGACATGTACACCTCCTGACCAGAAGGGGCAGTTACCTTTCTTTCCCCTTTTGGCTTTCAGGTTCTAAGGGCTAGACATCAGTACATCTGTTGTCTTTCGCCCTTCCCTAGCACACTTCCTGTGTGACGCCTTCCTGGAGTCCACCTGTTCAGTGTGGAGGTGTTGACAGGGTGTTGATTGTCTGACATCACATCCTGTTGGGGATCCCATATAACAGCGGTCTGGATTGACCGCTAGTTATGGGTCTGCACTCTATATGGTGGATTGAAATTTGCTACTCCTCAGTTTTATTCAGGACATCTACAAACCAGGTATGTGATCACTTATTGGATCTATTAGGGTTTACCTCAGTACCTATCCATATTGTATGTGGCTCCTTGATGTGTCCATTTATAATATACTTAATTTTTATACTTATTGCAGGAATATTTTGCCTGCCTTTGAACTGCTGAAACTGAGGAGCATTCATCCCCACTGACCAACCTTGCACAGTTGGGGAATATATTAGTCTCTATACCCTGCAATTACAGATAACATAAACCCTCAAGATGGCGATCCACACACTGCCAATTTCTTGATTGAGACATTTTCCTTGTCAGGTACAGCTATATAGTCTTGATTAACTTCACTTTCTTAATTTATGGTTATATAATAAAATTTTTACATTATATGTGTTTTTTTTTTCTCTATATCCGATTTTACCATGTTCCATCATGTGCACTATATCCCCCATGCCCGCCGGGGTGAGAAAATTTGAGGGGACTCGGACGTCTGCTTTCCTTTTTTTTTTTTTTTCTTTCCCCCTTTATTCTTCGTAACAAATTCCCCTACAATCCCTTCTTTTTTGTAAATTTATTGTATATTCCTTTTGATTTTGCTTATTTTGCGATATATATCTATATGACTGTATAAGCATATGAATAGGTATGAATTCTCTAATGTATATTTTAATTCTTAGACTACCTCCAGATGAAGCGGATAAAATTCCGCGAAACTAGTCGAGGAATCTCCAAAATGTACTCCTAGAACGGAACTCGATTATGAGTAACTGTACACAAGAAATCTGGGATACACTAGCTTTTTAAATATAATATGTTTCGCTGTATCAATATATTGTTTTTTGTTTGTGAAAAAATTCTTTCCTTGTATTAAAATTTGTACTATTTTATTATATATTTTTTGAGTTTTATGTATCGAATGAAGTACCGGTATAGTCCAACATGCTTTTGGTATGATTGAATTTGGAATTGGTATAGGGAGCTCTTTATCACATCTCCCCTACCTTCACAATTTTCAATCTACCTCCTTTCCCCTTGAATTATTACTGGATGATGGTACTTTCTATATGAATAGTTATTATATGGAGGCTATACTTCATTATTTTTTGGCTATCCTAGTACAAATATATTTTATTGATGTTCATTATTTTGTTTTTTCTACCCTACAGGGACTATAAACAGTCCTATGATACAACAGTGATCGGATCATTTCTCAGCATTTCCAGACATCAGCGTTGTTCCTAGCCTGGACGCCAGTCCTTTTTGATGTGACCTCATATTGTAGGTATGTTTGTCAACAAGTTAATCTTGTTTGTACCATGGATATATATTTACTCCCTTTCTTTCCTTTTCACCTATATACATGTTTTATTACATATTTTCCAGGATTCCTGCTCTACAGGCCCCAGTATACATGGCCTGCCCCACTTGAGGACTAGCCCCTTCTCTATGATTGGTGGCATACGCCATATACATTTTTTCTGCACATAATCTAGGCTGGAGATACTTCTTCCATAGAGATTTACTCTAAGCAAAGCTAATGTGGATAGGATGGCGGGATGACTCCATATGACAGAGTTATTCTTTTAATAATGGATATGGATGATCTCATGCATGTGCAATTGAATATGATGTAAGTGACCAGCACCATAGGCCTTTTTTATGGGCAATGTACATTGGGTAGAACTAATACTAATTGATTGTTGATTATTTGCATTTGAATTTTATAGATTACACATTTCCTGTTAACCTCTGATGAAGGAGACTACATTCATCTCCGAAATGCGTTGGGTATAGGATAGGATTGTATCCTCAATTTTGCATATTTTGATGTCCATAACTTTGTTGAATATTCTATGTATTTTTCTATACAGTTATCAGTTAAAAATCCCACCCCAGGGGTTCATCTCTTTATATTTTTCATGGGATGTGGCACCCTTTGGAAATATTTTCCTTGTCAAAAAGTTTTATTGATTACACATCAATAAGAAGGTACATTGCTCATTTATACAAAGGAACAGTTGATTAAGATCTAAATCGAACAATAGAACAGTTATAAAAGGGTGACAATTATTATCTTTGCAGGATTAAACTGTTTCTTACAACCTAAATAAACTGTATTATTTAACTTATCTATGCTATTATTAATATAAGGTCTACCGAAATTACAGATAGTTATTTACGAATAAATTATAAATATATAGGTCGATTGCACTTTGATATAGAGCTTATCTAGGAAGGTGATAGATTGAATATAGTAAAAAGAAAAGAAAAAAGAAAATAAAGAGAGAGGGAGAGGGGAAATAAATAAGACTATGAGAAGGTTCACAAGGTCGGACCAGGCACCAGTGCAATATACTGTATAGCGTGATAGTTCAATAAGTGAATGGATGAATGAATTCTAGAATCAGTTAATCAGTTACCATGGCATAAGGACCGAATCATTAAAATTTGCAGGTAAGTGGTATTTTATCCAAGGGTTCGATATTTTGTTAAATTTTGGGATTTGGTTACAATCGATAGCTGTCATTTTGGCATGAGACATTGATGTATTCATTCTGTTTTTTATTTCAGCCAACATCAATAATGGCGATTTACAAGCTTTCGCTATTGTTGGTTTAGCAGCCATTACAAGTTGGGCAAAACGCTTACATTGTGAAGATGTTAGAAATTCTGGCTTCAAGTTAAGTAGTGTTGTGAATGGGTACGGTTGTACCAATGTTAGGAACATTATAAAGGCTAATTCCAAAAAAAAATTCCAGAAGGATTGAGCTATTGAACACGTCCACTATGTATGCAGGTGCGTACCTATTTCTGAACAGCCCCTAAAACAAAGGGCTGAGTGATTGGGCACATATAGCCACTCTGGAAGGTACGAGGTACCAGCAGGTTAGGACTTTATCATTTGTTTCCATCGCCAAAACATTGGGGCGAGGATGTTTTATTTAGTTAGTTAACCAGATCCTAAACCATTCTGCGTCATCCAGGTTACGTCCCAGATCTGCCTCCCACTTCTAAACATTGGTTAATTTGCCAGGCTTAGAATTTGCCAGAAGTTGACTATAAAGAGATGAAATCCTTCCATAAGCATGTGGGCTTTTTTACACATTAATTAAAAATCGGAGGTTTGAGATATGGGTGTTTCAACATTTATGAGAGGTGTGAAGAAATGTTTAATTTGAAGGTATCTGAACAGTTCAGATTGTGGTAAATCATAGTTTTCCCTGAGTACTGTGAAGGATAGAAAGGATTTAGAGGTGACAAATTCATGTAGTGTTAGGACTCCAGATGTTGACCAGGCTTTAATTGATTTAGGGTATACCCAAGCCGGGTAAAGCAAGATTTTTGAGAAAGCATAACATAGGATTATGTTGTGATTGTAACTGATATTTAGTTTTAAGGCTGATCCCAAAGGGATAGAAAATGTTTAGTTATGGGATTACGTAGTTCACAACGGTCTTTGGGTTGTAGCCACAATAAGTTAGGAGTCGATAGTGGGTCACATTCTGATGCTTCCATTAATACCCATAGTGGGATTTCCTGTTTTGCATGATATTTGGGAAGACTGGCTAGGTGAGCTGCTTTGTAATAATTGGTAAAATTGGGGAAACCAAGGCCTCCGTTGGATCTAGAAAGCTGTATTGTGTGTGCAGGTATGCGTAGTTTGATAGGACCCCAGACAAATGTAGCTGTTCTTCTTTGCACCAGTCTCAAATAGTATAATGGGATTAGTATTGGTAAGACTCTAAATAGATAAAATAATTTAGGCAAAATGGTCATTTTGGTTGTGTTAATCCTTCCTACCAGGACAGTGGTTGTTGTGACCTTTGTTTCAATAGGTTTGTGATCTGTTTCAGTAAGGGGGGGGGGGGGGGGGGTGGGTAGTTGTCTGAAAATAAATCTGTATGTGAAACTGTCAGATGAATTCCTAGGTATGGAATAGATTTTTCTGCCCAGGTAAAGGGAAGTGTCATTTTTGCTGGAGCCAGTTCTGCATCTGTTAATGATATATCAAGAGCAAGACATTTCTTAGGATCAATGGCCAGGCCGGAGAGGGCCTTGAACCTGTTGAGAATAGGTAAAAGATTAGGGCCTGTGATTTGCGGGGTGACAGAAAAAGAAGAATATCATCTACAAACATACAAAATTTGTGATGTAAACATCCAAATTCGATGCCATTTATTGTAGGATTGGTCCTAATTTGTTGAGCTAAAAATTCTAAGCTAAGGGGCGAATAAAAGGGGTGATAATGGGAAACCCTGTCTAGTGCCTCTTTCAATGTTAAATGATTCGGATTTGTACCTATTGTGCATATTTTATGTATGCCTTAGGTTTATTATAGTGTGCCACTATCCATTTTATGAAATGTGGGCCAAATCCCCATTTTTGTAAAGCATATTGCATGTAAGGCCACGAAACCATATCGAATGCCCGCTTAGTATCCAGTGATAGGAAATAAGAAGGAATTTGTGTTTTTTTTTTTTTAGCAATATGTGCTAGAAGCACTACCCTGCGTACATTATGGCCCACGTGTCTGTTAGGCATAAAGCCTACTTGATGTATTAGTTTGCTTATGATTTGGTTAAGATGTTTTGTTAAAATTTTTGCTAGCAGTTTAATATCTATGTTCAACAGAGAGATGGGGTGATAATTCATGCAGGAGGTATCATCAGAAAGAGGTTTTGGGATCATACATAAAATTGTTGTTAGTAAATCTTGTCTGAAAGAGTAACCATCCAACAATATATTAAATGGCTCAGCTAAAACGAGGGGGAAGAAGGTCTCAAAAAGTATGATAATATAAGGCTAAGAATCCATCTGAACCTGGTCTTTTATTTATTTTCAATTCTTTAACCTCCCTGGCGGTATGATTCATTCTAGTTTTAGGTGCTGAAAGTGGTACAATTATTTTGCATGGAAATTTGGTGTTTTATATTGTAGTCCTGTAATTCTTAGGAATAACTAATCCAAAAACACTGAAATTTGCTCATTTGCAGAATTGTCTCTGTCATTAGATTTAGTGCTTGATGACTATCGTTTAATTCTGCAAGTGATTCTAATTTATTATCGCTGTTTTCTAGTTGGTCTAAAATAATTTTTGACATAAAGGGACAGTTTTTGGTTGCTATGGACAATCTCCAAATTCCAGGCAGAAAAAACAGTTTTATAATATAAAAGTGCATGCAGGGCACTGCACAGACCACTAGGGACAAAGGGGGTGTGTAATTTTTTTTTTCTGTAAGATTACAGTACTGTGTGTGTTTTTTGTGTTTTTACTTTTTTGAATTTGGCGCCGATCTCCGCTCCCGTGCGCCGTAACGTCGCAGGGAACGGAGCTCGGCGGCATTCGGGCACTGTGTGAATCGAGCGGAAGACAGCTCGATCACACAGCACGGAGGACATCGCTGGATCCAGGGGACAAGGTAAGTAACCTCTCCCTGTATCCAGCGATGCGATCCCGAGTCTGGCTCGGGGTTACCGCTCGTGTAGCTAAAATCCCAACCCGAGTCAGACTCGGGATCACCGCCAGGGAGGTTAATAGAATCCGCTACTTTTTCAGTTTTTATAGTGTCTTCTAATAATTTTATTTGAGCATGGGATAATACTGGTATGGTGATATTGGAGAAGAAAGAGTCAGCTTCAGTAGCGTTGACATTTTTAGTTGATTCGTACAAAGATTGAAGATGAGTTTTGAATTTATGAACAATTCTAACTGGGTTACTAGTGTAATTGTCATTTGACAATTTTAAATGGATTGGTTTGAACGATTTATTAATTAAATTTAGAGCTCATGCTAGATATCTGCCTGATTTATTGGATTTCATATAGAAGTTATGTCTAGTGCCTTTGAAGGTTTTATCTACCGATTCCGTCAGAAATAAGTTGTATTCTAGGCGCGTTTTTTCTCATTGAGATTTCATAGTCAAAGAACGGATAGCTTGAAAAGCTATGGATGCTGCATTAAATTCTGAGGGTTTTACATTCCCTTTTAAACAAAGCCCTTTGTCTCTGTATAGCACCCCGCAATACTGGTTTGTGAGCTTCCCAGAGTGTTAGCCCTTGTACACACGGTCGGACATTCCGACAACAAAATCCGTCGGATTTTGTCCGACAGATTTTGTCCGAAACTGGTGTTGCATACACACAGTCGCACAAAGTTGTCAGAATATCCGATTATTTGTAATGTGATGACGTTATTTCATTACGACGGGACTACGTTCAGGCTAGTAGCCAATAGCTTTGGTCTCATAATTTGACCTTAGCATGCGTGGCACTTTGTCCGATCGGAATTCTCTACAAACGATCGGACAAAGTCCGATCGGATCATATTGTCGGAAAATTTTATAGCCCAGCTCTAAAACTTTGTTGGTCGGATATTCCGACGGA
This sequence comes from Lithobates pipiens, assembly GCF_037356315.1. Classification (NCBI taxonomy): domain Eukaryota; kingdom Metazoa; phylum Chordata; class Amphibia; order Anura; family Ranidae; genus Lithobates; species Lithobates pipiens. The sequence goes on from NW_027507784.1 coordinate 163,831,271, forward strand.
AACAGTCCGATAGAGCCCACACACGGTCGGATTATCCGACAACACGGTCCAATCTGACATTTTCTGTCGGAATGTCCGACCGTGTGTTAGATCATGTGCATTGGGTATGGTGGAGGCTATGGTTGTATATACCGCATTGTGATCTGACCATGGGATGGGAATAATATCAGATGCAAGTATTTCTGATAACATACCAATGGTTAGGAGAATATGGTCAATGTGGGTGAAAGATTGGTGGGGTTGTGAGAAATAGGTGAATCTTTTTTTTGTTGGGTTACTTTCTCTCCAAATATCAACCATTTTGTATTTAGCAAGGAGCTGGGAGAAAGACAATTTAATCAGGGTTTTGTGTGGGATGTAAGGAGATTTATCAAGAAATGGGAGGAGAACCTGATTGGAATCTCCACCCATGATCATCGTTCCAATTCTATGCATATTTACCACTTGTAAAAGGTGTGACATGAAGGATGACGGTTGTTTATTGAGAGCATAGTATGAGACAATTGTAACTGCTGCATCTATTATATGTCCCAAAAGTATTATGTATCGACCCCCTGGATCTTTCAATTCCGACAATAGAGTGAAAAGGGGTGGAAAAGTGGAATGCTATAAGGGTACCCCTTTGTTTGGTATTGGTAGATGCCATGAAAGTTTGTGGGTAGAAAGGAGACATAAATTTAGTTGTGAAATTATTGGTAACATGAGGGTCTTGTAGGCACACTATATGCACATTCCGTGTTTGGAAAGTCTGAAATGCTTCGGTCCTTTTCTGCAGTAAATTTATACCCTGAACGTTCAGGGATAGAATATTTATTGGTTCCATGGCAACTGATAAAGAGGATAAAACTTACCGAAAGATATACAATTCTGACCTGGTGAAGTGACCTGCGTGAACTTAAACTTAAGGGAAGAGAGAAATCCAGTGAAGTCAATTATCACAATGTGGCTACTTCTCGACCCAACTCTCTTGGACATAAGGGAAGCAAAGAGTAAGAGAAAACCAGGATAGTCTGGAGAGGAGAAGTAAAAAACATATGAAATCCCAAAATGTACTTTAAAAATTGAAAAAATGAAAAGATTCAAAATTTACCCTTGATGAGGGGTAAAACCCTCCATCAGGGGATAAAGGGCCTTCATCGGACCCCCACATAATATATCTGGGAACGTGAGGGAGGTGAGGAGGGGCACACGGGACTTCCATGTGGAAAGAACCGCCTCATAAGAGGATAAAAAAAAAAACCCCATCACAAAGATGTATGTATATAAGCCCGTAAGGCACTCTGATAGTGCTGTCTGTTAAAGTAATGGATATTCCTAGGAAATATAAGATACATACAATAGGCACTGACTAAAAATCGAAGTCTATCTAATGCTAGAAAATAAAGAGGGAAAACTCAAGTATAAGGAACTATTGCTACCTGCCTTTTTGGAACATTTTAGTCAGTGTAAACTAACTTGTTTATGTAGTAAAAGTAGTATCTGGTTTGGGGGGGGAGTGGCTAGCGCGCAGCGGCATGGACGTGCAGTAAGAGAGCTCCGCTCCAGCAACGGGATCTAAAGCAGACAGAGGCAGCGAATTTCAACTCCAACTACATCAGCTCACTCCTAAGCATATACTCACCCACCGGAGATGACCCGCAAACGGAGCAATTCCTCCCAGCCGAAAAAACTCTGGGATTTCTTCACTCCTAAAGGCCGCGAGGCCCAAGATGGCGCCGGAGGCGGCTCCTCTTCCCCATCTGCCGGGCCCCTCTCTCCATCTTTATCAGCGACGCCGAGTCCGGGATCGGACAGGGAGCCACAGCGGCGCTCTCCGGCTGCCTCGACGCCACTGTCCTGCAGTCCGGTTAAGTCAAGACCTCGCCTGACGGCAGATCCACCGGGAGATGAGGTTAGTACGCAGATGGGATCTATGGATGACACTAGAGAGTTAGATGACACCATCAACTCTTTCCCTACAACGAATCAGCCCATATCTGATACTACCCTAAAAGACATGCTAGTTTCCCTGCGGGGCTCATTACATTCAGACATGATGGAGTGCATGAGAAACTTTAAAACAGAAGTGACTGAACTGGGCTGTAGAGTTGATCATGTTGAGAAGAAAATGGGGGAATATGCCACTTCATACAACACACTAGTGGACTCCCATAATGATCAGGCGGATGAAGTGACCTGGCTTAAGGCTAAGCTGGCGGACCTCGAGGATAGGTCCCGCCGTAACAATATTAAACTGCGTGGGGTACCTGAGACCGTGCTCCCCGCTCATCTGCATCAATACGCCAAAGATCTAGTTGTGGCATTCCTACCCTCACTCCCATCCACTGAACTGGTCATAGACCGAATACACCGCCTCCCCAAGCCATCACACCTCTCCGACAATATACCTCGAGACGTGTTGATGAGGGTGCACTTTTACCATGTGAAAGAAAACCTTATGGCTGCCTACCGTAAGAATTCTAACCCTCCGGAACCATACTCAAATCTACAACTGTACGCGGACCTCTCACAATACACTATGCAAAAGCGTAGGTCCCTCCTATCAATCACCAAAGCATTGAGGAACCACAATGTCATGTACAGGTGGGGGTACCCGACCAAACTTATTGTCACTCGGGATGGTAAGACATTCATAATCTCTGACCTAGATGAAGGCTTAACCATGCTTCGCTCATGGGACATTTTACCAGCCCAGGTCTCTGACGACCGAGCCACTACTTCCCCGCCAACCGTAAGTGATGAATGGCAAATTGTATCCCGCAAGAGACATAATAAGAGGTCTGACAAGTGAACACTCTGGCCGGATGGTAACTTGGTCAACAAGATCCCTGAAGCTCTGGAGCTCTCAGCCCGTACTTCTCCCCAGTTTTGTAATATGTGCAGTTTCTCTGCCACCGGATTCCCGAAGGAATCTAACTTTTTACCTCTTCACAAGTTGATGTTCTATCTTTACTTGACTACTGTTTTTTTTCTTATATGTTTATCCTTTTTATTCTTCTCCTCAAAACTCGGACATGGACGTACTGGATCGTACAAGGAGACGACTTCTTCGACATCCTCACCAATGGCCCTCTCCACCGGACTTCCGAAAGCTTAACTTAGTCACTAAGGTACCTTCTATCGCAGTTCTTCACATTTATGATTTATAATTCAAGGTAACCTCTTTTAATGTTCGGGGGTTAAATCACCCCGCCAAGCGTGCCTCACTATGGAAGGAAGCCCTAAAGATGGGATCGGAGGTCCTGTGCGTACAGGGAACACATTGGTCGTCTTCCAGTGAACCTATTTTTAAACATTCCAGATTCCCACATATTTTCAGGGCCTCTGCCCCTGCTAAGAAAAGGGGTGTTCTCATTGCTATAAAAGACTCACTCGCTTTCACTCTCCAGGATTCCCTCATTGACCCTGAGGGACAGTACATTGTGTTAGTTGGCAACTTTGACAACAAACTTGTCACCTTGGTTAATTTGTACGCACCCAATACCCATCAGATACGCTTTCTGAAAAAGCTTCTACATAAAGTAGATCTACTGAAACGAGGTGAACTGTTAGTCTGCGGAGACTTTAATATCACGCCTAACTTTGAGGTGGACACAACCTCTAAAGCGCAGCGTCCCCTACCTACCCTGCAGCCTTTGCTACATGCCGAAGCCTTATATGATGTCTGGAGATGCCAACACTCCACTGAACGGGATTACTCCTTCCATTCCTCCAGGCACAACTCGTATTCCCGTATTGACTTATTTCTAACTGACAAACTTTTGCTTCAAAAAATGTAATCTTCAACTATCCACGACATTACTTGGTCGGATCACGCCTCCGTGTCCATTACGGTGGATGGGGGTTGTGGTCGGACACCTGTTAGTGTCTGGCGTGCCAATCCTCATATCCTTCAACAACCGCAGCAAGTTGCTTTTATTTCCAAACAACTGAAAGAATACTTTTCTTTTAACACTACTTCTGTAACTAGCCCGTTTACTGTATGGTGTGCCCATAAGGCTTTCATTAGAGGTATCCTTATACAGCTTAGCTCGCGGGCAAGGAGGCAGAGGACACAAAAACTAGATTCCATTCTCTCTGAAATTAAACAATTAGAAACCCAAAACAAAACCTCAAACAATCCCAATACCAAACAAGGAAATGATTCAAACCTCCATCAGTACCCCATTAATTGACACCTCATCCCTTTTTAGAAATATCAAAAAAGGTTTTTTAAGGTAAACCAAGCCTAAGGGAGTGGGATGTTAACGGTGCAATAAGTCAAAAACTGTATTCTTATTAAAAAATTACAAAATTTATTTATACATAATTCATAAAAGCAGAACAATGATCTGTATAATCATACTGAGGTTATATACAACTTTGTGGTCCAATAGATGGTAAAGTTGAGTTAGTTGCGATTGATTTATCCCGACATGTTTCGCTTAATGCTTCATCAGAGGATAAGCCAACTACCAACATAATAAATTCAAAAAAGAGAAAACATAAATTAATTTCACAAAATACATTTCTTTGTACATAATTCATACAAGTAATCGACATAAATAGTGTTTAAAGGACACGAGTGAGGTTCAAAGAAATGATGGAAATATGCTCACCCCCATTTTACCGACCCATTCGTACCCCAGGAAAAGTTATATGACTACCAGATGGATAGAGGAATGCAGGGCAACAAGTACAGCAGCCAGGCAATATAGCTGGAGAGGGCATAGACGGCGGCTAATTGGGACAGAAAAATTGTATCATATCAGCATACTATTTATAAATAAGAGCTATGTTGTTATTATATTTTATACTATAGTCAATATATAGGAGTAATCTGTAGCCTTTTTAAAAAAAAAAAAAAAAAAAAAAAAAAAGGAGAATTATATTTTAATATAGCAATCATTTCAAGATTTTTTGCATTTTTAATTTAATGAATATTTTATACTAGTGGGGCCCAATTACTATTTATTTAAATACATCCACTTACATTTACTGACGATAAAGTAGAATTTCCTTAATATATTTTATTTCCCAGATATTATATTATATCCACCAAAGTGCATAAGGAATTCTCCTTCAGGTTAAGACAAGCCCAGAGTGATAGCACACTCACATGGGCTCTACAACCTGTTTACACGATATCTAAGAAAGAAAAATACATTTACCATTAATTGAAGTGTGGATAAAGAAAGAGAGTCATTCTCAGCAATCAAATGTTAAAACTACTAACCAGCCAGCAAGCGTGGACTTCCTCCTAGCGCGGCTCCCCCACAATAGAGCCGAATGTTTTGTGTCCCAATAAATATACCGCCGTCCATCGAGCCGGCGTCTGACGTCACCGGCTCGATGCGGACGTAAACAGCGGCAGTGCGCCTGCGCGAGAGAGCCATTAGGGGAATCTGGAGACTACATTTCCCACAAGGCCTCGGTGCAAACACCGGTGTTCAGGGAAATGTACAGGAGGGGGCAGCCAGAGCGCAGCTAAAGCAACGCTCCGGCTAACACCCTCATATTGCTCCAAGAGTGTGTGTTTCCCTGTCTCGCACGCAGGGACCACCGCTAACCAATGGGCAGCCCGCTCAATCAGATATAATCCGATCCAGCAAAGGTGCCCTCGGGCGTCCATATGCTCCTCTCCAATGCCAAAGTGCCAAAAGCTGCCGACCAGGAGTCATGCATCATAATTACATGCGATATTCGAACAAATCATGAATCGCATGCCAGACCACACGTGGGGAATGGAAAAGATTTATAAATAAAAACCAATGGGGGATAAAAAATACAGATAGATAAGGGGGGCAGAAAAATATATGTATATATACCCCAATATATCAATCGGTACAATCGCGATAATGGACCAAATCAATCGCGAAATCCGTATATATATTTAATTGAAGGCCCCATTTCGTGTCCCAAAAACAGAATTCACAATCTACTTTGAATATCAATAATATGGAGTATCACAGATAAGTATTAATATATTTGACATATCAAAATGATATACAACCATATAAACAATAATTAATAAAAAACAGGACGAGACAAAACAAGACTAAACAAGGGAAAAACACAGCAAATATCATCCCCCCAACCCACCCCCCAAAAATCAAAAACCCCAGACCAAAGGTCCTCAAAGAAATGATCGATAACTCAAATTTTCATTAAACCCAGGAAATATTATTGCTTTTAAATTATATATCCATCTTGCTTCTATTTGTAAGAGTTTTTTGTCAACACTCCCCCCTCTTGAAGAGAGTGGGACATGATCTAAAGCCTGGAATCTAATATAGTCTGGGTTAAAGTCATGATGTAGGCCTATATGCCTACCAATTGCTGTGGTAATTTTTTTATTAAGGATTGGTTTTATATGGTCTCTCATCCTTATTGCGAAGGCTCTTTTTGTTTTGCCTATGTAAAATCCTCCACACCGGCACTGCGCCAAATACACTATGCCAGGTGTGGAGCAGTTCACACAGGATTTCAATTGGTGCCAATTTCCATTTGGTAATCTAAATCTACTACAGCTAGCCATATATCTGCACATATCACAATGTCCGCATGGGTAGGAACCATATTTCCCTATTTTGGATTCATTATCACAGTCAATATAATGACTATGTACCAAACGGTCCTTCAAGGAGGGAGCGCGTTTGTAAGTAATCTCAGGACATTCATTAACATTAGTGATGGCCGAACGGTTCGCCCGGCGGTCGTTTCGCGGCGAATTTCCGACTTTCGCCGTCCGCGGGTTCGAACGCCTTTTTCCGTCGTTCGCCCCGGCGGACTTACGTGTTTAATGTATACAAGAACTTTAACCTTTCGTGACACGTTTATCATGTGTTACAGGACAACCAATTGAGACATGACAGCTCATGGACACTTGGACATTCCCCCTAACCTATAAATACACCCGATCCGGTGGCCATTTTACATTCTTTCTTCTGTCACTGTAGGGAAAGGATCCTGTGTGGAGTAGGGACAGAGAAAACGCTAGCTATTTGGTACACAAAAGTTCTTTTCAGGACTGGTATAGGTGTTAGGTCAGCAGCCTGAGTTTCTTTTGTCAGTTTAGATAAAGGGACAGAGCGCTGTATGCTGCTATTTTAGGGACAGCTCAGCCAGATTAGTCTTTCTTCATCATCATCATCATCATCATCATTAGCTGTTACTATCAGGTCCACAAAAGAGCTGTTCCAGCTAATCGTTCCAGCCTACTCTTTTTTGCCAATTTGTATAGGGACAGGCAGGAAGCAGTGTGTCAGGCAGTGAGGATAATTTTAAAGACTTGCTGTTACTATTAGTTCCACAAAGGTTCTTTTCAGGACTGGTATCAGTGGTACGGTAATAGGCTTGTACACGTATAATATTCTTTCTTCCAAATATAGAAAGAATATTATACTTGACTGCTGCCCTTCTGCTGCAGTCTGCTAATCATTCACAACTCACTTGTTCCACAAAAGTTCTTATAAGGACTGGTAACTTGGTCTGTCTAGGGTGCTACGGTACATAGGCTTGGGTGCGGTACAGTCTGCTGTTCTGTAAGGACCGCTATCGGTCCACAATAGATAGGGTTGCCGTGCACTACTGCTGACCGCTGCCCTATACTGCAGCAGTCCTTCAGCGGTATAGGGACTGACGCACAGTCTGCTAAACACTAATACACAACCTGCTTGGTCCACAAAAGTTCTTATAAGGACTGGTAACTTGGTATAGGGTGCTACGGTACATAGGCCTGAGTGCGTTACAGTCTGCTGTTCTGTAAGGACCGCTATCGGTCCACAATACATAGGGTTGACGTGCACTACTGCTGACCGCTGCCCTATACTGCAGCAGTCCTTCAGCGGTATAGGGACTGACGCACAGTCTGCTAAACACTAACACACAACCTGCTTGGTCCACAAAAGTTCTTATAAGGACTGGTAACTTGGTATAGGGTGCTACGGTACATAGGCCTGAGTGCGTTACAGTCTGCTGTTCTGTAAGGACCGCTATCGGTCCACAATACATAGGGTTGCCGTGCACTACTGCTGACCGCTGCCCTATACTGCAGCAGTCCTTCATTGGTATAGGGACTGACGTACAGTCTGCTAATCACTAACACACAACCTGCTTGGTCCACAAAAGTTCTTATAAGGACTGGTAACTTGGTATAGGGTGCTACGGTACATAGGCCTGAGTGCGTTACAGTCTGCTGTTCTGTAAGGACCGCTATCGGTCCACAATACATAGGGTTGCCGTGCACTACTGCTGACCGCTGCCCTATACTGCAGCAGTCCTTCAGCGGTATAGGGACTGACGCACAGTCTGCTAAACACTAACACACAACCTGCTTGGTCCACAAAAGTTCTTATAAGGACTGGTAACTTGGTATAGGGTGCTACGGTACATAGGCCTGAGTGCAGTACAGTCTGCTGTTCTGTAAGGACCGCTATCGGTCCACAATACATAGGGTTGCCGTGCACTACTGCTGACCGCTGCCCTATACTGCAGCAGTCCTTCATTGGTATAGGGACTGACGTACAGTCTGCTAATCACTAACACACAACCTGCTTGGTCCACAAAAGTTCTTATAAGGACTGGTAACTTGGTATAGGGTGCTACGGTACATAGGCCTGAGTGCGTTACAGTCTGCTGTTCTGTAAGGACCGCTATCGGTCCACAATACATAGGGTTGCCGTGCACTACTGCTGACCGCTGCCCTATACTGCAGCAGTCCTTCATTGGTATAGGGACTGACGTACAGTCTGCTAATCACTAACACACAACCTGCTTGGTCCACAAAAGTTCTTATAAGGACTGGTAACTTGGTATAGGGTGCTACGGTACATAGGCCTGAGTGCGTTACAGTCTGCTGTTCTGTAAGGACCGCTATCGGTCCACAATACATAGGGTTGCCGTGCACTACTGCTGACCGCTGCCCTATACTGCAGCAGTCCTTCAGCGGTATAGGGACTGACGCACAGTCTGCTAAACACTAACACACAACCTGCTTGGTCCACAAAAGTTCTTATAAGGACTGGTAACTTGGTATAGGGTGCTACGGTACATAGGCCTGAGTGCAGTACAGTCTGCTGTTCTGTAAGGACCGCTATCGGTCCACAATACATAGGGTTGCCGTGCACTACTGCTGACCGCTGCCCTATACTGCAGCAGTCCTTCATTGGTATAGGGACTGACGTACAGTCTGCTAATCACTAACACACAACCTGCTTGGTCCACAAAAGTTCTTATAAGGACTGGTAACTTGGTATAGGGTGCTACGGTACATAGGCCTGAGTGCGTTACAGTCTGCTGTTCTGTAAGGACCGCTATCGGTCCACAATACATAGGGTTGCCGTGCACTACTGCTGACCGCTGCCCTATACTGCAGCAGTCCTTCATTGGTATAGGGACTGACGTACAGTCTGCTAATCACTAACACACAACCTGCTTGGTCCACAAAAGTTCTTATAAGGACTGGTAACTTGGTATAGGGTGCTACGGTACATAGGCCTGAGTGCGTTACAGTCTGCTGTTCTGTAAGGACCGCTATCGGTCCACAATACATAGGGTTGCCGTGCACTACTGCTGACCGCTGCCCTATACTGCAGCAGTCCTTCAGCGGTATAGGGACTGACGCACAGTCTGCTAAACACTAACACACAACCTGCTTGGTCCACAAAAGTTCTTATAAGGACTGGTAACTTGGTATAGGGTGCTACGGTACATAGGCCTGAGTGCAGTACAGTCTGCTGTTCTGTAAGGACCGCTATCGGTCCACAATACATAGGGTTGCCGTGCACTACTGCTGACCGCTGCCCTATACTGCAGCAGTCCTTCATTGGTATAGGGACTGACGTACAGTCTGCTAATCACTAACACACAACCTGCTTGGTCCACAAAAGTTCTTATAAGGACTGGTAACTTGGTATAGGGTGCTACGGTACATAGGCCTGAGTGCAGTACAGTCTGCTGTTCTGTAAGGACCGCTATCGGTCCACAATACATAGGGTTGCCGTGCACTACTGCTGACCGCTGCCCTATACTGCAGCAGTCCTTCATTGGTATAGGGACTGACGTACAGTCTGCTAATCACTAACACACAACCTGCTTGGTCCACAAAAGTTCTTATAAGGACTGGTAACTTGGTATAGGGTGCTACGGTACATAGGCCTGAGTGCGTTACAGTCTGCTGTTCTGTAAGGACCGCTATCGGTCCACAATACATAGGGTTGCCGTGCACTACTGCTGACCGCTGCCCTATACTGCAGCAGTCCTTCATTGGTATAGGGACTGACGTACAGTCTGCTAATCACTAACACACAACCTGCTTGGTCCACAAAAGTTCTTATAAGGACTGGTAACTTGGTATAGGGTGCTACGGTACATAGGCCTGAGTGCGTTACAGTCTGCTGTTCTGTAAGGACCGCTATCGGTCCACAATACATAGGGTTGCCGTGCACTACTGCTGACCGCTGCCCTATACTGCAGCAGTCCTTCAGCGGTATAGGGACTGACGCACAGTCTGCTAAACACTAACACACAACCTGCTTGGTCCACAAAAGTTCTTATAAGGACTGGTAACTTGGTATAGGGTGCTACGGTACATAGGCCTGAGTGCAGTACAGTCTGCTGTTCTGTAAGGACCGCTATCGGTCCACAATACATAGGGTTGCCGTGCACTACTGCTGACCGCTGCCCTATACTGCAGCAGTCCTTCATTGGTATAGGGACTGACGTACAGTCTGCTAATCACTAACACACAACCTGCTTGGTCCACAAAAGTTCTTATAAGGACTGGTAACTTGGTATAGGGTGCTACGGTACATAGGCCTGAGTGCGTTACAGTCTGCTGTTCTGTAAGGACCGCTATCGGTCCACAATACATAGGGTTGCCGTGCACTACTGCTGACCGCTGCCCTATACTGCAGCAGTCCTTCATTGGTATAGGGACTGACGTACAGTCTGCTAATCACTAACACACAACCTGCTTGGTCCACAAAAGTTCTTATAAGGACTGGTAACTTGGTATAGGGTGCTACGGTACATAGGCCTGAGTGCGTTACAGTCTGCTGTTCTGTAAGGACCGCTATCGGTCCACAATACATAGGGTTGCCGTGCACTACTGCTGACCGCTGCCCTATACTGCAGCAGTCCTTCATTGGTATAGGGACTGACGTACAGTCTGCTAATCACTAACACACAACCTGCTTGGTCCACAAAAGTTCTTATAAGGACTGGTAACTTGGTATAGGGTGCTACGGTACATAGGCCTGAGTGCGTTACAGTCTGCTGTTCTGTAAGGACCGCTATCGGTCCACAATACATAGGGTTGCCGTGCACTACTGCTGACCGCTGCCCTATACTGCAGCAGTCCTTCATTGGTATAGGGACTGACGTACAGTCTGCTAATCACTAACACACAACCTGCTTGGTCCACAAAAGTTCTTATAAGGACTGGTAACTTGGTATAGGGTGCTACGGTACATAGGCCTGAGTGCGTTACAGTCTGCTGTTCTGTAAGGACCGCTATCGGTCCACAATACATAGGGTTGCCGTGCACTACTGCTGACCGCTGCCCTATACTGCAGCAGTCCTTCATTGGTATAGGGACTGACGTACAGTCTGCTAATCACTAACACACAACCTGCTTGGTCCACAAAAGTTTTTATAAGGACTGGTAACTTGGTATAGGGTGCTACGGTACATAGGCCTGAGTGCAGTACAGTCTGCTGTTCTGTAAGGACCGCTATCGGTCCACAATACATAGGGTTGACGTGCACTACTGCTGACCGCTGCCCTATACTGCAGCAGTCCTTCATTGGTATAGGGACTGACGTACAGTCTGCTAATCACTAACACACAACCTGCTTGGTCCACAAAAGTTCTTATAAGGACTGGTAACTTGGTATAGGGTGCTACGGTACATAGGCCTGAGTGCAGTACAGTCTGCTGTTCTGTAAGGACCGCTATCGGTCCACAATACATAGGGTTGCCGTGCACTACTGCTGACCGCTGCCCTATACTGCAGCAGTCCTTCAGCGGTATAGGGACTGACGCACAGTCTGCTAAACACTAACACACAACCTGCTTGGTCCACAAAAGTTCTTATAAGGACTGGTAACTTGGTATAGGGTGCTACGGTACATAGGCCTGAGTGCAGTACAGTCTGCTGTTCTGTAAGGACCGCTATCGGTCCACAATACATAGGGTTGCCGTGCACTACTGCTGACCGCTGCCCTATACTGCAGCAGTCCTTCATTGGTATAGGGACTGACGTACAGTCTGCTAATCACTAACACACAACCTGCTTGGTCCACAAAAGTTCTTATAAGGACTGGTAACTTGGTATAGGGTGCTACGGTACATAGGCCTGAGTGCGTTACAGTCTGCTGTTCTGTAAGGACCGCTATCGGTCCACAATACATAGGGTTGCCGTGCACTACTGCTGACCGCTGCCCTATACTGCAGCAGTCCTTCATTGGTATAGGGACTGACGTACAGTCTGCTAATCACTAACACACAACCTGCTTGGTCCACAAAAGTTTTTATAAGGACTGGTAACTTGGTATAGGGTGCTACGGTACATAGGCCTGAGTGCAGTACAGTCTGCTGTTCTGTAAGGACCGCTATCGGTCCACAATACATAGGGTTGACGTGCACTACTGCTGACCGCTGCCCTATACTGCAGCAGTCCTTCATTGGTATAGGGACTGACGTACAGTCTGCTAATCACTAACACACAACCTGCTTGGTCCACAAAAGTTCTTATAAGGACTGGTAACTTGGTATAGGGTGCTACGGTACATAGGCCTGAGTGCAGTACAGTCTGCTGTTCTGTAAGGACCGCTATCGGTCCACAATACATAGGGTTGCCGTGCACTACTGCTGACCGCTGCCCTATACTGCAGCAGTCCTTCATTGGTATAGGGACTGACGTACAGTCTGCTAATCACTAACACACAACCTGCTTGGTCCACAAAAGTTTTTATAAGGACTGGTAACTTGGTATAGGGTGCTACGGTACATAGGCCTGAGTGCAGTACAGTCTGCTGTTCTGTAAGGACCGCTATCGGTCCACAATACATAGGGTTGACGTGCACTACTGCTGACCGCTGCCCTATACTGCAGCAGTCCTTCAGCGGTATAGGGACTAAGAGTTTTGTCACAGGGTGATTTAAAAAATGACAGGCAGAGGAAGAGGCAGGCCCTTCCGCAGGGGTGGTAGGGGTAGGGCAGGAGCAACAGCCTTGAGCCAAAGTGGGAAGTTGCAGAAGGTGCGTTCAATTACTTTAAAGGACGCACCAGACTTGGTTGAGTGGCTCACTCAGCCTTATTCTTCTGCACCCTCCTCATCCTCTCGATCTGCACCCTCTTCTTCACTCTCTGCTATGTGCACCCCCAAAGACACTACCACCAACAACACCACCACCACCACATACCTTCCGCTTGAGTGCAAATGGGGGCCTTCATGCTCCAGTGTTTTAATAGGGACCCCCGTATAAAAAGCATGAGGGTCAAGGACCAGTACTGGGTGGCAACGTACTTAGATCCCCGGTACAAACACAAAATGGCGGAAATGTTACCGCCGTCGCAGAGGGCTGTCAGAATGCAGCACTTCCAGGCCTTGCTTCGAGAAATGCTGCATTCTGCTTTTGCGTGCGCTGGCAGAGGAGCAATTCCCACTCCCAGAGAAGGATTTGCGGGTACCAATCCAACAGCGCCTGCAAGAAGAGGCCGGTTTGAAGATGTGTTGGTGACTTCGGATATGAGGTCATTCTTTCAGCCGACCCATCGACAGGTGTCATCCGGATCCAGCATCAGGGAACGCCTAGACCGTCAGGTGTCCGACTACATTGGGTTAACGGCCGATGTGGACGCTCTGAGGAGTGATGAACCCCTAGACTACTGGGTGGGCAGGCTTGACCTCTGGCCAGAGCTTGCCCAATTTGCAATCGAACTGTTGGCTTGCCCCTCATCCAGTGTCCTGTCCGAAAGGACGTTCAGCGCAGCAGGGGGGATTGTGACCGATAAGCGTACTCGCCTAGCTCACGACAGTGTTAACTACCTCACATTTCTAAAAATGAATGAGGCATGGATCTCGGAGGAATTCAACACATGTGATCAGTAGACCATGTATATGTCTATAAACAATTTTTGGAATCAAGCACACAGACCTTCTTAATTCATTTGGCTCACTTCCCTGACCCAAAAAAGCACACCGTACTATATGCCCCTACCCTCCTCTTTGAAGAGGTTGAGCGGTGTCATATTTCTACTGGGGCTGCTTATTATGAGGGGTTCCCACCATCCCTGTGCTGTGCTGACTTCCTCCTGGGTGTTCTTATTATGAGGGGCTCCCACCATCCCTGTGCTGTGCTGACTTCCTCCTGGGGGTTCTTATTATGAGGGGCTCCCACCATCCCTGTGCTGTGCTGACTTCCTCCTGGGGGTTCTTATTATGAGGGGATCACACCATCCCTGTGCTGTGCTGACTTCCTCCTGGGGCTGCTTACGGTGCTGCTGTCAGCGCTGTATGTCACGGAGCTGCTGTCAGCGCTGTATGTCACGGAGCTGCTGTCAGCGCTGTATGTCACGGAGCTGCTGTCAGCGCTGTATGTCACGGAGCTGCTGTCAGCGCTGTATGTCACGGAGCTGCTGTCAGCGCTGTATGTCACGGAGCTGCTGTCAGCGCTGTATGTCACGGAGCTGCTGTCAGCGCTGTATGTCACGGAGCTGCTGTCAGCGCTGTATGTCACGGTGCTGCTGTCAGCGCTGTATGTCACGGAGCTGCTGTCAGCGCTGTATGTCACGGAGCTGCTGTCAGTGCTGTATGTCACGGAGCTGCTGTCAGCGCTGTATGTCACGGAGCTGCTGTCAGCGCTGTATGTCACGGAGCTGCTGTCAGCGCTGTATGTCACGGTGCTGCTGTCAGCGCTGTATGTCACGGAGCTGCTGTCAGCGCTGTATGTCACGGAGCTGCTGTCAGTGCTGTATGTCACGGAGCTGCTGTCAGCGCTGTATGTCACGGAGCTGCTGTCAGCGCTGTATGTCACGGAGCTGCTGTCAGCGCTGTATGTCACGGTGCTGCTGTCAGCGCTGTATGTCACGGAGCTGCTGTCAGCGCTGTATGTCACGGAGCTGCTGTCAGCGCTGTATGTCACGGTGCTGCTGTCAGCGCTGTATGTCACGGAGCTGCTGTCAGCGCTGTATGTCACGGAGCTGCTGTCAGCGCTGTATGTCACGGAGCTGCTGTCAGCGCTGTATGTCACGGAGCTGCTGTCAGCGCTGTATGTCACGGAGCTGCTGTCAGCGCTGTATGTCACGGTGCTGATGTCAGTGCTCTGTATTACGGTGCTGCTGTCAGTGCTCTGTATCTCCTGCACCCTCTTGTTTGCCTACCCTGGTCCCTGACCTTCCCTCTCCTCCATTGCCTTCATTAGCTCCATAGTCCTGAATTGTCAGAACAATTTCCCAAATAAAAAAAAAATGCTTGTAGTTATCGATCCCAAATTCACCTCATACATGTATTATGCTATTGTCCAGGTGGTGGGACTACGTGCTACCCCCTAATAATTACCCCGTGGCCGCAAATTCGACCTAAAGGTTTGCGAAATTCGCCTCCCATTGAAGTCAATGGAGCCCGCGGCGAACGGTCGTTTTCGCGAACGTTTGTGCCCGTTCGCGTTTCGCGTTCGCGAAACGTCCCGTCGGAAGTTCGTCCATCACTAATTAACATATTTCTTCACCACAGGGTCGGCTAATAGTAGGGGCCAAAATGTCTGTATTATATCTCTAAATTTCTTATTTTGATTAGAATGTCGAGTAATTAATCTTACAGTTTTGGTTATTTTAACAGGTTTTTTAGTAAAAATAAGGGTATTCCTATCTTTTTGCTGGACTAGATTATATGCTTTTTTCAGGCATTTGTGGGTATATCCACGTACTATTAGTCTATCATGTAGCTCTCTAGCTGCTAATTTATAATCTGATTCCTGACTGCAATTTCGTTTGAGCCTGAGATATTGACTATACGGTATAGATCTTATCAGGGATGGTGGATGTGAGCTTTTGGCATGTAGAATGGTATTTCCAGCCGTCGGCTTCCTAAAGATAGAGGAGGTCAGTAGGCCTTCAGAGTCAACATGAATCTTTAGGTCTAAAAATTCAACCTCCCTTCTATCATATTTAAGAGTAAAGTAGAGGTTATAGTCATTAATCAAAATTTGTTGGAAAAATTGATTTAATTCAATTTCAGTCCCAGACCAAAAAAATAAGGATATCATCCAAATACCTATACCAGGCAAGGACCTTTTCAATCATGGGTATCATATCTTCTCGCGAGAATAGTTCTTTTTCCCATCCCCCCAGGTACAGGTTGGCATACGATGGGGCACATTTGGTCCCCATCGCAACCCCCTGTACCTGGAGGTAATGGGTCTGATCAAACTGGAAAATATTGTGTCTAAGCACAAAGTTCAACAGTTCAACTACAAAGTCCGTATATTTAGCACCTCGAGGGCCTCTTTCGCTGAGGAATGTCCGCACAACTCCCACCCCCCTATCATGGGGGATGGCGTTGTAGAGACATTCCACATCGACCGTGACAAGCCAGCAATCTGGGGGTAGAGACATTCCCTCAATTGTTTTAAGTAAGTCTATCGTATCCTTAATATAGGAAAATAATGATGTAACGTGTGGACGTAGATAGTTATCAATTAGTGAACTACTGTTTTCCGTTAAACATTGGCAACTAGATATTATTGGTCTTCCCGGAGGTTCTAATATAGATTTATGAACCTTCGGGAGCGCATAAAAGGTAGGTATCTTAGGATCTTTAGTATTTAGAAATTCCCAGGTATTTTTGTCAATAGTTCCTGATCTGTATGCTTTAAATATGATATTGCGGAATTGCATCTCATAATTGGTAATTATCGTGATTGAAATAGGGCGATACCAATCTTTGTTTTTTAAAATTTTAAGACACATATGAACATATTGCTCTTTGTCCATGACAACCAGATTACCTCCTTTATCCGCTGGTTTAATTATCAAGTTGGAATTAGATTGTAAAGAGTGTAATGCCTGCAATTGATGTTCATTAAGATTGGAATTTTCAACAGACCCAAATGAACTATTTTCTATTTTTCGGCAAACTTGTTGGGTAAATGCCCAAATGTTTGGATTAATATTTAGTTGAGGAAAATTGTTCGATTTGGGTTTAAAAGATTGTGGAGGGGGGAACGACAGACCCTCAATCGTCAGACCAACGGGCTCAAGCATTCCCGGGTCGTCCGAGAAGGTCTGTCCTTCCTCCCAAAGGTCCATCAAATCTTGAATCGCTTGGTATTCGAATATGCTATCCTCCAATTTATCCTCATGTACATTCCGAGTGGATACAGTCTCACTTTTGTCAAACATAGTTTTATAAAGTAATTTGCGAGAAAATAAATGCACGTCCTTTATTAATTCAAATATATCAATATTTTTGTTAGGGCAGAATGTAAGGCCAAATTTCAGAACTTCTTTTTCATATTCAGTTAGTACATAGGAGGACAAATTAATAATGGACAGTTCCGAACAGGTAGTTGTTTCTAATCTATTCGGAGTATCCTTTATTTCATTACATTTGGGGGTGATTCCTTCCCTAAAAAAATCGGTGCTACACGAAGGTCAGCCGGAAGAGAAGTGCCCGAGGGAGAGATAATAATATTCTGACTAGGATTACTTACCGTGCAAGAGTTGCTAGTGGAGGTGTTATTAATTAAAGTAGAAGTGGCAGTTGAGATAGTAGAGATAGATGCTCTACGAAGAGACGGTGCTTGTGATGGTTGAAACATAGTAAGTGAGCGTGTTGGTGCCTGTTTAGAAAGGATTGAATGTGCTGAAGATGGTAAAGGAGTACTTAAGTGCAGGTGTGGGTGAGGAGGTTCCGCAGGTGCTGTATCTATATTCCCCTTTCTCCTTTTAGGTAGACGATCTCTAGTTAGATCTCTGTAGATAGTGGATTGGCTAGACGAAGCAGAGGGAGGTGAAGAAGAGGGAGACAAGTTAGACATATTATTTACCGTTCTATCATTTCTTGTTCTGTAAGATTGTTGATTTCTATAGTTTCTATTTCGTTCATTAGTAGGCCATTTATAGGCATATCCATTACTATATGCATTACAGTCCCTTAAATATTTATTTTCCTTGGACCGAATAATGTCTAATGTATAGGACTCAATATGTTTTTGAATCTCCTGCTCCTTCTTCTTAAATCTAGGTATAGAGGTAACAGTTGTGTAGTCTTCACACCACTGATCAATAGCTTTGTCCAGTTGTGTGAGGTTATGTTCAAATTGCATATTAAGCAATGTCATCATTTGGAGTGAACAATTTTGTAGATTTTCTTCCCATTTATTTTTTATCAAGTCATCAATTTTATTTAGATTAGGAAAAATTTGAACCCTCAGTCCCCAAGGTGCTATTTGGTTTTCTATATACTTCAAGAAGAATTTTTTATTCCAAAAGATTCGTACTTTACGTTCTAATAGACGTTGTAGGAGATGGAAAGCATTTTCCAATTCTTTATCTGTTATCTCGCTAGTTTTTTGAGATTCATGGATTTTGCTCATCAATCCCTCCCATGCCTCTCCACAAAAACCCGTCATGTTCAATGACCACAGCAATTGGTAGGCATATAGGCCTACATCATGACTTTAACCCAGACTATATTAGATTCCAGGCTTTAGATCATGTCCCACTCTCTTCAAGAGGGGGGAGTGTTGACAAAAAACTCTTACAAATAGAAGCAAGATGGATATATAATTTAAAAGCAATAATATTTCCTGGGTTTAATGAAAATTTGAGTTATCGATCATTTCTTTGAGGACCTTTGGTCTGGGGTTTTTGATTTTTGGGGGGTGGGTTGGGGGGATGATATTTGCTGTGTTTTTCCCTTGTTTAGTCTTGTTTTGTCTCGTCCTGTTTTTTATTAATTATTGTTTATATGGTTGTATATCATTTTGATATGTCAAATATATTAATACTTATCTGTGATACTCCATATTATTGATATTCAAAGTAGATTGTGAATTCTGTTTTTGGGACACGAAATGGGGCCTTCAATTAAATATATATACGGATTTCGCGATTGATTTGGTCCATTATCGCGATTGTACCGATTGATATATTGGGGTATATATACATATATTTTTCTGCCCCCCTTATCTATCTGTATTTTTTATCCCCCATTGGTTTTTATTTATAAATCTTTTCCATTCCCCACGTGTGGTCTGGCATGCGATTCATGATTTGTTCGAATATCGCATTAATTATGATGCATGACTCCTGGTCGGCAGCTTTTGGCACTTTGGCATTGGAGAGGAGCATATGGACGCCCGAGGGCACCTTTGCTGGATCGGATTATATCTGATTGAGCGGGCTGCCCATTGGTTAGCGGTGGTCCCTGCGTGCGAGACAGGGAAACACACACTCTTGGAGCAATATGAGGGTGTTAGCCGGAGCGTTGCTTTAGCTGCGCTCTGGCTGCCCCCTCCTGTACGTTTCCCTGAACACCGGTGTTTGCACCGAGGCCTTGTGGGAAATGTAGTCTCCAGATTCCCCTAATGGCTCTCTCGCGCAGGCGCACTGCCGCTGTTTACGTCCGCATCGAGCCGGTGACGTCAGACGCCGGCTCGATGGACGGCGGTATATTTATTGGGACACAAAACATTCGGCTCTATTGTGGGGGAGCCGCGCTAGGAGGAAGTCCACGCTTGCTGGCTGGTTAGTAGTTTTAACATTTGATTGCTGAGAATGACTCTCTTTCTTTATCCACACTTCAATTAATGGTAAATGTATTTTTCTTTCTTAGATATCGTGTAAACAGGTTGTAGAGCCCATGTGAGTGTGCTATCACTCTGGGCTTGTCTTAACCTGAAGGAGAATTCCTTATGCACTTTGGTGGATATAATATAATATCTGGGAAATAAAATATATTAAGGAAATTCTACTTTATCGTCAGTAAATGTAAGTGGATGTATTTAAATAAATAGTAATTGGGCCCCACTAGTATAAAATATTCATTAAATTAAAAATGCAAAAAATCTTGAAATGATTGCTATATTAAAATATAATTCTCCTTTTTTTTTTTTTTTTTTTTTAAAAAGGCTACAGATTACTCCTATATATTGACTATAGTATAAAATATAATAACAACATAGCTCTTATTTATAAATAGTATGCTGATATGATACAATTTTTCTGTCCCAATTAGCCGCCGTCTATGCCCTCTCCAGCTATATTGCCTGGCTGCTGTACTTGTTGCCCTGCATTCCTCTATCCATCTGGTAGTCATATAACTTTTCCTGGGGTACGAATGGGTCGGTAAAATGGGGGTGAGCATATTTCCATCATTTCTTTGAACCTCACTCGTGTCCTTTAAACACTATATATGTCGATTACTTGTATGAATTATGTACAAAGAAATGTATTTTGTGAAATTAATTTATGTTTTCTCTTTTTTGAATTTATTATGTTGGTAGTTGGCTTATCCTCTGATGAAGCATTAAGCGAAACATGTCGGGATAAATCAATCGCAACTACCTCAACTTTACCATCTATTGGACCACAAAGTTGTATATAACCTCAGTATGATTATACAGATCATTGTTCTGCTTTTATGAATTATGTATAAATAAATTTTGTAATTTTTTAATAAGAATACAGTTTTTGACTTATTGCACCGTTAACATCCCACTCCCTTAGGCTTGGTTTACCTTAAAAAACCTTTTTTGATAATCCCAATACCACTTTAATGCAACGTCTAACCAAATTACGTTCGGATCTCAGGCTCCTCCTATTGGAACAGTATGACAAACATGTCCACTCACTGAAAGTATCTCATTATGCATCTGGTAACAAAGCCGGTAAATTATTGGCTCGGCGACTGAAAAACAGTAAAATCAAAACCACTATCCCATTCTTAATCCGCACTTCTGATAATGGCAAAATATACAACCCTCTAGACATAGCTAATTCCTTCGCAGAATACTACTCTTCCTTATACAACCTTAGGAATGATTCTGCCACACCACAACCTACTATGGCTAACATTCAAAAATTCTTTGCCGACCTTTCCCTTCCTACTCTATCACAGGAACAGCTGGACTCTCTTAACTCTCCGATCACGGAGCCTGAGATCCGACGGGCTATAAAAACTCTTCCCCACGGAAAGTCCCCGGGACCTGATGGACTCCCGAACTGTTATTACAAGAACTTTTTAGAAATTCTGTCCCCAGCTCTAGAAGCGGTCTTTTCAGCTGCTGTGTCCTCTGCCTCATTCCCCTCTGAAATGCTTAACGCATTTATTGTTACTATTCCGAAACCTGGGAAGGAGCCTACTACCCCGGCTAACTTCAGGCCAATATCATTATTAAACACTGACGTGAAGTTATACGCCAAAATCCTATCTCATAGGCTCCTTCCTATTTTGCCATCCCTGATTGGACCGGAGCAAACTGGTTTCACAAAGGGTCGACAGGCATCAGATGCCACTAGGAGGGTGGTGGATGTAGTTTACCATGCTGGATCCTGTCGGACGCCTTCTCTGCTGTTATCTTTGGATGCAGAGAAGGCGTTCGACAGGGTCCACTGGGGATATATGACTCAAGCTCTGGGTAAGTTTGGGTTCTCAGGTCCCATACTGTCGGCAATTCTAGCTCTGTATTCTTCCCCCTGTGCCCGGGTATATACCTCTAACATGTTATCTTCCCCATTTTCCATCTCAAATGGTACTAGGCAGGGCTGTCCCCTGTCCCCCTCCATTTTTAACTTGCTGATAGAGCCCCTTGCTGAAAAAAATAGAACCCACCCTGATATATCGGGATTCAAGTTCTCTGGTAAGTCCCACACTATAAGCCTCTTTGCTGACGATGTCATCCTATTCCTCTCCTCCCCATCTACTTCCTTGCCCCATGCCCACTCCATCCTCAACGATTTTAGTTGTGTATCGTACTATAAAGTCAATTTCACAAAATCCCTCATCCTAGGCCTTAATCTCCCACCTCCACTGCAACTTAGTTTAAAAAACAGTTTTCCCTACTCATGGGCTGACACAAGTATTACCTATTTAGGCTTACAGATAACGTCTGACTCATCAAAATTGGCTGATGCCAATTATACTCCACTCATTGCCAAGATAGAGAAAGAGGCGAACAAGCTCGCAAAAACAGAACTTTCCTGGTCAGGTAGGCTAGCGTCTTTCAAGATGCTCTTACTACCTCAGATATTATACGTGTTCCGTACGTTGCCCATACCTCTTAAAAATAGCCATTTAAAAACACTTAACCGTATTTTCCGACAATACATCTGGGGAGGTAAACGACCTCGATCCCCCAGAACTCTTTTAATTAAACATAGATCTGTAGGGGGAATGGGTATGATAGATTTGAAAGACTACTATAGAGCAGCCATACTCACCTCACTTAAATATTGGTTCTCTCCCTCGCCGGATATTCTCTGGTGTGGCATAGAACAAACTTTCAGCCCAACAAAGGATTTACGTCTGCTTTTAGTTCTGGACGCATGGAGACCCCTCTCCTTACGCGGCCTTCCTCTGACTCTTCAGGCCTCTTTGATGGCTTGGAGGGATGTATGTAGCCTAGCTGACACATCATCCTCAATTACTAACATTCCTGTACCTGTAGAAATTTTAGCTCACATGATCCCACATACAGATTTCTCGAGGTGGAAAGCCCAGGGTATCTCCCTCATTGAGAATCTATACCAAGGTGATTCACCTAAACCGTTTGATACACTTAGAGTAGAATTCGATTTACCTCCTACGGAATACTACCATTATTTCCAAATAGCACACTTTCTCAAAACATTACGCTCCCCCTACGTCCCTATTCCAAATAAAATTTGGCAATTTTATACCAAGTCTCCGCCCTCCCCTAAGGGAATATCCCTTTTTTACTATGAGTTTCAACACAAACTTACATTCACTGATTCTGGCCCTTTCGCTAAGTGGGCATCGGACTTTAATAAACATTTTGCCCTGCAAGACTGGCAGGTCGCATTTCAATCTATCCATAAAGCGACTAAATGCGTGAATCATTGGGAACTTTCACATAAAATAGCCTTGAGATGGTACTGGACACCATTTCTTATGGCCAAACTCTCGCCATCCAACTCCCCTCTGTGTTGGAGAGGATGTGGCGAAGTGGGCACCATCTCACATATGTTTTGGTTCTGTAAACACATTACCAGTTTCTGGAATACTGTGTTCCGTTGTATCTCACGCATCACGGGGATATTAACTCCGCTTAATCCGGAACTTGCAGTTTTAAACTTGGGCATTCAGAGTTTTCCCCATAGTTGCCGCACAGTTATCATACACATCCTATTAGCTGCTAGACTATTGATTGCCAGAAACTGGAAGTCCAATAAGGCTCCCAATCTCTCTGAGGTACTAGACTTAACTAGACAGAACCACGTCTTCGAGTCATTGATAGCCAGTAGAAATGGAACTCGGAAGAAACTTGATAGTAAATGGAAAGTGTGGGTCGACTGGTTTGAATTGAATCATTGATGTCCGGATGTCTATTTTTTTGTTGCTCCTGATTACGAATATATTCTTGCTATTTCTCGTTAAAAGAAATATTTAAGGTATTGCACTGCATTGCTAGCCTCCTTGTCTGTATCTCCATTGGACCGAGTTCTCTGTATCTCCCCTGCTTTTACTTATCCAATTGTCACTCCTATTCTGCTTCTATCTTTCCTTTTCCCTTTTTCTTTTCGTTTTTCTTCTTTTTTTTGTGCAATGGACTATGTTTTCCATACCGTGATAGGAATTGCATGTATGTATGTAAACTCACTACGCTAAACATGTACATCTTTCCCTATTCTGTGCATTGTTATTGTACATGCAGTGTAATGTGTACAATTCTTGTCTTTCTCTGTTTGATTAAAAATTCAATAAAAAAAAAAAAAAAAAGTAGTATCTGGTTTCATATAAACTGGCTGGGTATCCATGCCAGTATATGAATAATTTAATTGACAGATAACAAATATCAGAGAACAAATTAAAAAGGCAAAGCAAAGGCTTGGAATTATAACTTTTGCTTTGGTTTTAAATGTAGAAGCTTAGATATGGATTTGTTTATTAAATCCAATTGCCTGGACATAACATACTAATTTTCATCCATTGAAAGGGGATGATTATTCATCCAAAATTGAATTCAAACTTTAATAGAATAAGAGGGCGACTTAAACTAGTTTGTTTAAGAAGAGTCAGAGAGCCAAACATGGCAAAGTTCTTCAGAGATATACTTCCAATTTGGAAGCATAGGGGAGTGTGCTGTGGGGGTATCCCATCAGTCCATGGAATCTTCTTTGCCCTGAGATGGGGAAGCGAAGCGAATTTTCTTGTGTGAATGATTTCCATTTTTCCCCATGGAATGGGATGAACTATGTATAGAGGAAACAGAGGCTGATCTTCTTTGCAAGGCAGTAGCAGTAGGTGGGCCATTAATACTAAGTGAAGGTCTTGGAGGGTTCGTTGAAGTTCTCCCAATGATCTGCAGGTATATTTGGACCCTTGGCGGGTAAAGCATATGGAGAATGGGAAGCCCCACTGATGGGTAATGCTGTGACGTTGTAGCTCCAATAATTGTGGTTTCATTTCACGTCTTTTGGATATGGTGAGCTGGGAGAGGTCCGCAAAGAACCGGTAATTGTGCCCTAGAAAGCTTACGTTTTTCTTCTCTCTAGCAGCAATTAGGAGCTGCTCCTTTGTTCGATAATAGTGGAACTTTGCTATTATGTCACGTGGAGGTCCATCTATTTTTTTGGGCATAAGTGCCCGATGCACTCTATCCATTTCCAACCTTTCTAACGGTATACCAGGTTGCAATTCTTGAAATAGTGCAGTTATGGTAGAATGCAGGTCCGTGACCATTTCAGGTATGCCTCTAATACATATATTAGATGTTCTGGAACAGTATAGTAAAGTTTTTACCTTATTTCTGGCACCTCCCAGCACCATTAAGTATCCTGGTTATCTCTTATTGTTCCCAGGAACAATAGGAAGAAATTGTCTGAGTTTTAAAGCCGGCAGATATTCTGTGTGCAGCAGTATATTCTCCTCTCCGGAGTTCTAGCAGACCATGACCGTCTCGCTAGACTCCGCACATGAGCCCCCACTTTGGAAATCTCTTATATCAGAATTTCATTTTTCAAATCTCAAAAATCTGGAGATTCGAACTGTGTATGGCCAGCTTTGATTTCTGAAAAGATTTTAGGGAGCAATTTCTTTTCTCTCTGTGATACAGGCATAGGGAGAGGTCTTTCACTGTCTTCTTTAGGGTCCATGCACACTGGCTTAAAAAACACTGCTTCTATAAGAGTTTTGTGTTTTGCCAGTAATAGCAGCTCAATGTTATCCTGTGTCCATGCACATTAGGATGTTTAGAGGCATATTTTAAGCTCAGCATTTAGAAACAGAAAAAAAACCCTTCTGGTTTGCATTTTTGATTGGAGCTTTCTGGCAGAAAAAAATGCTAAACACTCCTAAACATGCCTAAACATGTGTATGAAAATGCTCTATATGAGTGTTTTTTTTTTCTCCCAGGGGATCTGCCAGTTTTGTTAAGCCCAGTGTACATGGAGCCTTACAGGAAAATATTTTATGTTCACTTTTAATTTAGTGACATTATTTCAATTTAGAGGCATTCAATTTATTGAGTAATTTAACATGAAGATGAATACTTTTTTTACTTATGGGTAGTAAAGAAAAACAGACATTTCAACATATGGCAAATATGTCTGCACATGAGTGGTTTCTACAATAGATAAAATGATTATGTTACCTAAAATACAAATCCCATTTTTGCAAGAATGTGTTTTAAAACAATGCAAAGTGTCCCAAAACTGAAGTGTATTATAGGCCTAAGACTCTTAGGCAGACCATACATTATGTAATTCTCTTTCCTTCAGCCATGGGTTGATAAAATTGCTAGTTTCCCCTATTTAGTTTTTTTTAAAACATTTTTTATTTCATTTTGATTTTTAACAATATTATAAACACATCTCCACACGACACAAAATAATATAACATGGATGGCACGTGTAAGCAAATCATATATCAGAATTTGCAAAAACTGAATATGAGTCAAGTCAAACTGTTATGTTTGGACCGTGGGAAAGTAAACATTTAGAGATAAAACGAACATGTATGAATTATTATTTGGTTAGACATGAGTGATAATATAGTTGAGTCATGTTGTGCTGGTTGTACTGAAGCCCCCGACAAAAAAGGGGGAGGGATGAGAAACCAAGAATATTCAGAATATTCAAAGTCCCAACAGTCTGCACAATTATAGCATATAGTGTTGTGTGGATGAAAGAAAAAAAGGGAGTAGAGGGAGGGGAGGGAAAAATGGTACAGTATAACCATGTTATGGAAGGGAAGAAGGGGAAGGAAAAGAAAAGAAAAGGGTATGAATATCTACTGTAACTAAATAACCCTGAACCTTCTGGTCCATGGTTTTGCCCAGGGTCCAGTTCCCCTCGCTATACCGGCTCCATTCAGCTTGGATCTGAGCTGAGGAGAGATTGGCAGAAGTGTGGTGTCCATTAAGAAAAAAAAGTAGAAGGGAAAATCACAAAGGTTTTGCAGCGGTAGATGTTGGCCCTGAGTGAAGTATATCAGTGTTGAGAAAAAAATCTTTGCATCTTAGATTTTGAAAGCCTTATTTGCTGCTGATTTACATAATTCCTCCCATGCATTCCATGTGCTGTTAAATTGTTGCAGTCTGTCAAGCTTGTAATGCATTATGGACGCCATCTAAAAAAGTAATCCACCCGATCTATCCAGTCTGCATACTGTATTAATAAGTAAGTGTTTTGCTGGTAAAGGAAGTTTTCTTTATCGGCATGGAGCAGGTACAGTTCAGGGTATGGATGTTAAGAACCAATTATTTACATTGCAAAGTAGGATACTTTTTCTCAGAACTTTTTTAGGGGTTTGAAATGCCAGAGTATATGACACAGAGTGCCCCTTTCAGCATGAACACATTCAGCTTTGATGAGAGAATGCTTCCTGCTACGCTATTGTCATCTGACAGCAGGAGGTTCCCCTCCACCAGAATACAATGATTACTGCTGCTGGCCATAGTCGGCGGTAATTGCATGAAAAAAAAAACAATCTGGTTGTGCTGAAATAGATAGTTGGATTGACTTCAGTACAACCAGCCTATCCATAGTTAGATTGAAATGTGTCCAGCTTCTACTTAATCAGGTGAATTCTGATCCATCTATTGCCGGCTTTGAACGCTGTGCTTACACAGATGGTGATTAAATGATTTCCAACATTGTAATTGGAAAAAACTTCCCCAAAATTCAAGAGAAATCAATAATTATAGGTGCTGATCTTGCTAAAATATATAATATAGTATAGGGTGAAAAAAAGTATTTTAGAATTGGATCACAAATCACTGAAAACAATCAGGAACAGGAGTCTAGCAATTGCCTCAGCTAGGCAACAAAGGAAGAAGCTACACCCACTGAAAATGCACTTGTGCCCGGATTATGGATGTTAATTTTCTTATTCTTATTAATCTTAAAAAAGAAGTACAAATTGCGCTCAACGAATGCAGACAAAGCATTCAACAGGGTCCACTGGCCATTCATATGAGCCACTATGGAACATATTGATATTGGGATTTCCATGCTTAACTGGATTTCTGCTCACTACGCTTGACCCTCTGCGGCTGTAAAAGTCAAGGAGAACCAGTCTGAATTTTTAGACATAACGAACGGGACACGGCAGGGCTGCATGCTAATCCTGTTCATTGCATTTGACAGAACGACCTGTTAAAAGATACAGGTCTTCTCTTACAATGCAATTCCTAAACGCTGCAAAGGCCTGCATTCCGCTTCGCTGGAGAGACGCTGACCCCCCTACAAAGGCTCTGTGGTTCGCTAAAGTTAACATACGAGACATGTAAGAACTTAAAGTCATACTGCACAACACCGAAGAGGTGTGTATGGACACATGGAGGTACGTGGAATTATTTTGTATGTACCGAGGCCTACCTCAACGAGCTCTCCACTACAACAGTCTAAAATGCTTTTAATCTGATCCTCTGGCGTTTTGAGGCACAAGTATGCAGACTCAGAATTGGTGTATACACATTACAGTGAAGGCTAGGTAAATAGGGATAAACCTGATGCTTTTAGACTAAACTTTGGCCATTTGGATGAGCACCTGAACTTTTGCTTGTTCAGCCTCCCGTTCAATGGGAGCTGAAAATCGTATAAAGAAGTTGCATTTCTACTGCTTTTACTGTATATCTGACCGTTTCCCACTGTCAATGGTGACTAAGGAAGCCATTGGTGCTTTCACTTGCTGCGCCCATAGAAACCACTGATATCATCAAGATTCCCAACCATGTAATCAAAGGGATGAAGACAATGGGGACGTGACTGCCCAAATATGGCCACAGGCTATATTTGGTCAATGATGTCCCCACTATCACCGCCAGTTGCGTCTGGTTCTTTTTTTTAGGGGGCGGCAAACAATCACCCCCCCCCCCCCCCCGCTCCCGGGAGGCCAGCAGTGGCACTAAATGGATGGTCCTCACTGATCACCACCTCTTATATACCTGATGTCAGCTCGGGGAGCTGTCATTCAGTAATGAGTGGCATTGGAATCAGTCATGTTTGCCAGGTCATTGCATTGGGAATGAATTTCCTGGGGGATCTCATGTATTTTTTTGAGGGTGATTTGCATGAGGTACCCCCCTTAAATTCCATACCAGACTCAAAGGGTCTGGTTTGTATTTGGGGACAGACTTTATACACATTCTTGGTGTAGACTGTGCTACAGAAAAGTGACATTTACAAAGGAACAAAAACAGCACACACAAACCTTCAATGGTTCCCCAAATACATAGCAGACTCTTGGAGGGGTCTGTTTACTTTTTAGTTTTTTTTTAAAGAAACTGGCTTGAGTATCAGAGGAAGAAACAGCACAAGGAGCCAATCAGAAGCATGCAGATAACAGGAGAGGGCAGAGTGATAGAGAAATACTACACTGTACTGTTTATCCTTCACTGTCCAGTCATAGACAGGAGAAAAGTCCATGAAAGCTTAGGTGAAGAGAAAATGTGTTTTAGGATGCTGTCATTGAGCCTAAAAGATAGAGTACTACCGGTAGAAAAAAAGTACTGTGGGGGGCAGCTCTAAATGGAAAGTAGAGCTGCATGATTAATTGTTAAAAAATTGTGATCACGATTCAACCCCCCTCACGATCTTAATACAGCATTTCCCCAATTCATGTTAAACAAGCGCAGAGCAGATCTTTGCTCAAAGCTGTCTAAAGAAAAAAAACTCAGCAGGCAAAAAAGAGAAACAATGTATCTGTTGGTTCTTTTGGATTAAAGGAATGTACTTCTGTCTGCAAATGAGGTCAGTTTAACCATCTAAAGACTAAAACTTTTTTGACACTTGTTGCTTACACGTTAAAATATGTATTTTTTTCTAGAAAATTACTTAGAACCCCCAAACATTGTATATTTTTTAGCAGAGACCCTAGACAATAAAATGGAGATCGGTGCAACATTTTATGTCACACTGTATTTGTGCAGCAGTCTTTTAAAAGCATTTTTTTAGGAAAAAATATACTTCAATGAATTAAAAAACAAAAAACAGTAAAGTTAGTCCAACTTTTTTGTATAATGTGAAAGATGATGTTACGCCGAGAATCATGAGGGAATCGTGGTCTTTTTTCTAAGTAAAAAAATTGTGATTCTTATCTTTTCCAGAATTATGCAGCTCTAATGGAAAGTGAGAATTGCAGCAAAATTTACTTTTTTTGTTATAACCTTTATTGGGCCATTATTTTTTCATTTTTATTTTTGTGTTGAGTTCTGCTTAAATAAGAGATTGTAGTGACTTTTAATGCTCAAACACCAGCGTTTAGGCACATTTAGAAGCTTTTAGTAGCGTCAAGCATTTTTTCTGCCCAAACTCTGCTACTCTTGGATGCACTAGCAGTTTTTTTTTCCTGCCTTTAAAAGCTTCTGCCACTAAATGCTGCTAAAAGTCTATGGGGATTATTTACAAAATGCAAATCCACTTTGCACTGCAAGTGCACTTGAAAGTGCAGTCACTCTAAATCTAAGGGGTAGATCTGAAATGAGTGGAAGTTCTGCTGATTTTATCATCCAATCATGTGCAAGCTAAAATGCTGTTTTTTATTTCCCTTGCATGTCCCCCTCGGATCTACAGCAACTTTACTTCCAAGTGCACTTTCTAGGTGCACTTGCAGTGCAAAGTGGATTTTCCTTCAGTAAATAACCCCTTATGTGTACATGGACTCATAGGCTAACATGGAGGGGCCCTTAGAGGCAGAAAAAAAAAACACCCGAGGCCCTAGAGGCAGCTGTAAAAACTTCTATTGTACATGAGGCCTTCGGCCTAGTAATATTATTACAACTGTTGTCATAATAGGGCGGCACAGTGGTGTAGTGGTAGGGTGGCACAGTGGTGTAGTGGTTAGCACTCTCACCTAGCAGTAAGAAGGGTCACTGGTTCAAATCCCAACCACAACACTACCTGCCTGGAGTTTGCATGTTCTCCCTGTGCCTGTGTGGGTTTCCTCCAGGTACACTGGTTTCCTCCCACACTCCAAAGACATGCAGGTAGGTTAATTGGCTTCTGTCCAAAATTGACGCTAGTAGATGAGTGGGGACCTTGTATTGTGGGCTCCTTGAGGGTAGGGACCAATGTGAGTGTGCAATGTACAGGGATAGGGACAATTGTAGACACTCAACTCAGGATGGACTGGTGTCTTTATTCAACCTTACTAACTATGAAACTATGAAACTATGATGCCTTAGACAAGCTACTATTAAAGGGATTGTAAAGGTATTTTTTTTTTCTCTTAAAATAACAAACATGTTATACTTACTTCCACTGTGCAGCTCGTTTTGCACAGAGTGGCCCCGAAACTGGTCTTCTGGGTGCCCTCGGTGGCTGTCTCTGCTCCTTCCCACAGGTGCTTCTCACGTTCATGCGAGCTCCCTCGCATGGTGAGAAGCACCTGCGGGCGCGCTCCCGTGATACAGCCGGCGGCTATAGCCGCTCGCTGTATTACACGGCCCCGCCCCCCGGCACGCCGCGTCATTGGATGTGATTGACAGCAGCACGAGCCAATGGCTGTGCTGCCTTCAATCCATCCACTCCAGCCAATCAGCGGCCAGGCTGAGTGGTGAAGAGGAAGTCAGGAGCGAGCGGGGGACTTTCGAGGGGTGAGGTAAGTAAAACGGGGGGGCTGGGGGCTCCGGCACTGTGAGATGTTTTTTCACCTTAATGCATAGAATGCATTAAAGAGGAAGTAAACCCTGATGGGTTTACTTCCTCTTTTTTTCCCTGCAAAGGTAAAGCATAATGGACTACTATGCATCGCATAGTAGCTCATTATGTGTCACTTACCTGACACAGGAGCCAGCGAAGTCGCCGCTGATCCCTGTAGTCCGCCGCGTCCATCTTGCTGGTGGCGTCTCGCAGCTCCGACCAATGACAGCGGCGCAACCGCGATGATGTCACTCCCGCGCATGCGCACGGGAGTCGCGCCTCGCAGCTCCGTTGCTGTCATACGGCGAAGCCGCGATGACGTCACTCCCGCGCATGCGCACGGGAGTCGACAAATTTGGCAAATCCATTCTTGGATTTGCCGCATTTAGTGCGCCTGCGCGCCGCTGTCTACGGCGCATGCGCCGTAGACAGCGGTGCCCATTTTCGGGCAAATATCTCCTAAACCATATAGGTTTAGGAGATATTGCTTGGACCTACAGGTAAGCCTTAATCTAGGCTTACCTATAGGTCCAAGTTGTTTGGAAGGGTTTACTTCCTCTTTAAGGTGAAAAAACATTTACCTTTACAACCCCTTTAAAATACACTACTAAAGAACCATTCTTCAAACAATTGCAAAGTGAGGATAGGTGTGCAACCAAGTGATCAGTAAAAAATCCTGATACCTATAATGTGACGGCACAACATGATGGCAAAGGCATACTCAACACAACCTATTACATTCCTCTTGTACATGTAGAGGTTACTAATGCTCCCTGCTCATTTAATCGGCCACTGAAAACACATATTCAAACATTTAAAGTCAGCAGGCCTACCTTTATAGCAGACAGTAGGTGCTGCAGCTTGGACCCCATTTTGCTCTAGCCTCAGGTTTGTATCTCCTATAAGCAGATAATATGATTTTCAACATGCCAACTACACATTGCTTTAACGACATACTCTTCTGCTTGTTGACCTTTCGTGGTGATGCAATTCATACCTTCACTTTGTGAAAATTGGTAAACATTTACTATTGAACAGTATACATGATATTAAAATATAAAAGCCCTGATGCACACAAACTTGTGTAGCACTGACCCCCGAAGGAGCTGCTAGTTTTATTGGGCTTACCGTTACCTTCTTGACCTCGTGTGCATCTAGGGGTTTCCCATGGTAGATGGCCCAAAAAACTGTAGAAACTGACACTGGATCCTCTTTTTGGGATATTTATTTGAAAAGATAGATAAAACAGTCTCTCAATGAAGGGTAGAGGGTTAGGAAGGAAGCTCAGGTACTTTTGGAACGGCAAAAATAGGAAGTCTCTCACTATAGAAATCCAGAGAATTACCGTTCACAACTGGATTCTCACAGCTACCGGATTGACCTTCTCTCACCAGGCCTAGCAGCCGATAGGGTGTTTAAGGAAAGCAAAGTCTCTGCCACAGACTTGAATGTAGAACACTTGTGAATAAAGTCTCTGCCACAGACTTGAATGTAACTGAGGGACGTAGGTAAACTTAAAGCGCTATCATACGGTACCAGTATCTCACAGCCGGTCCGGCGATACCGTATGAGTGTAGATCCATTTGGTGTCCTTTAACTGAGCCTCCAGGCTCCTTCTGAGAAGCCAGCCTTATGCATGGCCTTCTCCCGAAGAGTCCTCCCCTGGGTGTTTCTCCAGTTGTTGGGCCTCTCCTCAGATGAGACGGCACCAGACCACCTTTGAATCCTCCTCCCAGTTATTTTGTCTTGGGTTAGCCAGCCCAGAGACTTGGAATTGGATGGATCTGTACCCCAGGCCATGAGGGCCATGGGGGCTAAACAGGAGGACCAGGACCAAACAGACAGAAAGATCTTCTGGACCGGAACCCAGAAGCACGTGATCTCAGTACCTTAAATACCCTCTCCCAGCAGGATAACACTCCCACTGGGCTAGTTCTCAGAAAGAATGGCACTCAATACGCCTAGCCAAACTGCGTTCTCACAATTGCCAGCGGTGACAGAGACACCTGTGGCCAAGGAGAACCCAGTGCAATACAGCTAGACTGGTACTGAAACCATAATTTGGCATAATCAACCCTAAAACCCAACTATGGCTTTAGGAATATTACATTTAAAAAAGCACATAGTGTGTGCTCGTCAGGAGCCGGCGCTACACTTGTAAATACTAAGAAAATCCAACAGCAATTTCAAGGAATAATGTGTTTTTTTGTTCTCTTCTATACAGCAAGAAAAAAGTAGCAACATCTGATTCTACTGGGAGGCAACCGCTTAAAAATTCTGAAGTATGTCATTTTAAACATTACAAGTTTCCATCAACATAAAAAAACATTACAATTCAGCACTACTTAAGGTTGTGTTAGGCATAAATAAAATTATGTAAAGTGAGAAAAATTACTAGCTTTCTTTGAAATGGTTATTTGATAATTAGACAAAATAATTATCCGAGCATTTTAATTTTCTTATGAATACACTTTCTCCAAACTTAGTTGTCAGTCTCACTGACATACCCAAGACACAGTAAGTCACTTTATTCTTACAATGGTGTCCGCAAAGGATTTCTTTCATAATTGCATTACATTGTGACACTGGGGAAACAGGACACCCTGGGACATCACTTCTCTTATTAGTAAATTAGATATTAAAGACGTCAAGTTGTTTCCTCTTGACTGTGAAGCAATTAATGTTTCTCCAACAGCTACAGATCACTTAGCAGAGTTCATTAACTGTGACTGCTGGTTACTGAAATTGGCATGTTTGAAAGGACAAAACAAGTAGGTCCCAATCCACAATGAAGCAGCGTCTAAGCTCCAAATCCATTAACAATATATATTGAAAGCTATCCTTGTACCAGGAAAAAATAAAAATGCAATGTTTTTTGGGGCATTTTTTTATAATTCTGCTCCTCAATAAATGCCCACCTAAAACATCAGGAAAACAATGATAAAGCACCAGGAAAGAGTTTTTCATGTACATTGGCACAAATCTTTAAAACTAATGCCCTGTGCATGGTCAGACTTTCTGATGGAAAATGTGCAATTGGATGGTGTTGATCGGAAAATCCGATTGTGTGTGGGCTTTCCTTCGGAATTTCCGACACACAAAGTTTGAGAGCTGGATCTAAAATTTTCCGACAACAAAATCTGATCTTTTAAATTCTGATCATATGTAGACAATTCCAATGACAAAGTGCCATGCATGCTCAGAATAAATGAGGAGACAAAAGTTATTGGCTACTGCCATTTTTATAGTCCCGTCGTACGTGTTGTACATCACCTCGTTCAGAACGATAAGATTTTCCGACAACTTTGTGCGACCGTGTGTATGCAAGACAAGTTTGGGCCGAAATCTGTTGGAGAAAATACGACGGATTTTGTCGTAGAATGTCCGACCATGTGTACAAGGCATTATGATTACTACTGGAATTCATGGACTGTTTAACAGTGTACATATCCTCAAAGTACAACTTAAAAGGCAACTCCACTAGAATAGCAATTGTAGCTTGTAAGTGATATTCCTTGCATGGACTGTATTTTCCTGTATAATCAACCTGTGCTTCCCCACCTGTGGAAATCAGCAAACTTTTTAAGGGGCAGTTCACACCACATGCAGTCCATACATTTTTTTTCTGCATCAAAAATGCATGGAAAGTACAGTTCGTTGAAAAAGTATTCATACCCCTTAACATTTTCCAAATTTTGCCATGTTACAACCAAAAACGTAAATGTATTTGATTGGGATTTTATGTAATAGACCAACACAAAGTGGCACATAATTGTGAAGTGGAAAGAAACTGATGAATGGTTTTCACATTTTGTTACAAATAAATATCTGAAAAGTGTGGCGTACATTTGTATTCAGCCCCCTTTACTCTGATGCCCCTAACTAAAATCGAGTGGAACAAATTGCCCTCAGAAGTCACCTAATTAGTAAATAGAGTCCACGTGTGTGTAATTTAATCTCAGTATAAATACAGCTGTTCTATGAAGCCCTCAGAGGTTTGTTAGAAAACCTTAGTGATCAAACAGCATCATGAAGGCCAAAGGAACACACCAGACAGGTCAGGGATAAAGTTGTGAAGATGTTTAAAGCAGGGTTATATTCTCAAGCTTTTCAAAATATCCCAAGCTTTGAACATCTAACAGAGCACTGTTCAATCCATCATCCGGAAATGGAAAGAGTATGGCACAACTGCAAACCTACCAAGACATGGCTGTCCACCTAAACTGACAGGCCTGGGCAAGGTGAGCATTAATCAGAGAAGCAGCCAAGAGGTCCATGGTAACTTTTTGCTCAGGTGGGAGAATCTGTCCACAGGACAACTATTAGTTGTGCACTCCACACTGGCCTTTATGGAAAAGTGTCAAGAAGAAAAAACATTGTTGAAAGAAAGCCATAAGAAGTTCCATTTGCAGTTTGCGAGAAGCCATGCGGGGACACAGCAAACATGTGGAAGAAGGTGCTCTGATCAGATGAGACCAAAATCAAAATTGTTGCCCTAAAAGCAAAACGCTATACGTGGCAGAAAACGAACACACCATTAGGGATGGGCGAATGGTTCAGCCCGGGCATAAGTTCGGGCAAAACTTTCGCTGTTCGGACATTCGACGAACATCCGAACAAATGGGTCGATCGACCGTTGTTGGCACCCCAAACCGACGACAATGCATTGCGGCGCTCAACAATGCATTGCAAGCCCTGATTGGCTGAAGCAGTGAAAGCCCCACAGTATAAAAGTATTCTTTCAATGGCAGCCATTTTCAGTGTGATTTTAGCATGGAGAGAGATAGAACAGGGCTCTGCTCAGTGCTATTAGCTTTCGTGTCAGTCTAGGGATAGTATGAGTGTAGTGAGCAGGACCATCATTCAGCTTTGCATAGTGTGCAGCTAGAGTAGGGACAGCTGAGCTCAGATAGTTTCACTGTAGTGTAGTTAGACCGTGTCATTCATACATACATTAGTGTAGAGTAGGGGCAGCTCAGATAGTTTCAGTGTAGTGTAGTGAGACCATGTCAGTAATTTTGACATTAGTGTATAGCTAGAGTAGTCACAGTTCAGATAACACCTTCTATTTGATTGTGTTGCTGCCGGTTTAACTCCATTTACTTCTGTGAGTGTTACTGCCAGTTTAACCCCATATAGTTTTGTGTGCGTTACTGCCAGTTTAATGCCATATAGTTCTATGTGCGTTACTGCCAGTTTAACGGCATATAGTTCTGTGCGTTACTGGCAGTTTAATGCCATATAGTTCTATGCGAATTACTGCCACTTTAACGCCATATAGTTTTGTGCGTTACTGATAGTTTAACGCCATTTACTTCTGTGTGTGTTACTGCAAGTTTAACACCATATAGTTCTGTGTGCATTACTGCCAGTTTAACGCCATATAGTTTTATGTGTGTTACTGCCAGTTTACGTCATATAGTTTTATGTGCGTTACTGCCAGTTTAACGCCATATAGTTCTGTGTTCGTTACTGCCAGTTTAACGTCATATAGTTTTGTGCGTTACTGGCAGTTTAACGCCATACAGTTCTGTGTGCATTACTTCCAGTTTAACACAGTATAGTTTTGTGTGCTTTACTGCCAGTTAAACGTCATATACAGTGCCTTGCAAAAGTAATCCCCCTTGCCATTTTTTGTGTTTTGTTGCGTCACAATCTGGAATTAACATGGATTGTTTGAGGATTTTCATCATTTCATTTACAGAACATGCCAGAACTTTGAAGATGTTTTTTTTATTGCAAAGCTAAAGTCAATACTTTGTAGAGCCACCTTTTGCAGCTATCACAGTTCCAAGTCGCTTTGGATAAGTCTCTATGAGCTTACCACATTTTACCACTGGGATTTTTGACTATTCCTCCTTGCAAAACTGCTCCAGCTCCTTCAAGTTGGATGGTTTGCACTTGTGAACAGCAATCTTTAAGTCTGACCACAAATCAGATTGAGGTCTGGGCTTTGACTAGGCCATTTCCAAAACATTTACATGTTTCCCTTAAACCACTCAAGTGTTGCTTTAGCAGTGTGTTTGGGGTCATTGTCCTGCTGGAAGGTGAAATTCCGTCCTAGCCTCAAATCACACACAGAGTGGTACAGGTTTTGGTCAAGAATATCTCTGTATTTAGCACCAGCCATCTTTCCCAGTCCCAACTGCTGAAAAGCATCCCCACAACATGATGCTGCCACCACCATGTTTCACTTTGGGGGTGGTGTTCTTTGGGTGATGTGATGTGTTGGATTTTACAGTCGGTGTATTGTGCCATCTACACAGTGTACAGCTAAAGCTACCCCAATTGCTGGTGTTCTGCTTGTCCTATACCACAGGCAGCTGTAGAAATTACAGTTGTGTATTGTGCCACCTGCACAGTGTACAGCTAAAGCTACCCCAATTGCTGGTGCTCTTCTAATCCTATACCACCAGCTGCTGCAGCAATTGCAGTCTGTGTATTGTGTCATCTGCACAGATTACACCTAAAGCTACCCCAATTGCTGGTGTTCTGCTGATTTTATCTGCCGGCAGCTGTAGCACTTACAGTCAGTGTACATTTGTCATCTGCACAGTTTGCACCTAAAGCTACCCCAATTTCTGGTGTTCTGCTGATCCTATACCACAGGCAGCTCCAGTAATTATAGTTGGTGTATT
The DNA here is from genome assembly GCF_037356315.1 of Lithobates pipiens. Taxonomy (NCBI): domain Eukaryota; kingdom Metazoa; phylum Chordata; class Amphibia; order Anura; family Ranidae; genus Lithobates; species Lithobates pipiens. The sequence goes on from NW_027507784.1 coordinate 163,869,220, forward strand.
GTGCCATCTGCACAGTGGGCATCTAAAGCTACCCCAATTGCTGGAGTTCTTCAGATCCTATACCACAGGCAGGCAGCTGCAGTAATTACAGTCTGTGTACTATGTTATCTGCACAGTGTGAACCTAAAGCTACCCCAATTGCTGGTGTTCTTCAGGTCCTATACCACAGGCAGGCAGCTGCAGTAATTACAGTCGGTGTATTGTGTCATCAGCACAGTGTGCACCTAAAGCTACCCCAATTGCTGGTGTTCTTCTGATCGTATACCACAGGCAGGCAGCTTCAGTGATTACAGTTGGTGTATTGTGCCATCTGCACAGTGTGCACCTAGAGCTACCTTAATTGCTGGTGTTCTGCTGATCCTATACCTCAGTACCACAGGCAGGCAGCTGCAAAAATTACAGTCAGTGTATTGTGTCATCAGCACAGTGTGCACCTAAAGCTACCCCAATTGCTGGTGTTCTTCTGATCGTATACCACAGGCAGGCAGCTGCAGTAATTACAGTCAGTGTACTGTGTCATCTGCACAGTGTGCACTTAAAGCTACCCCAATTGCTGGTGTTCTTCTGATCCTATACCACAGTAGCACAGGCAGGTAGCTGTAGTAATTACAGTCGGTGCACTGCGTCATCTGCACAGTGTGCACCTAAAGCTACCCCAATTGCTGGTGTTCTTCAGATCGTATACCACAGGCAGGCAGCTGCAGTAATTACAGTTGGTGTATTGTGCCATCTGCACAGTGTACACCTAAAGCTACCCCAATTGCTGTTATCATAGTAATAATACTAAAGGCAGGCAGTTGATTCTGCTAGCTACAGTATAATCAGTATATACATCCCAGCTTTTTGCAGCTACATCTCCCTGCAGGCCATTAGTATGTCTGGAAGGCCAACAAGGAGAGGCAGACAGTCACGAGCCAATAAAAGAGGGCAAGCAGGCTCTCTGTCTAGAGGCAACAGTGCTGGTCATGGACACGGTGCATCCTCATCAGCACATGGCCATGGGACATGCTTGTCCTTATTTTCAGCAGCTGGACGTGTTGAGCCGCAACATTCCGAAGACTTGGTGGAGTGGGTGACCAAGCCCTCCTCATCGTCCTCATCCTCTCTCACCCAGGCTCAGGGTACTGGCAAAGCAGCTGCCAATGCGGCCTCTCCCCTCATCTCAATGGCATCAGTCACTTCTTCCTAGCCCCACCATGTCCGGAGTCCCCCGAACTGTTTGAGCACAATGTTGGGTATATGCTCCATGAGGATGCCCAGAGTTTTGAAGGCTCTGATGATGATACCCAACTGGAGGAAGGCAGTAATGTGAGCCCAGAGAGAGGGGATGCCCAAGAAGGACAGCAATCTGGCAGTCATGTTCCCCCAGCTGCAGCATACTGCCAGGTTTGCTCTAGTGATGAGGAGGGAGGGGATGATGAGGTCACTGACTCCATGTGGGTGCTTGATAGGAGAGAGGAGGAGGCACATCTCCAACGAGGCAGGATGCCCTCCAGGGGCTAGCTTAAGGGCAGCACACCGACTGCATCACACCGCAGGGGCGTGTAATTAAAATTTTTGATGCAATACTTTGCAGCAGGGCTCATTCCTACACTCCAACTAGAGTATCTGTGGTTGCAGTGTCGTTGCACCAGCATCAGTGCCTAAGGCCCAATTTTTCAGCCCCTGTTTTGTGTTTCAATTATTTTTATTAATACATTTTTTCACATATATAAAAAACATTCCACATTATTACAAATTATATATAGACATCCATATAAAGTTCTTATGCATATATATAAATAACAAATAAACAACAAAAGAAACAAAAAAATAAAAAGAACACAAAAAGACCACAGTCAGCACAACACATGAATCAGTCTCAATATGCTTTTCAAAGAATTCAGAAATTTTCCACCATCTCTCCTCCTCTTCCTAGTATAATTCATTACACCTACTCACTTATTTTAACAATATTTTATTTATTCTTCTTTTTCTCCCTCTCTCTTCCCTCTTCCTCCCCCTCCTTTCCCTCTCTTAAATAATTTAATTCCGCCCAGTTTCTCCCAGTTGTTTCCCCATCATTTTTCCCCTAATCCTCTATATAAATTTGTGTAAGTCCATATAGTGTGTCTTTCCCTTTGTATGTGATATAGTGACTTCCTCTTCAGAAAAATTATGGAAGGGGGAGAAAAAGGGGGGGGGGCGCTATCCACCCCCCCCCCCCCCCCCGTGGTACTATGTGGTAGAAAATACCCTGCTTCTATTTTGATAAATCCCTAAGTGATTATTTTTATGCTAGTGGGAAGAAAGACATTTTTTTTAAATGTCAGATCCCTTCAAGACTGCCTATGCTGATGCTGAGTGACTATCCTGTTATGCTGACTGACTATCCTCTTCCTCCTCAATGATCCTGCTGATAGCTTGGAAGAACAGTTTTGGTTCTGGGCGCTGCCACCAGTGGCTAAGGCCCAATTTTTCAACCCCTGTTTAAAAGGGGAGTGCAATTACAGTTTTTGATGCAATACTTTGCAGCAGGGCTCATTCCTGCTCTCCAACTAGAGTATCTGTGAGGGGTTGCAGTGTCGTGGCACCAGCACCAGTGCCGAAGGCCCAATTTTTCAGCCCCTGTTTAACAGGGGCATGTAATTCCAGTTTTTGATGCAATACTTTGCAGCAGGGCTCATTCCTGCTCTCCAACTAGAGTTTCTGTGAGGTGTTGCAGTGTTTTGGCACCAGTGCCTAAGGTCCAATTTTTCTGCCCCTGTTCAACAGGTGCATGTAATTACAATTCTATAATATTTCACAGCAGGGTCCATTCCAGCTTCCACCAAGAGTATGTGTGAGGACTTACAGTGTTATGGCACCTGCACCACCACCACTAAAGGCCCAATTTTTCTACCACTGTTCAACAATGGCATGTAATTACAATTCTTGATATAATAGTTCACAGCAGGGTGTTCCAGAGCCCACCAAGAGTCACTTTGAGGGCTTACAGTGTTGTGGCAACACCAACACCTTAGGCCCAACTTTCTGCAGAGCATATAGGGCAGGCCCCTACTTTCAAACATCCAACTTGCAAATGTATCCTACTTGCAAACGGAAGGAGACAACAGGAAGTGAGAAGAAATCTAACCCTAGGAAGGGAATTCTCTTGAGTTGATATGGGAAAAACGTGTGTCCTCTCCACTGATGCTTTTCCCAATCCTTGTTTTTCAAAAAACATTTGTCATTGGGACAGAAAGTGAGGTGCACAGACAGCAGCAAAAATGTTACAGGGGTGATAACCCTTCCCTCTGTTTTCCAAAAAGCTTAAAAATAGATTTTTTGACTGGAGCTACACTTGTATCAGTTCAAAACTACAAACAGATTCTACTTAACAACAAACCTATACAGTCCCTGTCTTGTTTGCACCGCTTGTATACTGCTGTTCTGAGTATATAGGGCCCCACGCCTTTCCTTTTTTTAAATTTGGGTATGGGGTTCACCTTAATATCCATACAAGACCCAAAGGGGCTAGTAATGGGCAGGGGGCGTACCCACGCCATTTTTCTCAATGATTTTCATCCATATTGCCGGGACCAGACATTACATTAAAACCGCAAGCAGTTTTAAATTCAGGATAAAATTAAGTTGTTCCACAAAGTCTGGGATCCGTGGCTGGATTATTTGGCTAGCGATCCAAGACCACTTGGCACTTAGGAACTGATAGATATATATATATATATATATATATATATATATATATATATATATATATATATATATATATATATATATATATATATATAGAAAGGCCAGTATGGTGGCCTGAAATTATGGGAGGAGCCCGGTCGTGCATATAACCCGCCGTTCGCCCATCTTCCTCGTCGGTTCCGGTGCGCGATACCTGATACGTCAGATATCAAGGGCCGACTATCCTAGACCAGACGCAGTGAGCCCGTTCGTGAGTTCCCGCGTTGTTCGTCTCCGTCTTGACCATCTTCCCGTTCATCAGCGTCCGTGGGTTTCGCCGTCGGAGTGTCGTCTTACCCATCGAATTTGTCGTTACACGTCGGGCCGGCTGTCGCAGTTAGGGCTTCGGCACCCCCTTTTTTCAGTTCATGTATTACAATGTCCCATCAAACATTCCCTGAACTCACGAACCGCTCGAATGTTTTACTGTGGCTCTCGTACTCATGTCACTGTTTCTACTTTCGATGTAGTCGTTATCACCTTCGGTCGATCACGCCACGTCAGGCGATTCGTTCGCAGGTACGACATTCGAAACCGTTCGACTCCCCGAGCATTCTATTAGTATCGGTCGAATCGTTCGACTCACAGCCGACTGCTTGTTACGACAAAGCAAGCAGTCCGCACGTATCGGTTGGTCTGCTCCAGTTCGAACATGTCTCATCATTCATGCAGTTGTGTTATGTATCTCATTTCATCTCATTTCAAGTCATTTCAGTCCCACTCATTTCTACCGTTTCAAATCATTTCTGTCACTAGCCGCGCTCCGGCGCGAATCTTGTCGCACCTCTGGTGCACCGATTCGCTTTGAAGTGCCCCAATGTTCGGCCTCATTTCTGTACATGCTCCAGAGACTGAGTCACTCGCAGGTTCATGCACGGTCCCTGATTCTTGTCTTTGTCATGGCATACCATTTCTGTCACTTATTACGCTCCAATTCGAATCCTGTCGCATTCTTCTATGCACCGATTCGTCCTGGTGTGCCCAGCTGCTACGCCTCATTTCGGTACATGCTCCAGAGACGGATTCTTTGTAACCTACAGTCCAGTCGTTGAATCCTGTCTCTGTCATGGGATATCATTTCTGTCACTTATTACACTCCAGTTCAAATCCTGTCGCATTTTCATGCACCGATTCGTTCTGGTGTGCCCAGCTGCTATGCCTCATTTCAGTACATGCTCCAGAGTCGGATTCTTTGTTGTTACCATCAGTCCAGTCGTTGAATCTTGTCTCTGTCATGGGATATCATTTCTGTCACTTATTACGCTCCGATTCGAATCCTGTTGCATTTATTTATGCACCGATTCGTCCCGGTGTGCCCAGCTGCTACGCCTCATTTCAGTACATGCTCCAAAGATGGGATTCATCTGTTAGGTTCATGGGCTTGTCTTCTGATTCCAGTCTTTGTCATGGGTTTCATTTCATTTCACCTATCACGTTCCGGTACGAATAGTCACATTCGTGGACCAAATTCGTCCCGGCGTGCCCCAGGAATGGCCTCATTTCAGTACATGCTCCAGAATCCGTTTCGTGCTCGGTCGCAAGTTCGTGGCATGGCGATTCGGATCTCTGTCATGGCAGATTCACTCATTTCACGGTCACTCATCGCTTCCCGCTTCTAGTCCAGTTGATTCTTCAATGTTGGATTTTATCGGGGGGCCCTTGCTCGTCAGCCTCATTCGCTATTGAGTTGACAAAAAAATAAAAATAAAAAAAGGGGGAAAATTTTTTTAAAAAAAATATATAATAAAAAGGGGAGAGAAAGGGGGGAAAAGAAAAAGGGAAGAGAAGAGAAGATTTCATTTGTTTCTTTCATTGTGTCGTTTCATCTCATGTCTAAATCTCACCTCCACTGTTAGCTAGCCGTTCGTCAGGTGGGAGTCTCAAACAAACTTCACCTTCATCTCCTCAGGTCAGTCGAGTTTCAGTAGGTCCAGCCTGCACCTGGTCGGACGGTGCCTCCTTAGGTAAGCATAATCATCTGGTAGGAAACGCTCTTCAGCACAAGCATCCTTCTTTAAAAAAAAAAAAAGAAAGAAAAATGTATTTTTCTTTAGGAGTCTCCAAGAGGGCTAGTAATGGGCAGGGGGCGTACCCACGCCATTTTTCTCAATGATTTTCATCCATATTGCCGGGACCAGACATTACATTAAAACCGCAAGCAGTTTTAAATTCAGGATAAAATTAAGTTGTTCCACAAAGTCTGGGATCCGTGGCTGGATTATTTGGCTAGCGATCCCAGACCACTTGGCACTTAGGAACTGATAGATATATATATATATATATATATATATATATATATATATAGAAAGGCCAGTATGGTGGCCTGAAATTATGGGAGGAGCCCGGTCGTGTATATAACCCGCCGTTCGCCCATCTTCCTCGTCGGTTCCGGTGCGCGATACCTGATACGTCAGATATCAAGGGCCGACTATCCTAGACCAGACGCAGTGAGCCCGTTCGTGAGTTCCCGCGTTGTTCGTCTCCGTCTTGACCATCTTCCCGTTCATCAGCGTCCGTGGGTTTCGCCGTCGGAGTGTCGTCTTACCCATCGAATTTGTCGTTACACGTCGGGCCGGCTGTCGCAGTTAGGGCTTCGGCACCCCCTTTTTTCAGTTCATGTATTACAATGTCCCATCAAACATTCCCTGAACTCACGAACCGCTCGAATGTTTTACTGTGGCTCTCGTACTCATGTCACTGTTTCTACTTTCGATGTAGTCGTTATCACCTTCAGTCGATCACGCCACGTCAGGCGATTCGTTCGCAGGTACGACATTCGAAACCGTTCGACTCCCCGAGCATTCTATTAGTATCGGTCGAATCGTTCGACTCACAGCCGACTGCTTGTTACGACAAAGCAAGCAGTCCGCACGTATCGGTTGGTCTGCTCCAGTTCGAACATGTCTCATCATTCATGCAGTTGTGTTATGTATCTCATTTCATCTCATTTCAAGTCATTTCAGTCCCACTCATTTCTACCGTTTCAAATCATTTCTGTCACTAGCCGCGCTCCGGCGCGAATCTTGTCGCACCTCTGGTGCACCGATTCGCTTTGAAGTGCCCCAATGTTCGGCCTCATTTCTGTACATGCTCCAGAGACTGAGTCACTCGCAGGTTCATGCACGGTCCCTGATTCTTGTCTTTGTCATGGCATACCATTTCTGTCACTTATTACGCTCCAATTCGAATCCTGTCGCATTCTTCTATGCACCGATTCGTCCTGGTGTGCCCAGCTGCTACGCCTCATTTCGATACATGCTCCAGAGACGGATTCTTTGTAACCTACAGTCCAGTCGTTGAATCCTGTCTCTGTCATGGGATATCATTTCTGTCACTTATTACACTCCAGTTCAAATCCTGTCGCATTTTCATGCACCGATTCGTTCTGGTGTGCCCAGCTGCTATGCCTCATTTCAGTACATGCTCCAGAGTCGGATTCTTTGTTGTTACCATCAGTCCAGTCGTTGAATCTTGTCTCTGTCATGGGATATCATTTCTGTCACTTATTACGCTCCGATTCGAATCCTGTTGCATTTATTTATGCACCGATTCGTCCCGGTGTGCCCAGCTGCTACGCCTCATTTCAGTACATGCTCCAAAGATGGGATTCATCTGTTAGGTTCATGGGCTTGTCTTCTGATTCCAGTCTTTGTCATGGGTTTCATTTCATTTCACCTATCACGTTCCGGTACGAATAGTCACATTCGTGGACCAAATTCGTCCCGGCGTGCCCCAGGAATGGCCTCATTTCAGTACATGCTCCAGAATCCGTTTCGTGCTCGGTCGCAAGTTCGTGGCATGGCGATTCGGATCTCTGTCATGGCAGATTCACTCATTTCACGGTCACTCATCGCTTCCCGCTTCTAGTCCAGTTGATTCTTCAATGTTGGATTTTATCGGGGGGCCCTTGCTCGTCAGCCTCATTCGCTATTGAGTTGACAAAAAAATAAAAATAAAAAAAGGGGGAAATTTTTTTAAAAAAAAATATATAATAAAAAGGGGAGAGAAAGGGGGGAAAAGAAAAAGGGAAGAGAAGAGAAGATTTCATTTGTTTCTTTCATTGTGTCGTTTCATCTCATGTCTAAATCTCACCTCCACTGTTAGCTAGCCGTTCGTCAGGTGGGAGTCTCAAACAAACTTCACCTTCATCTCCTCAGGTCAGTCGAGTTTCAGTAGGTCCAGCCTGCACCTGGTCGGACGGTGCCTCCTTAGGTAAGCATAATCATCTGGTAGGAAACGCTCTTCAGCACAAGCATCCTTCTTTAAAAAAAAAAAAAGAAAGAAAAATGTATTTTTCTTTAGGAGTCTCCAAGAGGGCTAGTAATGGGCAGGGGGCGTACCCACGCCATTTTTCTCAATGATTTTCATCCATATTGCCGGGACCAGACATTACATTAAAACCGCAAGCAGTTTTAAATTCAGGATAAAATTAAGTTGTTCCACAAAGTCTGGGATCCGTGGCTGGATTATTTGGCTAGCGATCCCAGACCACTTGGCACTTAGGAACTGATAGATATATATATATATATATATATATATATATATATATATATATATATATAGAAAGGCCAGTATGGTGGCCTGAAATTATGGGAGGAGCCCGGTCGTGTATATAACCCGCCGTTCGCCCATCTTCCTCGTCGGTTCCGGTGCGCGATACCTGATACGTCAGATATCAAGGGCCGACTATCCTAGACCAGACGCAGTGAGCCCGTTCGTGAGTTCCCGCGTTGTTCGTCTCCGTCTTGACCATCTTCCCGTTCATCAGCGTCCGTGGGTTTCGCCGTCGGAGTGTCGTCTTACCCATCGAATTTGTCGTTACACGTCGGGCCGGCTGTCGCAGTTAGGGCTTCGGCACCCCCTTTTTTCAGTTCATGTATTACAATGTCCCATCAAACATTCCCTGAACTCACGAACCGCTCGAATGTTTTACTGTGGCTCTCGTACTCATGTCACTGTTTCTACTTTCGATGTAGTCGTTATCACCTTCAGTCGATCACGCCACGTCAGGCGATTCGTTCGCAGGTACGACATTCGAAACCGTTCGACTCCCCGAGCATTCTATTAGTATCGGTCGAATCGTTCGACTCACAGCCGACTGCTTGTTACGACAAAGCAAGCAGTCCGCACGTATCGGTTGGTCTGCTCCAGTTCGAACATGTCTCATCATTCATGCAGTTGTGTTATGTATCTCATTTCATCTCATTTCAAGTCATTTCAGTCCCACTCATTTCTACCGTTTCAAATCATTTCTGTCACTAGCCGCGCTCCGGCGCGAATCTTGTCGCACCTCTGGTGCACCGATTCGCTTTGAAGTGCCCCAGGGTTCGGCCTCATTTCTGTACATGCTCCAGAGACTGAGTCACTCGCATTTTCATGCACGGTCCCTGATTCTTGTCTTTGTCATGGCATACCATTTCTGTCACTTATTACGCTCCAATTCGAATCCTGTCGCATTCTTCTATGCACCGATTCGTCCTGGTGTGCCCAGCTGCTACGCCTCATTTCGGTACATGCTCCAGAGACGGATTCTTTGTAACCTACAGTCCAGTCGTTGAATCCTGTCTCTGTCATGGGATATCATTTCTGTCACTTATTACACTCCAGTTCAAATCCTGTCGCATTTTCATGCACCGATTCGTTCTGGTGTGCCCAGCTGCTACGCCTCATTTCAGTACATGCTCCAGAGTCGGATTCTTTGTTGTTACCATCAGTCCAGTCGTTGAATCTTGTCTCTGTCATGGGATATCATTTCTGTCACTTATTACGCTCCAATTCGAATCCTGTTGCATTTATTTATGCACCGATTCGTCCCGGTGTGCCCAGCTGCTACGCCTCATTTCAGTACATGCTCCAAAGATGGGATTCATCTGTTAGGTTCATGGGCTTGTCTTCTGATTCCAGTCTTTGTCATGGGTTTCATTTCATTTCACCTATCACGTTCCGGTACGAATAGTCACATTCGTGGACCAAATTCGTCCCGGCGTGCCCCAGGAATGGCCTCATTTCAGTACATGCTCCAGAATCCGTTTCGTGCTCGGTCGCAAGTTCGTGGCATGGCGATTCGGATCTCTGTCATGGCAGATTCACTCATTTCACGGTCACTCATCGCTTCCCGCTTCTAGTCCAGTTGATTCTTCAATGTTGGATTTTATCGGGGGGCCCTTGCTCGTCAGCCTCATTCGCTATTGAGTTGACAAAAAAATAAAAATAAAAAAAGGGGGAAAAAAATTAAAAAAAAATATATAATAAAAAGGGGAGAGAAAGGGGGGAAAAGAAAAAGGGAAGAGAAGAGAAGATTTCATTTGTTTCTTTCATTGTGTCGTTTCATCTCATGTCTAAATCTCACCTCCACTGTTAGCTAGCCGTTCGTCAGGTGGGAGTCTCAAACAAACTTCACCTTCATCTCCTCAGGTCAGTCGAGTTTCAGTAGGTCCAGCCTGCACCTGGTCGGACGGTGCCTCCTTAGGTAAGCATAATCATCTGGTAGGAAACGCTCTTCAGCACAAGCATCCTTCTTTAAAAAAAAAAAAAAGAAAGAAAAATGTATTTTTCTTTAGGAGTCTCCAACCAGTTTGTAATCCATGTCACCCCTATAGGTCCATATTAGGAGAAAACCCAGATCAGAGGGCTAGTAGCCTCGCCAGACCCGCATTCTGCCACCATGTCCCAGGCTGGCAGCGAGGACCTCACGGCTCCATTATCTCCATCTGTTGTCTCAGAGAATGGCAGCCAAAGGGCCTTCAGAGCGTGGACCATTCCCAGGCTCACAGCCGAGCTAAGACGCAGGGGCGTGCCCTTTCCAGCAACAGCCAGAAAGGCCGAGCTTTTCAGGCTCCTGTTTCCTCCCCCTGCGGCGGTTGAGGCTTGTGCCCAGCAGGCCTCCCTGGGCTCCATCGCCTCCTCAATCTCACAGCTTCACACCCTGGTGTCGTCCCTCACAACCTCAATGTCAGAACTGCAGAGTCGAGTGGCCCTCCTCGAGACCCACCCCGCTGTTCCTCTGCCAGTACCAGCATCCGAGCCAGTTGTTAATCCTCCCGCAGGTATCTCCGGATGTGCACCAATAGTGTACCCGTCCCATCTGGTGTCAGCTAACATCAGGAAGGACATCTTAGAGGGCAAAGACGTCAATTTGGCTTCTCTTCTCATCTCTATTCATGAGCTGGCAGAGAACAAGGCATATACTTGGGGGGACGTGTCAGTGGTCCTCAAAGCCAAGGATTCCAGACTGGACAGGAAACTCTCAATCACCGAGTTTACCTTGGCTTTCGGCATGATGAGGGACATCATTTGCTCAGCCTCCCCTGGCAGGAGGGAGGAGCTGGATCGGTACCTCCATGTGGTAGTTGACCTGGGTTACAAGTACGGCGGTTTTTCATTCTATGATTACCACCGCTCCTTCTCCGCTAAAGCAGCCGCCAGGCTCTCCCAGTTCCAGACGCCTACGGACTGGAGCACCATGGATACCGAGCTGTTCTGCCGCCACTTCGCGGGGCTACGGTCCCCTCTGTGTGCGATCTGCCAGTCAGCAACTCATACTGCGGCTTGGTGCGCTAGCTCAGTGGCAGCCCCGCCCTTAGACGGTCCATCTACCTCGGGTGCCGCTCAGGGCCTACAGGCACCGGCACGCCTGCCACAGACCGATAAGCTTGGGCGCCCAGTCAAAACCATGGGCGGTGCACCAATCTGCAACAATTACAATAGTGGGTCGTGCAATTTTAGTCAGTGTAGGCTGCTCCATGTGTGCACCCAGTGTCATAGAGCTCACCCCCGGCTGATGTGCGAGCTCAAGCAGCTCAAGAGGTCCTGACTAAGCCGGCTCAACATTTCATGGCTTAGTGTCTACCTCACCAGTCATCCTACCCCCTCACTATCCGCCTACCTCGTCCAGGGCTTCACGCAAGGTTTTCATACTGGACTTGTCTCTCTCCCTCACCTCACGCACGAATGCCAGAACCTACGGTCAGCAGCCACGGATGAACAAGCCATTGACCTACTGCTGCAATCTGAGCTAGACCAGGACTTTATCATCGGCCCTTTCGTACAGCCCCCATTTAACACCTGGCGAGTCAGCCCTATTGGGCTTGTCAAGGGCAAGTTCTCTAATAAACTCAGATTGGTTTATGATTTGTCAGCGCCTCATTCCTCTACGGTCCCCAGCCTCAATTCCCTTATCCCCTCTGAGGAGTTCTCCCTTAAGTATGCATCTGTAGACATGGCCATCCAGGCCATTCTTAAAACAGGCACAGGTACCTGGCTTTCCAAGGCCGACATCTCAAACGCCTTCAAGCTTCTTCCCATCCATCCATCCCTCTGGTGCTGGCATGGCATCAAGTGGAGGCAGCTGTACTACTTTGCCACTAAACTCACGTTCGGATCCAAGAGTAGTCCCTGGCTCTTCGACACTTTTGCGCAGGCTCTCGCATGGATCTTGCTGCACGTAGCCCAGTGTCAGGAAGTCATTCATTATCTGGATGACTTCCTGCTGATAGAGTCACCCGGCTCTACTCCACGAGATCTGGGTAAATTGAGGGCAGTCTTCAATAATCTTAACGTCCCCATTGCCGGGCATAAGGTGGAGGGTCCATCGCAGGCCATCACCTTTCTCGGGGTCAGCCTAGACACTAACACTATGCAGGCCAGCCTTCCCCCGGATAAACTGACCCGCATCAGGACGGTCCTGAGGGACTTCACCCGTGCCAGGACTTGTACCAAGAGACAGCTTCAATCCCTTCTTGGCATGCTTAATTTCGCCATGCGCATCATCCCTCAGGGGCGCTCGTTCGTGTCACGCCTGTTAGCCTTACTGTCCCACTCTCAGGACCCGGAGCAAGTACTCAGCCTGGATTCCGCAGCTATAGCAGACCTTGCCATGTGGGAGGAATTCCTATCTTCCTGGAATGGAGTGTCCCTGTTCGTCCCCTCCGTGTCCTCCCTTTCACCTCGGGTGGTGACCGACGCGGCGGCCTCCACGGGCTTTGCGGCAATCTTTGGCAACCTCTGGCTCGCAGCCCCCTGGCCTCCCCAGATACTGGCTATTCCTGGCTTCACTGAGACGTCCTCCCTGTTCGAGTTATATCCCATTGTAGCCGCTGCACACACGTGGGGCCGCAGCTGGTCGGGCCAGACGGTGGTTTTTTCTACAGATAACCTGGCCACTGCGGAGATCATTAATAAAGGCAGGTCCAGGTCTCTACAGATTATGTCCTTCCTGCGGCGACTGACCCAGCTCTCATTGTTGTTTCAGTTCAACCTTCATTGTTCCTTTGTCCCCGGTAAATTTAATCAGGCGGCGGATGCCCTCTCCCGCTTTAACTTTGTTTCGTTTTTTGACCAGGTGCCCGGAGCCGGACCAACATCAGCAGCTATCCCGGACTGGTCTCAACTGACCTTGGATTAGCCCCACACCTCTCAGCAGCAACTCAACTCATTGATCTCTCCCTCTCAAACAATACCCGCAAGGCCTATCAATCGGCCTGGAGGGCCTTTAGCCGCTTTGCGTCGTCTCACAGCACAGAGTCCTCCCAGGTCAAACAAGTCCTTGCCTTCATTTCTTACTGCCATTCGGAGTTGGCATTGTCCTTTAATACGATCCGGTTGTACTTGGCCGGGGTACAACATTTCACGTCCCTCCAGGACCCTACTAAGCCCTCCTTGTTCACTTACCACGCCGTCCGGGCTCTCATGCGCGGCATTCAGAAGCGTCGGCCGGTGTCCAGCACCAAACGGCTGCCTATCACAGGTGAAGTGTTCAGGGACATGTCAGATATTCTGGCCTCTTCACCTTTCGGTCTCCACGTTAGTGTCGTCCTGCAAGCAGCCATACATCTGGCCTTCTACGGCTTCTTACGACCAGGCGAGTTTACCTGCAGTAGCCCCTCGGCACGCATGCTGTGCAAGCACCATCTAGTCAGGTTCGAGGACCACTTCATCCTACACTTAGCGGTTTCCAAGACACAGCAGCTTGGCTCAGGCACGGACATACACTTCTATAAGACCTACAACCGCTGGTGCCCGGTCACTGTTCTCACCCGCTTGTTGACCCTTTTGGCCGAACCAGGGACTGGCCCGCTTCTGCCCTTTCACACGAAACCTCTCAACGCAGCCCAGTTCATGGAACATGTCAGGATACTCCTGGGCATCCTTCACCTCAATCCTGCCCACTACTCTGGACATTCATTTCGTATCGGGGCAGCTTCGACGGCCTCCCGCCAAGGGGTCCCGGTCCATGTTATCAAAAAGTTGGGTAGATGGAAGTCCTCCTGTTTTGCCCGTTACATACCCAATCCGCAAGTTGAGATGGCCCAGGCCTTCGTCAAACTCACCCAGTAACAGTCTTGATTCAATAAAATGCATCCCCTACCTGAGTGTTTTTGCCCCCCTATTTTGGTATACCGTACGTTAGACCAGGGCACACTTTCAGGTCCATTTCAAGTAAGCGAGTTTATGTTATCCTTGTTTGTCATCCTTATCCGTATCGGTCAGAGGGCTCTACACCATAAATAGAAAGGCCAGTATGGTGGCCTGAAATTATGGGAGGAGCCCGGTCGTGTATATAACCCGCCGTTCGCCCATCTTCCTCGTCGGTTCCGGTGCCCGATACCCGCCCACCCGCCCCCTTTATCAGGGCTTTTCTCTAGCATACTCCTCATGTGAGTACTCATTTCACCATTTCATATTCATTTCATTTTAAGGTATGCCCCCTTATTTTGGTATACCGTACGTTAGACCAGGGCACACTTTCAGGTCCATTTCAAGTAAGCGAGTTTATGTTATCCTTGTTTGTCATCCTTATCCGTATCGGTCAGAGGGCTCTACACCATAAATATATATATATAATGGATATTAGGGACTATGACCACGGCTCTTTAATATCCCCCCCCCCCACTCCCCCCTCTTAACTCTATTTCACCCTCCTAACTCTTTTCTACCTTTCTCTTTTAAAACTCACATGCTTAAGTAAAGTACCAACTTTATGCAGAGTCATAGACTATAAGGGCCCATATAAGGAGAACTGAATTTAATTAGGGCCTTGGGGCCCCACCTGCATATGGGAGTTGCTTGATCCCCCCCCCCCCATGAATGTGATGGGGGTGGGCTCTTCCCTGTGGGGGAGGTGCCAGGCCAACTGAAAATAGAAAGAGGCTAAAGGGCCCCTATTTCAAGTCACATATATGGCATACCTTGTTATAATAACTAGAAAGTTCACCTCCCATGAGCTCATAAAGTACACTGTCTAGGCAGGTGAAAGATCTTTTTTTTTCTCATCCTCTGTTGTTTGTTGTTATGTTAAGAGACCAAACTATGATTCTTTTGACTATACATACCTTACAAAATGTATAATGAGAATATTGTTCTGTACCGAAAACTTTAATAAATACCATTGAAACACAAACCGTTTTAAATGACTTTTTTTTCGTTAGAAATGTAATTTTGTACAGGGACTGTTCTAAACATGGGAAACACGTGGCACTTCACAGGAATACTATAGACACCCCAGGCACGATATTTAAAGAAATATTTTACTTTTTTTTTCACTTTAAGCATCATTAAAATCAGTGCTCCCCGAAAAAAACCCAAACCCTTTTTAGGACAGTAACTTGCATATTAGCCTTTAAAATTAGCACTTTTGATTCGAACGTTCGAGTCCCATAGACTTTAATGGCGTTCTAAAGTTTGCGTGAATCTTTGGTCCGTTCGCATATCATTGCAATTTTTACAGCAAGGCCAGTTCTTGCTTTCATCAAGAGTACCTCTAAAGGGTTACGGTAGGAAGGCGCCACCGAAACCAAAAGACCAATTTTTACATACCCGTTACTTCTATACAAAGTGAAACCAGAATGTATCCAAAAAATCTCCAATCTTTTTCCCAGTGCACTACATTGTGGCCTCATCATACACACAAGCTCCCCAGCTGTTACTGAGCAAAATAAAAGCAGCTTACAGGGAAAATTTCATTTTTTTGGCTTTATAAATATTATTATCGCTGCAGCATATTCTAGACATGGTACAGATCTACCAACTTACCAGTAGACTAAGGGGACCCCCGAGACACTATATTGGAAGGAATTTTTCATTTTCAGGCTTTCACTTTAAAAATCAAAAAATCACTGCTCATTTAAAAATGACATTTTTCACAAACTTTTTTTCATTGATACATGTCCCCCAGGGCAGGACCCGGACCCCTATAACCATTGTATGCCCAATTACTTGCATATAAGTCTTCAAAATGGTCACTTTTGATTTTTTATGTTTGGGTCCCATTGACTTTAATAGGGTTCATTAGTCGGGTCCGAACTTTCACAGTTCTAGTGCGAACCAAACAAGGGTCCGTTTGGCCCATCCCTACACACCATGCATGAAACATGGTGGTGGCAGCATCATGTTGTGGGAATGCTTTTCTTCAGCAGGGAAAGGGGAGCTGGTCAGAGTTGATGGGAAGATGGATGGAGCCAAATACAGGGCAACCTTAGAAGAAAACCTGTTAGAGCAATTTTTTTGAAACTTTTTTGTCTTGTGGTGCACCAAAAAGATCTAAAAATGTTCACGGCACACCTGAAAAGATTTAACAATTTTTGTGGTGAAGAACTTTTTCTTTTTACATACAGAATTTCACAAAAGTGAGTACACCTCTCACTCACATTTTTGTAAGTATTTTATTATATTTATATATATAATATAATAATACAATATATATATATATATATATATGTGTATATATATATATGTGTATATATATATATGTGTATATATATATATATATATATGTGTATATATGTATATATATATATATATATATATATATATATATATATATATATATATATATATATTATTTTTTCTTTTTTTTTTTTTCTTTTTTTTTTTCATGTGACAACACTGAAGAATTGACGCTTTGCTACAATGTAAAGTACAGAGTGTACAGCTTATATAACAGTGCAAATTTGCTGTCCCCTCAAAATAACTCAACACAGAGCCATTAATGTCTAAATTGCTATCAACAACAGTCCTAAGTGAAAATGTCAAAATTGGGCCCAATTACCAATTTTCCTTCCCTGGTGTCTTGTAACTCATTAGTGTTACAAGGTTTCAGGTGTGAATAGGGAGCAAGTGTGTTACATTTTGTGTTATTGCTCTCACTCTGGAATAGAAGTTTGGGAACCTGGTCCCCAACCAAGGTTCACCAGAGGCAAGGGAGAAAAAGGACTATCACGGTACAGTATTAAAAAAGTATAAGTAGGACATAAAGACCGTCATATAAAATGACAAAAATGTATTAGTAGAAACTACATAGCATTAGAACAAAGGTGACTTGGCCATATATAGTACTTCGACTAGTTTCGTGGAGTGAACCGCTTCCTCAGAAAATACATCTGTAAATGGACACGAGATCAATTGACAATATAGTCAAGACATATACAAAATTTACAAAAATGAACAGTACTTATACTTTTTTCATACTGTACAGTGACAGTCCTTTTTCTTCCTTGTCTCTGGTGAACCTTGGTTGGGGACCAGGTTCCCAAACCTCTATTCCACAAAATTTTGGATGATGGTATAATTTGTTATTTTTATATTCACGGTTATGATTTTTAGAAGCCACCCATCTTTCCTTCATTGCTTTCACTCTCTTATATTGATCACTGGAAGTTCAACATGACACCTCATGGCAAAGAGCTCCCTGAGGATCTGAAAAAAACAATTGTTGCGCTACATAAAGATGCCCTAAGCCATAAGATGATTGCCAAGACCCTGAAACTAAGCTGCAGCATGGTGGCTAGGACAATACAGAGATTTAACAGGACAGGTTCCACTCAGAACAGGCCTCGACATGGTCAACCAAAGAAGTTGAGTGCACATGCTCAGTGTCATATTCAAAGGTTGTCTTTGGCAAATAGATGTATGAGTGCTGGCAAGGGGCGTTGAGAAGGGGGGGCTTGTGGGGGCTGAAGCCCGAATGGGTCCCCGATAAGCCTCGGGTGTCAGACATGCACAATTTAATTGTTAGCCCTGAGTGCTGCCAAGCAGGGACCGATCCGCTCCCAGGATGTGTGATGTCCATCATAGCAGGCTCCAGAAGACGGGAATTACAATGTGGCCGCCGCGCCACATCGATCTCCGCTCGGCGCTTGGGCGGGTGAATCTCCTCCTCTGGCTGCCCAGCACACCCTGGTTGAGCTGCTGCTGCAGGACACAACATGAAGTCTGTACTGTCTTCTGGTCAGTTAGGTCAGTGTGTTTATGTCAGTGTAGGTCAGTGTAGGTAGGTCAGTGTTAGTAGGTCAGGTAGGTAAAAGGTAAAATGTAAATATATTCCTGAGCTATTATGTGAATATAAATACAAATAACTGCTGCAAACACAGAATGTGGGTCAATCCATGACCATACACAAGAATATAAAAGGAATGGCTGGTGCTGAGCTGTTAAAAAATTATAAGTAACTAAAGCTTCACAAATTATTAAAAAACACTGTGCAATATTGCTAAAGTGCTAAAGGTGAGAAAAGAATGTAGGTAGGCGTGGCGCTATACCTCAATTAATACAGAAAAAGGTAATAGGAAAACCTAGGAGAGCCTCTAAAAAACCTAAGGGAGCCTCTCCTTATGTTTGCCTAAATGTATCTGCTTATATTAAACGTGAAAGAAAACCTAGAAGGAAGAATGGGTTTGTGGTGTTTTGACGCCCGGTGTGTTTTTTTGGGGGTTGTGCCAAAAAAATGTAAAACCCAACTATGTTAGAATCTGGGTGAAAAGGCCTTCACAGTGTGAGCCCCTGTGTCGCTTTGTGGTGTCTTTCTGGGTGCTTCGTTTTTCTTAGCGTAAATGAATCATACAGATGTTTAATGAGAGAGAAAGATATCCATAGTGTAATATGTTTAAAACATCCAATTTATTAAATGAAAAAGCTACTCACAATCTTCAATCTTTGTAAATCGCAATATAAAACATGCCATGATCGCTACAGCTGTAGGAGAGAGAGTGTGTGCATCCTATGCCCACGCCCTACGTGTTTCATCATCAGACGTCATCCGGAGCTGCCATATTGATACACCTCTCATCTTATATAGGGTGTAGTGTCCATGCCGCGCCTACGCAGGCTTAAAGCCGCCATTTTGGTTAGGGAAAAAAGAGATTTTAACCTTACAACCATTTCTTGGTTGTAAAAAGCCTCAAAAATATGCAGACGGTAACAGAATACTGTGGAATATTAACCGTAATGGTGATTGCTAGTAAGTGCAGGGAATGGGGCACTGCAGCCTATACATTATTACACATAGTTCTACATTATGGCAACAACATTTCCGGTCCTGTTTATCTGTTGCACTGCCGCAGAATTAACAGTATGCATGACATTTATATGCTCAATAAGAATGTAATACCAATTGTACATAACAGTGTATGCATGGAGAGTAATTAAAATTAGTTTGAAATGATGGAAAGATAAATAAAAAAAATATATATTATAATGAAAATAAAATAAAGAATAAAAATATAACACAATAAATAAAGCGAAGATAGAAAAAATATATAGTTTTGCATTAAAATTGAAAATGAAATATAAACATTAAAATGTAAAATGTAAAAAGGAAATCCCAAACCAATTATTACTAATTAAATTACTGGTCAAGATAGATCATGGAACAATAGGAAATTGGTTATTGGGATAACCCACACAAGTGGGATGACTGGAAGACTGAAATTGAACGGCAAACTTTCATTAATGTTATCCTTCACCGTGGCACTTATGGACATATGTTTCTTTCAATGGAAGACTATATAAGTATAGACACTGAACAGATTGATGGTACATGTAGTTTATGAGAGTTTTTGTGTAATTGTGAATGATGATGTATCTTGATCAGTAATTTAATTAGTAATAATTGGTTTGGGATTTCCTATTTAAATTTTAAATTTTAATGTTTATATTTCATTTTCAATTTTAATACAAAACAATTTTTTTCTTCTATCTTCATTTTATTTATTTTTTATATTTTTATTCTTTATTTTTATTTTATTTTCATGATTTTTTTTTCCCTTATAGTTGGGTTATATATACAAACAAATTTTTTGGACAAACACTGAATTTCTAATACCGGATAGAGGGTCCAACACTAGACAGAGGGTCCAACACTCAATTGAATTTATTAATTTGTTTATTCACCTCATTTTTATATATTTATCCAATTATTTAACACTATTTATTTATTCATTTATTGATTCACTTCATTTGATTTCACTTTTTTGTATATTTTAATATTTTTGAACCATCACTTAATAAGTACATACCACATTTTATTATCATATATTTTTTCTTTTGGTAATAACTCATAAAGGTACTGCACAGATTCTAACATTGGGTTTTAAAATTTTTTGGAGCAACCCCCAAAAAAACACACCAGGGGTCAAAACACCACAAAACCATTCTTCCTTCTAGGTTTTCTTTCAAGTTTAATAAAAGCAGATATATTTAGGCAAACATAAGGAGATGCTCTCCTAGGTTTTACATAGTTACATAGGTTGAAGAAAGACACCAGTCCATCTAGTTCAACCTGAGTGAGTGTCTACAACTGTCCCTATCCTTGTACATTGCACACCAGTCCCTACCCTCAAAGAGCACAAAGTCCAAGGTCCCAATTCATATACTAGGGCTAATTTTGGACAGAAGCCAATTAACCTGCCTGCATGTCTTTGGAGTGTGGGAGGAAACCAGAGTACCCATGCAGGCACAGGGAGAACATGCAAGCTCCAGGCAGGTTGTGTTGTGGTTGGGATTTGAACCAGTGACCCTTTTTACTGCTAGGTGAGAGTGCTAACCACTACACCACTGTGCCGCCGCAAAGGTTTTGTATTACCTTTTTCTGTATTAATTGAGGTATAGCACCATGCCTACCTACATTCTTTTCTCACTATTTCATTCCATCCATTCTGGTTGGAAACATATGGTAGAGGCAGCTTTTACCCTTAATTAGCATATATCAACTATCTATAGCGCAATCCTACTTCCCCCCTTGTTTACAAAGTGCTAAAGGTGTATGTGCAAAGTAAATGATAATCACAAAGATGAATACTGAGCTGTTAAAAAAATAACTAAAACTTCACAAACTAATGAGAAACACTGTGCAGTATTGCTAAAGTGCTAAAGGTATATGTGCAAAGTAAATGATGATCACAAGGATGAATACTGACACATACAGTGATATATAAAATCTTCCAATAATACAGTGACCGGTTTAAAAGTGCAAAGTGATGATATTTTTTCACGATTCATGTTCACGATATTGGCCCAGGAGTGTGGCATGAACAAGCCAGCAACGTGAACACAAATCCTCATTTTTTTACACACATGCGGTTGCCTCATAATCGCAAGGCCATTGCTATTAGTGCGTTTTTGCACGAAGAGGAAATTCTTATTCCTGCATGTTGCACTGTCTGGTTTTATGCACAGAAGAAGAGACTGAGTAATCTTTTGCACAATTCATTTGCACGTTGCACTTTGTTCCATTTATGGAAGAGGACTATTATGCCCTGTACACACAGTCGGATTTTCCGAAGGAAAAGGTGCGATCGGATCGTGACCTAGTCCTCCGGAAAAGTCACGTGTTTGGGCAGGTCCGCTCGTTCGGACAGTCTGGCGGACTTTACGGCGGTTTGTCCGCCAGACTAAGTCCGCCAGATAGTCTGCTCATGTGTACGTGGTAGACATGGGCGCCGTCAATAAATTCGTTTAGTTCTGTTCCATTTCGATTAGTAATAAAATTAATTCATACTTCGTATTTCGTGTCCGAAATTCCGTTCTGTTTCGTACGAAATACGAATTGTCGTTAACGTGTACGAATGTTCTTTACGATGAATTTAAAGGCAAAAACATTGCTCATTATGCTTATTATGACTTGCAGAAGACTTCTGTGATAGAAGTCAATGTAAGTTGCCTGAAGACATCAGTGAAGGATTTTCATCCTCTCTGGGCAGGCTGCCAAGAAAAGAACAAAATGATACAATGTTTCTTCTTCAATCGGCTGAACTCCGTGTGTAGAAGTTCTCAGTTTAATCATTTAAAGACTAAATCTTTTCTGACACTTGTTGCTTACAAGTAAAAATCCAGTATTTTCTGCTAGAAAATCATTCAGAAGCCCCAAAAATTATATATATATTTTTAAGCAGAGACCCTAGGGAATAAAATAGCGGTTGTTGCAATATTTTATGTGACGCGGTATTTGCGCAGCGGTCTTTCAAACGCAAGTTAGCCCTTTTTTTTCGGTGGACCTCTAGGGAGCAGTGACATTAGCAGCGTGACATACAGCAATGACACCTGCACCGTGATAGAGAGCACTGACATCAGCAGCGTGACATAAAGCAATGACACCAGCACCGTGATAAAGGGCTAACTTGCGTTTGAAAGACCTCTGCGCAAATACCGCGTCACATAAAATATTGCAACAACCGCTATTTTATTCCCTAGGGTCTCTGCTAATAATTTTTGGGGCTTCTGAGTGATTTTCTAGCAGAAAATACTGGATTTTTACTTGTAAGCAACAAGTGTCAGAAAAGATTTAGTCTTTAAATGGTTAAACTGAAAACTTCTACACACATGGAGTTCAGCCCATTGAAGAAGAAACATTGTATCATTTTGTTCTTTTCTTGGCAGCCTGCCCAGAGAGGATGAAAGTCCTTCACTGATGTCTTCAGGCAATTTACATTGACTTCTATCACAGAAGTCTTCTGCAAGTCATAATAAGCATAATGACTGAGATCCGGAATTCGTAAACAAAAGTTCGTATTTCGTACAGAATTCGGACGCACGGCAATTCGTATTTCAGATCCTCCCGAACGTACGAATTTGAGATTCGTACGAAACGAATCGCATAACAGAGTATTTGCACAGTGGAAGGCAAAAGGCAACATACAGAAATACAAGGTATATATCTTGAGAGAGAGCAGACAATAATGTAGATAGCAATGGTTCTATAAATGTTGGGACCGAGGGCCCGATAATAACATTTCAACAGACCTAAGTGGGTACTCTTTGCGTCGGAAGGGGTAACAGCAACGATTGCATAGTACACATTACAGGCTTCATTACCAATGAGGTGTATTGAGTTGAAAGAAGTGATGGTGGGAGGGGATAGTGGGGTAGGGGGCAGGGAGGGAGGATAGTGGTGAGAGAGAGTTAGATGAAGAAAAGGGTAGGAGCAGAGGGAGGAGGGTACTGGTCAGGTGGCTTGTGCATGCCGTGAATATTTGGGGTCAATCTTGGAAATATATGGTAGAGGGTCAGGGTTCCAAGAGGTGTCTATCAAAGTCAGGAGGGAGAAACTGGTCTATCCATGGGCACCAAATTTTGAGGTGCTGGGGGATTTTATCCAATATTGTGGCTTCGATTTTACTGTGTATCATCGCCTGGGTAACTCTATTTTTTACTTCCACGATATTCAGGGCTAGAGTCTTCCAGGCTCTCGCTATCGTCTGCTTGGCAGCAGCAGTATGTTGAACAAAGAGATGTAATTGTGCCCTAGTATAGTCTTGTGGGGAATGGTTAAGTAGAGCAAAGGAAGGATCAGGATCGAGAGGTTCTCATAGTATGGCAGAGGCCATTTGTAATATTGTTGCCCAGAAGCATTGCACTATCGGACACGTCCACCATATGTGAACATGGGTGCCTTTATCGCCGCAGCCTCTGAAGCAGTTAGTTGGTGAGAATTTGGCGATTCTAATCGGGACCAAATACCACCACATAAGAACGTTATAGCTTGCTTCTGATGCGACAAAATTCTGTGAGGGGAGATGTGAGGTGCGCATAGAGGCGAGATATTATACCCGGAGCATACAGGTCCGAGTTACATACACCCTCAAATATATATTTATATGGTGTCATTTGAGATTAAGTCATGAATGTGACTCAGGCCAGCCCGGGTCCAGGCTTGGAAGGAGGCAGGTTCAGTATAGGCTGGATAGAAAAGTGGATGACCAAGAAAGGAAATTAGGGGTAAATGCGGGGAGGCTAATTTAAATGGCCTACAAATCTTGTCCCAAATTTTTAGGGAATGTTGTGTTATTGGGTTTGTAATAGGTCCCCAGACTGAGGTGGGAAGCCAAAGTAAATTGGTTATAGTAATAGGATGTAGATCTATCGCTTCCAGGGCTACCCAAAAAGGTGTTTCTGTTTTTGTGTGATAAAGAGTCAGTTGGGCTAACTGGGCTGCGTGGTAGTAGCGGAGAAAATTGGGTACTCCTAAACCTCCATTAAGTTTGCTATGGAGCAAGATAGGTCTTGAAATTCTGGGGTTCTTAGTGCCCCATATATATTTAAACACTCAGCTCTGGATTGCCCTATGGAAATAAGGTGGGGTTGTGACTGGGAGGACTCTATAAAGGTAAAGAAGTTTAGGTAACAAGGACATTTTTACAGCTGCAATTCGCCCAAACCAAGAGACACAGAGGGGTAGCCAGGAATCAAGTAACGAGGATAGGTGTTTCAGCATTGGGAGGTAATTTAACTGGAACAGGTGGGCGGGGTCGTTAGTTTGTTTAATCCCCAAGTAAGGAATTGATGAGGTGGACCATGGAAAAGGAAAATTCATTTGTAGGAATTTGAGTTCTGCTTGGAGAAGGGACACATTGAGGGCCCTAGATTTTGCTTGGTTAACCTCTAGTCCCGAGACCCTCACAAATTTGTCTAATAGCTGCAGAAGATTAGGCAGGGTAATGTGCAGAGAGGTAACAAATAGTAATGCGTCGTCAGCGAAAATACATCATTTGTGGGATGTAGTGGCTATTTCTAGACCATGGATACTCGGGTTGGTTCTGATTAGGCCTACAAGGGGCTCAATTACTAGGGCAAATATTAATGGGGACAAGGGGCAGCCCTGTCTTTGTCCCTCTTTGTATCTGGAAGCACTCTGAGTGAAACCCCGAGTACTTCACGTATGCCTGGGGTTGTGTGTATAAGGCATTCACCCATCATAAAAAGTTTGGGCCAAAGCCCCAACATGGAAAAATGTAGTGTAAGTAGGGCCATGAGACCATGTTGAATGCTTTTCTAATGCCAAGTGACAAAAGATGCATTGGGATCTTACGGGATTTGGCGATGTGTTGCAGGAGGACAACTCGGTGGATGTTATCACTAGCTTGTCTTCGGGGTATGAAGCCCACCTGGTCCTTATGTATCAAGCCTCCAATGATTGGGTTGAGTCACAGGGCTAGAATTTTGGCTAGGATTTTTACGTCCACATTCAAAAGAGATATAAATCTATAGTTGGACCAGAGGGTGTGATCTAGGTTTAGGTATCATGGAAATAATGGCTGTCAATGTGTCTCAACCAAAGGAATGCTGATTTAGTAAAGCGTTGAAGGAATTGGCGAGGAGGTGTCTGCAAATTTCTTGTAGTATGTACTAGGGAGGCCATCTGGACCAGGACGTTTGTGGGGTTTGAGGGTCTTTATGGCATTGAGGACTTCATCAACCGAAACTGGATTATCTATTGAATCACGGTTGGCTTCTGACAGCTTAGGTATTGATAGATTTTGAAACAGTGTCTCTGCTTCATTGGAAGGGAAGGGCCCCTTCATTTTATATAATTTAGCAAGACGCTTGCGAAATTCAGAGAGCACTCTAACAGGGTTGCTTGTATGGGTGTCATTAGCCAGCTTGAGTCTAATAGGATTATGAGTACGATCTGGTCGCTGGAGACATAGCGCTAAAAAAGTGTCCGGCTTATTAGCTTTTGTGTAAATCATATGGCCAGATCTGCAGATGGATTTATCCGCAGATTCAGCTAAAAGGAGATCTAGCTCCAATTTGGTTTTCTCTAGGAGTGATTTATTGGTGTCAGTGGGGGACACCTGGAATTGGAGAAATTGATGATGAAAATCAGTTTCTAGTTGTTGTAGTTTAAGTTTCTTATCCCTCTTGAGGTGGGTGGCGACTGAGATACATTTACCCCTTATCAGCGGTTTGTGTGCTTCCCAAAGCAGGATCGGGGAGATGTCTGGCGTAGTATTATGTAAAAGATAGTCTTTAAGGGCTATTTGTATATCAAAACAATATGACTGATTGGTGAGATGTGATTCGTTCACGCACCATGTTTTGTCACTGGAACAGACGATCAGCAATGAGACCGTGGTGATCACTGCACAGTGGTCTGACCAGGTGATGGGGTGTATAGTGGATTGGAGTAGTATTGGGGAGGATGCAATCGGTATAAGTATATGGTCAATCCTAGAGAAGGATTTATGTGGGTGGGAGTAGAAGGTGTAGTTTTTCCTTAGTGGGTTGCATTCCCTTCATATATCAAGGAGAGAAGCCTGTTAAAGCAATTTGCGAAACTGAGTAGAGGGAGAATAATGTTCCGGTGCATAAGGGGAATTATCCAAGTGTGGATGGAGTAGTAAATTAGAGTCACCACACATGAATAGTGTACCTTTACAGTGTGTTTTACTGACCTGTAAGAGATGTGAGAGGAAAGGGTTCGGGTTGACATTTGGGGCGTAGTAGGAGAAAAAAGTTGTTTCTACATCCTGTAGAAGGCCTACTAATACAATATACCGGCCTTCTGGATCTTTAATTTCTGTTGTTGGTGTAAATGGTAAAGTGTGGTGAAAGGCTAGTAGGGCCCCTCTGTGCTTTGACTCAGCAGAAGCGGTGTATACTTGAGGGTAGCGAGAGCTAAAAAATTTAGGGGTATTGCGGGTGGTGAAATGGGTCTCTTGAAGGGCAACAATGTCGGCCTTCAGTGAAGTGAAGGTTTGGAAGGTTTTAACCCTCTTATTGGGGAGTTAAGTCCCTTAACGTTAAGGGAGAGTATGTTTAGGGGGGGGCATCAGATTGGACGAAGGGAACTAGTATGACAAAGGATGGTAACCAGACGAGCCACCTGACCAGAAGAGAAGTGTAGAAAAGAAGTAACAGGGAGAAAGAAAAGGAGGGGGGAGGGGAAGGAAATATGGTTTGTGTAGCGTAGGGCAAATCATTAAAGATTAAGAGGTGGAAGAGAAACATTGTATTGCCCGACCAAGTAGCGTGCAGACTCTACGGCCAGAAAAAACAGCCGGAGAGTGAGAGCACTGAAGGGTGGGGGAGCAGTGACAGCTCCCCGCTGCAAATGGATAAAATGTAAAATCAATTCAACAATTAGTGAAATACTGTTCTAAACATCGCAATATTAACAATCATAAGTAATAGCATAAACACGAAAACTCTGACAGTAAGTGCTTAATGGTTATCCCTCTGATTGGGGTTGAATCAAATGGAGGTCAAGGGGAGGGGAGAGGAGGAAGGGACTTGGAAGGGGGAGAGGTATGGAAGGAGAGGGGGAGGGGTGGGGGCGAGGAGGAGAAGGGGAGGGGGGTAGGGAGGGAAGGGGAAAGGGTGGAGGGTAGGGGGAGGAAGAGGTAGGTGTGGCAGGGGTAGGGAAAGGGGGTGGAAGGCAGGTTGATGGGAAGGAGGGGGAGGGGGGAGAGGGGGGGAGAGGGAGGGAGAGGGGGGAGAGAGGGGGGAAGAGGGGGAGGAGGGGAAGGGAATGGGGAGGAATAAGTTGGCTACGATCTAGTCAGAGGAGCAGGAAAAAAAGAAATACAAACGACTTTTTGTACAACATGTCGTGAAGGAGTGGTTCGTTGTGGGATATCCCTTAGTACTAGAAGATCAAAATAGGTGGAGGGAGAAAAAAAAAGGGTGGGGGAAACATTTCTGTGATATCCTCCTTTCTCTTCCAACTCTCCCTCCTTCAAAAATGGATATCTAAGGAGCCGGGTAGAATCATATATCTACGGTGAATTGAAATAGTGTAGAAGGGTGACTGAACCTTTTCGGAGCCTCAAAGGAGGCAAATAGGTTTCAAGGACTGTCTTACTGAGGATGAACAATCCATACCCAGACGCAGTCCTCTAGGTCTCGGTGGAGTGAAAAAGGACCCACACATACAAAAAAAAAGCAAAATAAAAACTGGATAACCAGAAATCAATTTGAGCTGGTGCTGTATATTTGGTCCATGTTTGCTGGTAACCGAGAACCTAGAAACAAGAGAGGGACACAGACGGAACAAAAAATAGCTGTAAGTGAATCAGCGTGGAGTGCAGGATTTCGGGCTGAGGAAATTATCCTCTTGGTTCCGTGAAGGGGTTCCTTTACGGACAGATGTTGGTCCCGGTGGATTACGTTTCGGAGTAGCTGTGTATGGGTGAGCAGTTGACCGGGCTGGTGTGTGTGGTAGCATAGTCTCTGGGGGTTTAGCAGGGGGAGTTAGGTGGAGAGTCTCCAAGAGGTGCTGTAGAGATTCTGGAGAAGAGCAGGAGTGTTGTTGGCTCTGGTATGTGAACTGCAGAGCAAAGGGAAACCGCCAGGTGTATTTGAGCTGGTGTTGCAATAAAGTTTTAAGCTGTGGTTTCATGGTGCAACATTTGGCTATGGTAAGAGGGGCCAAGTCAGAGAAAAGCTGATATTTATGGCTCTGAAACAAAAGCTCTTCTTTTTTATGGGCAGCAGTGAGCAGCTGCTCCTTTGTGTGGAAGAAATGCAACTTCACAATAATATCCTGGGGGGGGGGGGGGGGGGGGGCGTCTGTTTGGCAGCGTGTGAGGGCTCTGTGAATTCTGTCAAACTCCAACCACTCTATTGGTATGGACAGTGAAAGTTCCTGGAACAGTGCAGTTGTAAATGACTGTATATCATCTATAGCTTCAGGAATGCCTCGTAGGCGCAGATTGGACCTTTTCAGCATCTTCTAAACGGGAGAGCAGAGTGGCATTTTCCTCTGTAAGCACTGTATACTCCTGGGCATGTTCCTGGAGGGTGAGTTCCATGTCATCCACCCTTGTTTCGAGATCTGCGGTGCGTTGGCCTATCTCACGTATTTCCCGCAATAGCCTGTTAGTTATCTGCTCTGATGTGCTTTTAAGGGCTCTCTGAAGCATAGTCTCCATATGTTTTAAAAAGGCATTTTGTGGCATACCTGAGGAGGGTAGAGGTGGAGAGCCGCCAAGATTGGAGTCAGTTTTGTCCTCTTCTCCACTGTCTGCTGGGTTCGGTCCGGCCGGGGATGCAGCATGTTGTTTAGCTAGGGCCCTCGCCGACATTTTAGATGAGGCGTGTGCTTCTATGATGGGTTTAGGCTTGTTTTTGCCCCTGGATTCCTTGAGTACCATACCGGGTTGTGCTGGGGTATGTTGCAGAGCGATCCCTGAAGGTACGAGGTGAAAGGCTGGTTCAGGCAGTTATTTGGGTTCTGATAATGCAGCGGGGAGTACGGAGCTCTAATTGAGAACGTCTGCCATGTCGAGCCTCGCGCGCCCCCGTTACTTATAAGTTTTTAACAGCGCAGCACCAGTCATTCCTTGTGTAGTTAGGTCAGTGTGTGTAGGTCAGTGTGTGTAGGTCAGTGTGTGTAGGTCAGGTAGGTCAGTTTTGTGGTTAGCATTGGTGGGCACTGGTAAGCCAGGCAGCAGCCAACAAGTGAGCTTAACCCCTGTCATTCAACCACAAACCCCCCTGCCCACCAACCCCCCGTGAGCCCGCCCCCACCACCGTGCCTGCCTTGGACTTCAGACTGAAGCCCCTGGTCTTTTTTCCGCTTAGCAATGCCAGCATTGCTGCAGAGGTTGAAGGGGCGGGGGGCGAGCCTGTCAGTGCTCAGACCATACTCAGCACACTGCATCAAATTGGTCTGCATGGCTGTAGTTCCAGAAGGAAGCCAAGCATGATCCTCTCCCTTCGGAGACTGGGCTGCAGGGCAGTATTCCAACATTATAATGACCCCAACACACACCTTCAAGACAACCACTGCCTTGCTAAAGAAGCTGAGGGTAAAGTTGATGGACTGGCCAAGTATGTCTCCAGACCTAAACCCTATTGAGCATCTGTGGGACATCCTCAAATGGAAGGTGGAGGAGTGCAAGGTCTCTAACATCCACCAGCTCCGTGATGTCGTCATGAAGGAGTGGAAGAGGACTCCAGTGGCAACCTGTGAAGCTCTGGTGAACTCCATGCCCAAGAGAGTTAAGGCAGTGCTGGAAAATAATGGTGGCCACACAAAAAATGGACACTTTGGGCCCAATTTGGACATTTTCACTTAGAGGTGCCAGCGGTTTAGACATTAATGGTTGTGTGTTGCGCTATTTTGAGGGGGCAGCAAATGTATACTGTTATACAAGCTGTACACTCACTACTTTACATGTCACTGTATCAAAGTGTAATTTCTTCAGTGTTGTCACATGAAAAAGATATAATAAAATATTTACAAAAATGTGTGGGGTGTGCTCACTTTTGTGTGATATTGTATACATTTAATTTTACATTTAGTGTGAAGGATGTGCCTTCTTTCGAGAGCAAATCAGTTGTAATCTTTATACTTCCGCTTGCTTCCTTGCTTTTCATTTAATAGTTTCTCTTTCAGAGTTCCAGACTTGATTAAGTATTTCTGCAATAATAATAATAATAATAATTAAAGTGATCGAGTTCTGCCGAGATCTTGCACAAGTCTTGCATTACAAAAGGAACCAATGAATGACAGACTGATAGAGATTGCATTTTTGTATGGATTACTTGAAGTTTTGTGACATTGATTTACTATTTCATTTTTTGATATGTTCAAGGTTTCAGAATGCTAGCAATTTTAAATATTTTTCAAAACTCCCACAGCACACCTGCCAATACCACAAGACACACTAGTGTGCCACGGCATACAGTTTGAGAATCACTGTATAATGCCCTGTACACACGGACGGACTTTCCGACGTAAAATGTGCAATTGAAGCTTGTTGTCGGAAATTCCGACCGTGTGTAGGCTCCATCGTACAGCTTCCATCTGAATTTCCATTGCACAAAATTTAAGATCTGGTTCTCAAATTTTCCGACAACAAAATCTGTTTATTTTCGGCAGATCTCCAGAAGAATTTTTTTTGTGGTTTTTATAGTGAATATTTTTTTGTTTTGTTTTTTCATCAAGATCTCCTGTTTTTTTTTTTTTTTTTTTTTGGTGATCTCCCTAATTATTTTTGTGGGTTTTGTGTGTCAAGTTACAACACCATTATTATCTTGTATTTTCTAACCTCAGGGAGGTTGTTTGGTGTTGGTGTCCCTTGTTAATTTGACTTTGTATTTTTGATATGTACCTGCCTACTGACAGAAATTGGTGAAGCCTTTGTATCCCAGGGCACACATCAATTATATGCCAGCCAAAATTGGTGGCCTGAGGAGTCCATGTAATAGTGAGCACAATCCGGTCCCAGACTACAAGAGATCAGGAACAGCATCAGATGACATATATGTCCCCAGGCTATGGTCATACAACAGCCTGCGTCTTTTGTCAGACCAGACTGAACCCAGGCCATCACTTTCTTGTCTTCATTCCACTCTTCCTTCCAGGCTGTTGTGAATTCATGAAGAAATACATTTAATATTCACTGGCAGAGGTGAGAGATTTCAGTAGGCCACAAAAAGTGGATGAACTATCATTTTGATATTATTGAACTGTTACCCTTTTGAAGACATGTAAAACAAAATACATGATCTCACACTTTTTGTTTTTCCAAATGTGCAGGGGATTAGTTATCTGTAACTTTTACAAACCCTGTGTTGAAACAAGAGACTGGAACAATGGTAGCTTTTGTCACCAAACAAAAAGATGTTTACTTATTTTGTTGGTTAGATTGAGAAGACCAAACTTGCATAAGTATTTATCACATGGAAATAATCCTTAACTAGAAAACCCCATTGTGCGCAAGTGAAGACTGTTTCGACAATATACAACCATGAAGACAAAATTCAATAGCTGACACCTTGTCCAACAAAATCTATTGTGTGAATTGTAGAGACTTGAAGGGCACGGCTAAGCCATCTAAACATTTATTGGACTGCTCAAAGTTCATCTCAAAACATGGTGTGAGAGGGATATGCAAGTCAGACATATTTCAAAAGTACTTCGAGTAATTCAAACTATATGTGATATTTGTAGGTCACAAAAGAGATATTATAATGCTAGTATCTAATGATCTAAAGAACTTTGTCATAAAGAAATTATATATGAAAGTGTGATTATAAATAGAAGTGTTTTAGCAACAAATTAGCATTATGAAAAACATATAATCGTGATTATAACTGTATAAGAATTTAACCTATGTTTAGATAAACAAATATTGATTGGATACCCAAATTATACATGTATCCATATAGATAATAATTGTATGTGATATTGTTTGATATATATCTAACCTGTGTCCTTTCTAAATGGACTAAAGATTTAATAGATATACATTGATATACATATATAACCATTTTATACAATGGGGATTATTCAAAATTATGTTAAGCATATTTTATATTATATAATTTACTATGATTCCTGAACACTAGAGATATATTCGTTAGAACATATATAAAAACTAATGCATATTATAAAAATATTAACCAAAAGAGATAAAACACCAAACACATGGGAGACACCTGGTGGTTGAAGGTGCTATTACCTTAAAATCATTAGACTCCTGGGAAAGCTAACCATTACATGTTGCCTGCCAATGAGGAGGGAACACATACCTTCTGGGCAGAACTTAGTATAATTTTATGATCTTTTTGTTTAAGAGGATATTTAAGAAACTAGAAAGAGGCCATAAAGAGGGAGAGCTGAGGGACATACCCTGGGGGGGAGAGACACTGGAAGACTCCCAGACAAACTGACACTCGTGCACCATGCATGAATACACATTTTTACATTCATGAAGATCCCTGCTCCTTGGAACTCGGGGGTCACACAAAGTAATTCCTCTGTAAGAGAATCTATGTTGAAAGCCACGGCAGCCATCTTAAAATTCCTGGTAACCAACAATCCACACTAATAGCCATATTGGAATGGGTAAATATTTGTTTATTATATCTTCTATGTTCTCTTAAATATTGATGTTTTGAATATTATATTATTGAAAATCATTCTCTCGAATCAATAACTGGCATTTAGATTTTTCTCTAAATGCAATTTTTCATTATAAATTTTTTTTTTTTGCATAGTTGCCAATTTTATTGACAAACAAACGTCTAATTTATTTCACATTGTTAACCACTTACTTACCTGCAGTATAGTAATGGTTGGACGTGTGAAATACAGACGTTCTGTTTAATTGTCAATTATCAAAAGCTATTGATTTTACCGAGAAGTGATAATGGTGATAATTAAGTCTAAAGTACGACACTCCCATTTTGTGGGTGTTTCCATTAATTGTCAAGGTGTCCATGTGACGCAATCGATATTTTAATTTCATGTAAATATTTTTCTTTTGTCAATAAATGTAACTATTTTTTATGATCACTTGTTTCCGTGATTACGTTTCACATGTATAGACTGTGTCATATAGATTGATTTTGTATCTTAAAAATATCTTCGTTAAAAATTACTTAATAAATACTGTGCGGGAAACTGTCCTTAAAAAGCACAACAAGGCTTACATCCAGGCTGTGGCTGAGGTGTTGGAGGTGTGGCAGGAGGAGGAGGATGGTCCAACTCACACAGGTGGGTTTTGTTGGTGATTTTGCCCCTCAAACCCTTATTTAGTGTGAGGTACATGATTTCCTCACACAAGAGGAGTTGGCCTTCCTCTGTTTCCTGCAGTTTGCATGCAGTCATGGAGGCAAAGGCCTCTTGAAGAGTGAGGGTGGCTCTGAGGGTCGCAGAAGCCTCCCTAATCAGCAATGACTCCTCCACATTACTCCCCTTCCTGGACCTTTTTGGTGGAAGTCGGAGGGGAGGGACCTGTGATTCTGTCATGCTACTGGGCACGGCCACCTACTAGCTGCCACTAACCCCCTGCCACCTCCTGGCTACCACATTCCACAGCCTCCACCTGTCTGCCACGTTCCATGCCCTCCTCCTGGCTGAGGCTTTCCTGTGTATGAAAAAGGGACATAGTTTTAGTTTTTTGGTCATCAATCACACACAATTTTCAGCTCATGACTGTTGCAAATTGAATGTTAACAAATAGAAAAGACTATCATTCTGACCCAGCTTTTTTCATTCTTGTCACAATCATTTTTGGTCACTACTGTCTATTGATATGTAAAACACTTTATTAAATCAGCAATTAGTGATCAATAATAACATCTAGTTAACATCTGTCAGGAAAGGCTGGCTGGGGACAGTGGTCCGTCACCTGTCTGTGCGCGCCTGCGCGTGCCTGGTGCGCGTGTTCGCGGTCGCGCAATTGCGCGCGGTCGCGTGGGTGCGCGCGTTCGCGTGCGGGTGGGTGTGCACGCACGGTTACCGGCGCCAGGCGGGCTATTTAAACCCAGTTCTCCCTTCTGATCTTGCTGCTTGATCTACAGAGTTCCTGAGACTATTACCTGAATCTGATCTGTTTGTGTATTGACCCGGCCTGACCTGCGACCTTCCCTGCCTTCTGCCTGCCTCTGACCTCCAGCTTGTCTACGACTCTGCACCTGTCTCATCCTCTGGTCCATCCGTGCTCATCCGTTACCGACCCGGCCTGTTCCACGTTCCTGCCTCTGCCCGCTGCATCTGTTCCTGTACTGACTGTCTGGTTTGACCCGGCTTGCCTGACTCTTCTGTGTGCCTGCCCCTGAGTGATCCACCTGTTCCTGTTGGTCTCCTGCTGTCTACTGGTTCCTGTCTGCTGTCACTGGGGCCTGCTTGTCCAGCTACAGTTCCTGAAGTCAGCCTGATCCATCCACCAGCTGTTGATCCTGCCAGGCACTCGTGCTACCTCTGACTCCCGTGCCTCCTGTCACCATCATCAGGGGCCGTGAGTCGAGGACGCAAGAGAGGTCTCCTTCTGCATCCCGGGGTTACCACTAGGTACGTGACAGTATCAAGCAGCCATGACCGAGCCCGCGCAGAGAGCCTCTCCTTTGGATGAACTATGTTTGCATCTGGCGGGTTTGACCCAGGCAGTTAAAGGCCTTCAAGAAAGCTATTCCCGTTTGGAGGAACGTGTTCAAGCCCTCTCCCCGCCAGCTACTACCCAGGGGTCACCACCTGCCTCTGCCAGCATGCCTGCTCCACCAGCAGTGGTGATGTTACCCCTGAACCTCGAGTGCCCACGCTTGAAAGATTTTCTGGTGAACGCAGCAAATTCAGGGCCTTTCGCAACTCCTGCGAGTTATACTTTGCTCTTCAGCCATGGACATTTTCTTTGAAAGCCACCAAAGTGGGCTTTGTGATCTCCTTGCTCCAGAACGAACCCCAGACATGGGCACATCGCCTTCTTGAACAAAAGGTTGATGAACTTTCCAGCCTGACCACTTTTTTGGACGCGATGGCCCGAATCTATGAGGACCCTCAGCTCTCAGCAACAGCCGAAGCCGCTCTCCATGCATTACAGCAGGGTCGCAGGGCCGCAGAGGACTACGTTGCAGAGTTCAGGCGTTGGAGTGCAGACACCAATTGGAACGATGCTGCTCTCTGCTACCAGCTACAGTTGGGTCTGTCTGATCCCCTGAAAGATGAACTCGCCCGTGTAGGGGTTCCTCAGACTCTGGATGAATTAATCAATCTATCCATACAGATTGACAGGCGCCTACGTGAACGCAGGTCAGAGAGCCGCAGGTCCATCACGTCCCACCTGGATGTTGCCAAGAGTGCCCAGTTACTCAAGTACTATGCCACCAGCTCAGTCTACTCCTACTACTGATGTGCCGGAGCCTATGCAGCTGGGTTTGCTATGACCAATGCTCACACCTGAAGAACGTCAGTGTCGCCGCATGAATGATCTGTGCATGTATTGTGGGGAGCCTGGGCACTACGTGAGGTCCTGCCCAACCAAGATCCGTAAGTGGCTTCCTCCTTCTGATGATCAAGTCCTTGCAATCACCAATGCTTCCCCTCATCTTGCTCTTTCCGTTTTGTTGCAGCAGGTTCCCGATACATCCAGGTTCCCGATATCGTTGATTCGGGAGCATGCAGTTGCTTTATGGACTCTGCTTTTGCAGCAAAACACCACATACCACCACGCTCCAAGACCCAAGGACTACTGATACATCTTGCCGATGGATCTGCCATCCGGTATGGTCCTGTCACCCAGGAAACCATCCCCATCTCTGCCAGCATATCCAATCTTCACCATGAACTCTTATGTCTTGACATCATCACTTCACCCTTGTTTCCTGTTATCCTGGGAATGCCCTGGCTCCAGGCCCACAACCCTTGCATTGACTGGACTACCAGAGATGTTACCTTTCCTTCACCCTATTGCTTCCAACATTGTCTACCAAGGACTTCCAACCAGCCCACAGCTCTGATGTGCCTGGATAGGGAAGCACGCCAATTAGTTCCAGAGGCATACCATGACTTCATGGATGTCTTCAGCAAGAAAGGTGCAGAGACTCTTCCCCCCTCACCGGGTCTATGACTGTCCTATCGAGCTCCTCCCTGGGGCCGAAGTACCATTTGGAAGAATTTTTCCTTTAACTGAACTGGAACTGGCAGCACTCAAGGACTATATTGACGAAAATCTTAAGAAAGGATTCATCTGCTCTTCCACATTCCCTGCAGGAGCTGGCATTTTCTTTGTGGAAAAAAGGACCATACCCTTCGGCCATGTGTCGATTACCGGGAACTAAACAAGGTGACCATTAAAAACCGATACCCTGTTCCTTTGGTGCCAGAACTTTTCCAGAGACTGGGGGCAGCAGTCATTTTTACTAAATTAGATTTACGGGGGGCCTATAATCTGGTCCGCACAAGAGAGGGTGACGAATGGAAGACAGCTTTTCGCACCCGATTCGGACATTTAGAATATCTACTATAACGGCATAGTTTGGGCTCCGCAACGCCCCTGCCACCTTCCAGCATTTTATAAATGACATCTTCAGAGACTTCCTGGATATATTCGTCATCATCTACCTGAATGACATTTTGATCTTTTCTGCCTCCATCAGTAGCCATTGTCAACATGTCAAGTGTGTGTTAGAGCGACTCCGTCAGCATGGCCTTTATGCAAAACCTGAGAAGTGTGAATTTGAACAACAGAGTATACAGTTTCTGGGACTAATCATTTCTGTTGAGGGCATTAAAATGGACCCTCAAAAAATTTCCGCTATCCTTGAGTGGCCTGCTCCTGTGGATAAAAAGGGTGTTCAGGGGGCGTGGCTTGGCGCTGTTCCGGGATGGCCGCTTGATCCTTGAGCTCCCGTCTGCGAGACCCAGCAACGTTAGCACAGGCAAGTCTCAGCACGCTCTTTACCCCTAAATTGTGCCCCCCATCACCCCACCATGTCAGTGGCTAGAGCCCGATTGCCTTTCGGAGCCCGACGCTCGCCCGCACAGACATATCCCGGAGATCTTCAGATCTCGGCCTACTAGCAGCTCCCGAGCTGCGGCCTCGAGTGAGTCGCGATCGCACAGCAGAAGCCCGCTGCGCGACAGGCCTGACGCAAGCATCCGGGAACAACCAGCGATCAGCCTGGATGATCTGCGCAATGTTGCTGCCGACATCAAACACACGCTATCAGCTGCAATATCTGACCTGCGAGCTGACATCCATTCCATGACGCTGAGGGTGGATGAGATAGAAGCTGTGCAGACCCACCATGATGTCTCCCTCTGCCAAGTTCAACAACTCACTGAGTCCCATGCAATACACCTAAGGCACATCAACAGACACATGAAGGACCTCGACAATCGAGGGAGACGCCGAAACCTGAGAGTGAGAGGCATACCAGAATCTTTAGACCCTAGCCTCCTGTCTCAAAGAGTTGTCCATATCTTCAACGATCTTCTTGAAAGGCCCCCGGACACCCCGATCGTATTTGAGCGTATACACAGAGCTCTGCGCCCCAGAGGCCGTGACACCGACCCCCCGAGGGACGTAGTTTGCTGCCTGGTAGACTTTCCTCTAAAGGAAGAAATTTTACATAAAGCTAGGGAAAGGAACCAGATTACCCATAGAGGAGTGTCCATCAAAATATTCCAGGACTTATCCAACATAACCCTTCAGCGTAGGAGGGAACTCCGACCACTGCTGGAAGTTTTGAGAAATAGAGCTATTCCATACCGTTGGAAGTACCCTTTCTGCCTGTCAGTCTCTCACCAAGGCCGCACAGAGAATCTGAGAGTCCCTGAAGACCTTGACCACTTCTGCTCCACTCTTGACCTACCTTCTGTGGACCTCCCTGATTGGTACAGCGATTTCAGATTGCCTACTCTCCACAGGGCAACCTCTATGGAGGGAATAGACGAAGCAAGTAACTATGCCATTGGGAGGCGCCGTAGGCTTGTACAACAACCTCCCCTCCCGCACTCACCACAGGGGAATGCCACTCCACCAAGAAATGGCAGCCCCACTGCCTCGCCTGCCCACCGCAGACCTCGCCGTAGCTGAAGGATCTCTTACACTCACCCCAGTTTGATGAATGACACCTGTTGTTACTAATGCTGGTTACAGTTCTATTACCGCCCTGTTGACACTATCCACTTAGCCCCTTCACCTGTGGACTCCTTTGCGTGCCGCTGATGACTTGCGACCGACACATATACACCACGGAACTCTCCGGCTTACCGTGAGATCCCCTGTTTGACTCCCAAAGACTCCTCCTCCCACCTAACCATGCGAGGACGAAACCTGTTCCACTTGCTAGGGAGTCCTCTCACGCCAAGATTGGGCACGCCCGTTTCTATCTGTTTCTACTCCCCTGATGCTTTAGACTCTTTGCATCGTTTTTGACTCCTCCCCCCTCTGTACCTAATCAGAGACCTTCACTGTTGCCAAGGCCACGGTTGAGATGCCTCCGTTTATTGTCAACTCCTGAATGCCCCTTGGGACCTTCATACACCTTCATCACCTCCACCAATCACTCGCCCTCATGGTACACCCTCCTCAGCCCGCATCAGACGACCATGATCTCGGATCTGCAACTCCTTCAGACGGTGTACCCATCAGACTCTCCACCACCTCCTCTCTCCTCCTCCCTTTTCCCGTTCTCCCTCATTTTATTTATTTACTTTTCTTTTTCTAACTCCGAATGCTTAGATTTCTATGCTCAACCATGGACTGTTTCGTGTGGAACCGCAACCTACAACCGAGTCGGGAGTGAGGTATATGGTAAGAACAGCTTTTAACCCCATTGACCAATTGCAGCCATACCGTCACTCCATTTCCTGATTGGGTATCCGATTGTAACAAGCCTTATCACATAGTGCTTACTCCTTGCTCCTGCAGGTTATCGAGTAACTCTTAAGGCCTTATTAAACGAAACGGGTGATGACAGGAGATCTTGGTAACAGTGAAAAGGGGGGGGGGGGGAACCACATACTGGGAATATCCCAAGAAGGGCGACCTAATTTATGTTGTAAAACAGAGAGTAGAACAGAACTTGATGATTGGGAGGGGACTCCCAGGACCTGAAGTACAGGGATCACATGCAGGAGCATGGGAGTAGCTGACATTGAGGCTCTATATCAATAGTGTACAAATAGCTCCCCAAAGGGGACACACTGTACTCCTATGAGTTGGCCACCCCCTCACTCCCGGCTCCATATAATGCATTAATTTTCATTGCATTTTTACATATATTTCATATGTCTCATAGGTGTAGTGGGCTTTGCATTCCTTTTTTATTTTTACCTTGTATCTGTTTCACTTGATAATGCATTCTGTTGTGTCATTCTGACTCTTGGTTTTTAGAATTTATTGACTCTCAGTTACCTACCGGAGACTATCATTGCTCTCTCCTAATGTACCCCAATCTTAAACTTTCCCCTTAACACAGCTCTATGTGCCTAGCTTACTCCGCTCATTTCCTTTCCATGATGTGACCAATCCCCCTCGTGTGATCTTCACGAGCCCATGACCATTTCCGCTCTGGCCCCCCTCAAGATACCACTTTCTCCCACCATCATCACTTGCCTCCTTACTAGTCCCTGACCTTATTACCTACCCCGGCCTTCGGGTTTTACTGACCAGATGCCGCTAGCTCATCTGCCATCTCTCTCCCCTGTATATCTCACGATGGGTCTACTATACCAAAGAATCTAGGCCCTCTACCCATTGCCACAATTAACTGCCGATCTTATGCCCCTTTGGGTCTGACCGCGACGGTGATCTCCCACGTCTCGTGTAACCTCGTCCGCCACCCCCACGCAACGGACGCTGGTAGTCAGAGTTGACTCAACCGGTGCCTCTCTCGGAAGTTCCTAGGGGTTGACAGGTGCAACCCCTCCACCGGTCCTATCCTCCTCTTCCCCGTCCCTCTTTCCGGGTACATTCTCTCCCCAGAACCCCTTATACCCTCTCATACCCCTTGCCCCCCCCCCTTTTTTTTTTTCTTCTCTCTTCTCTTCTCCTCTCGCTCCAGTTCCTCCCCTCTCCTGGGACCCCCCTCTCGGAAGCACTTTAAACAATCCTCATTTCCAACAAGATGCCACTGCTGTTACAAAGCCCCCAACATTTATCATTAAAGCTTGCTTCTCTAAACGCCAAAGGCTTAAACACCCCAGAGAAACGTCACCAAACGTTGTTGCTGATGCAAAAACTGAAGGCGGATGTGGTCCTCCTTCAGGAAACCCATTTCAGTGCTAAATCTATCCCCAAACTGTCTAACCACGCTTTCCCCGTGGAATTCCACGCAATATGCCCTTCTTCTAAATGCAAAGGTGTCTCCATACTTCTCTCCAAGCACTTTGACCTCCAATTATCTGATACCCTAGCTGATGAGGATGGGAGATTCCTTTTTATCAAAGGAACGTACAAAAGTCGAATGTTCACCTTCGCTAACATATACAGCCCCAACACCTCCCAGGTTCCTTTCTTTAGGAAGGTAGTGCGCAAACTACACTCTTTCATGGAAGGAATGCTGATCCTCGGTGGCGACTTTAACACCCCCTTGGATCCTTTACTAGACACCTCTTCGGGGTCCTCCAGTCTGACATTCCGTGCTCTCAAACAAATTAAGAAAAGTCTCCAAGAGCTATTGCTTCATGACACGTGGCGATCACTTTACCCCAAGGACAAAGATTTCACTTTTTTCTCCATCCCCCACAAAAAGTATTCCCGCATTGATTACCTTATGGTTTCCCAACAGAACTTACACAACCTGACCAAAGCCTCCGTGGAACCTATGACGATCTCGGATCATCACCCCATCACAGCCCTTTTCATCTTCCCCGAAAAGCTCGACCGGGCCAACATTTGGAGGCTAGATACGAGCATTCTAACTGACAAGTCCAGAGAAAAAGAAATTAGGGATTGCTTATCCCACTACTTTTCAGAAAATGATACTCCGGATGTCTCCCCCCTCATGCAATGGGAGGCACATAAATGCGTAATAAGGGGCAAGTTTATTTCACTTGCAGCCGCCCTCAAAAAAGACAGAGCTGCCATACTGACTGACCTCTTTTCAAAACTCAGATCCCTTGAAACTCAGCACAAGAAAACTCTAGCGTTAGACACCCATGCCGAACTAATGAACATCCGTACCCAGATCCACGACATCCTAGGATACCAAACTAGACGGAGATTCGCCCTATCCCGGAAGCTCTTCTACGAGCACGGGAACAAGTCAGGCCACCTCTTAGCACAAGCACTGCGATTAAAAAAGGCCAAACAAACGATCCATCTTATTCACTCCCCTACAGGTTCAGTCCTTGAGACCAATACAGCTATAGCACAGGAATTCGAGCGTTATTATACTTCCCTTTACAACCTCGACTCCACAAACCCGCAATCTTCAGATCCCAAAAATGATTACACGACATTCAGACATATCTCGCCAAACTCCCACTTAAGACAATCCCTTCTGACACCCTCCAATCCTTGGAAGCCCCGATCTCACCGGCAGAATGGTTACAAGCCTTAAAACAACTGAAACCGGGTAAGAGCCCTGGCCCCGATGGGCTGACCTCAGCGTACTACAAACTGTTTGCAGAAACACTTCAAACACCCTTTTTGAAGGCCTTCAATTCCACTCCCACCTCGAAATCCCTCCCCTGCGGTATTTTGGAAGCCCACATCACCGTCATACCCAAACCAGATAAGGACCCCACTTCCACCAGTAGCTATAGGCCAATTTCCCTACTTAATGTGGACGTTAAAATATTCGCCAAAATCCTCGCCAATAGATTCCTCCCATTCCTCCCGACCCTTATCTCCCCAGACCAAGTAGGTTTCGTCCCCGGACGCGAAGCAAGGGATAACACCCTGAAATCCATCAACATACACCACCTGATCACGCAATCTAAACAGAAGGCCTTCTTCTTATCCCTGGATGCGGAGTAGGCGTTTGACAGAGTGGCGTGGGACTATATGGAAGTGGTACTTACCAACTTAGGACTGGGCCCCCACATGACAAACATGATCATGTCCCTATACTCCACACCGACAGCACGGGTGCGGGTCAACAACACTCTGTCAGACGCCTTCTCCATCCGGAACGGCACAAGACAGGGATGCCCCCTCTCCCCGATCTTATTTATACTTACTTTAGAACCCCTCCTTCAGACTCTTACCCTATCTAGTGATATCAAGGGTGTCCAAACGCCACTAAAAGAGTTCAAATATGCGGCTTTCGCCGATGATATACTAATGTTTCTCACAGAACCCATCACCACCATCCCAATTGTCCTCTTGGAGTTCCAAAAGTTCCAGGCCATATCTAATCTTAAGATAAATTTCTCCAAGTCTTACGCCCTTAACATCTCCCTCCCAGAGACGCTTCAGACACAATGTGAAACAAACTTCCCGATACGCTGGAAGAATGATTCTATCACTTACCTAGGTACCCAAATCCCTCGGATGTTGACAGATCTTTATACAAAAAACCATCTCCCCATCCTACATAGCATAACAACGGATCTTGAGAGATGGAACAAACAACCACTCTCCTGGTTTGGCAGGATCGCTGTTCTCAAGATGAACATTCTACCACGCTTGCTGTATATTCTCCAAACAGTGCCCATACAGGTCCCCCATTCTTTTTTTGCAACATACAACGACATCTGCTCCAGATTCCTATGGGGGAATCGGAAACCTAGAATCTCGCTTAAGACTCTTTCTCGCCCAAAGCATCTGGGAGGCCTAGGCTTCCCAGATATACTCAACTACTACAGAGCGGTCCACCTCACTAGAATTGTGGACTGGAACGTCCATGACCCCTGTAAGGAATGGGTTCTGTTAGAAGCATCCTTCTCACCTTTACCGCTCGCCTCTCTTCCATGGATACGACCTGTCCACATTCCCACTTCCACCTCTCTACACCCTCTTTTACACCCTACTCTAAAATGCTTTCAGCAGACTTGTTCCCACACAAAAATGCCATCGATCCCTGGGCCCCTTACCCCGATCAAATGCAATCCAGACTTCCCCCTGGCATGTCTTCCGAATTTCTATCGGATAACTGGACACAAGACAGATTAAATGCCTGTGACCTGTATGACAAAGGAAAACTCATTCCCGCCCCGGTCCTTGCCAACACCTTAGCTAGACCACCTATCCCCCCTTGGACTTACCTCTTAATTGCGCATTATCTGAAATCTTTAAACAGAGACTCCCAATGCTCTAGACCACTGTCTCCTTTTGAGAAGCTATGCACCCAGTCTACCCCTCAAAGGCACATGATAGCTCTCACCCACTCCCTGTTATTTGACGAAGAGCGTCCCGGTTCCACCTTAGCGTGCAAACGCTGGGAGGAAGATCTCTCCCTGTCAATAACTGATGAACAATGGAGCTCCATTTTCCATACCATCCATAAAGGCTCCTTAAATGTCAGCACTCAGGAGAACTGCTATAAGATCCAATCGAGATGGTACCGCACCCCATCACTCTTACATAAATTCACTCCTAATACCTCTGACATTTGCTGGAGATGTCATCAGGACAAGGGTACGCCACTACACATCTGGTGGTCCTGTACCCCTCTACAAAACTATTGGAGAGAAGTATGTAGCATCACTTCCAAAATTACCACCTA
The DNA here is from genome assembly GCF_037356315.1 of Lithobates pipiens. Lineage (NCBI taxonomy): Eukaryota > Metazoa > Chordata > Amphibia > Anura > Ranidae > Lithobates > Lithobates pipiens. The sequence continues at coordinate 163,912,834 of NW_027507784.1, forward strand.
CAACATAGAGCCCACCCCATCCCAATGCCTCTTACATCTCTCACCTTTACCGAGACGAGTCTACCATGGCTCCTTGGCGATGCATATGCTCAATGCGGCAAAACAGTGTATCCCCATTCACTGGGGATCGCCCAGAGTTCCTTCCATTAAAGAATGGTATACCAGGATCAACAAAACAGCCGAAATGGAGGAGCTGATCCATATATCCAGAGACACCCCCTCGAAATTTAGCACGAAATGGGCCTGTTGGAAACACTTCCAGACCACCTCGGACTACAAGGATGCATTTCAGTAAAGGCCTCTGACCCACGGATTTACTACCTTTGACCCATAGGGCTTCATCTACATATATAGTATTGAACTTGAAGCTACAGCCCCCGAGAGAAAAGTAAGATTTTTGGATATATACCTATTGTTCTGCTCCGAGGGGGGTCGTGGGAAAGGGGATCCTTCCCCCCCCCTCCTATGCCCCTCCCCCCCTCTCTTTTTTTTTTTTTCTCTTCTCTTTTTCTCCCTCTCCCTCCGCCCCGTCCCCTTCCCCCGACCTATTTGGGTAATTTAACATCCCAGACTAGACATGCACATTTGCTATTTCTCCCTTAACACCATGTGCTCCCAACAACGCATACCCTTCACCACTGCAGGTGGACTCCTGCAAGGGACTCCCCTGCTGCGACCCGCTAAGTTAGACACTAAAAATCACTCACCGCCTGCTCTATGATTTCATGAGGGCGGAACCACCTTTCCATATTGACAGTCCCTATACCCTCCCTCGGCCCGACCTCTCCATAGACCCTGGGGCGATAGCCTCTAGAGTAATACATTGCAAACCTTACCAGGTTGCTCTCGTTCTACTTACCAACCTGACAAGCACTTAACTGGAGTCTTGCTCGAACTGTATGGTTATGTGAATCTCAATATGTTTTTATGCAAGGTGTACTCTGTTTACTCCAAAACTTCGCTGGTATTCTGTTCAACCAGTTGTTGGAAATGTTTGTTCCTCTGTACTTTTTGTACTTTTACTCCAATAAAAATGTGTTTAAAAAAAAAAAAAAAAGGGTGTTCAGCGGTTTGTGGGCTTTTCGAACTTTTATCGGAAATTTATTAAAGGATTCTCAGCCATCATCTCACATATTACCCAGCTGACCAAGCAGGGAGTTCGATTTCATTGGACTCCCGAAGCCCAAACTGCTTTTGACACCCTTAAGAGACTTTTTACCTCCGCTTCTGTACTGAAACACCCTGACCCGGCTCTCCCGTTTGTTCTGGAGGTTGATGCATCCGAAGTCGCCGTTGGGGCAGTACTCTCACAACGACAAGGCCCCAAGTCTCTTCTGTTCCCTTTTGGCTTCTTTTCACGCAAGCTTTCTGCTCCTGAAAGAAACTATGATGTGGGAGACAGGGAACTATTAGCAATAAAAGCGGCTTTGGAGGAGTGGCGGTACCTTCTGGAAGGAGCAGCTCACCCGATCCTGATCTATACGGATCACAAAAACCTGGAGTACCCGAAATCTGCTAGAAGGTTGAAGCCGCGTCAAGCCAGGTGGGCGCTGTTCTTTTCCAGGTTTGCCTTCCATGTCACCTACAGACCGGGTTAAAAAAAAACCAAACCGGACGCATTGTCCCGCATGTTCAATGATCCCAAAGTACCTACCTCTCCGGATACTATTCTGTCGGCGGAAAACTTTCTCCTTCTTCAGGAAGATCTGTTAAGTCGGATTAAGCAAGCTTCCAGTGAAGACCCCCCTTCTGTAGGAGCAAGGCTGCTTGCGAAAGACGGTCTGTTCTGGCTTGAGGACAAAATCTTCATTCCAGAAAATCTTTGGGCCACCATACTCGGGCTCTGCCACGACCATGTACTAGCCGGCCACTTCGGTGTCTCCAAGATGTCTGACCTCGTGCAATGCACGTTCTGGTGGCCGCAAGTTGCAAAGGACTGCAAAAGATATGTGGAGTCTTGTACCATCTGTAATCGCAACAAGGGTAATAAGGCCAGGGCTTGGGGCCTGCTCAAACCTCTACCTGCTCCAGAGAGACCCTGGAAATTAATCTCCATGGACTTTATTGTTGAACTTCCCCCTTCAGAAGGCCATACGGCCATCTTTGTGGTAGTGGATCGGCTGTCCAAGATGGCACACTTCATCCCCTTGAAAGGAACACCATCGGCACCAGAAACTGCACAAGTTTTTATCAGGGAAGTCATCAGACTTAATGGAGTTCCAGCCAACATCATATCAGATAGGGGGGTGCAGTTTACCTCTCGTTTCTGGAGAGCGCTATGCAGTTCCCTTGGCATCAAGCTATCTTTTTCTTCTGCATACCACCCTCAGACAAATGGGCAGACAGAGAGAACTAACCAGACTCTTGAGCAGTATCTTCGCTGCTTTTCCTCCTTTTCTCAGGACGACTGGTTCTCTCTGTTGCCACTGGCCGAGTTCGCTTATAATAATTCCATCCATTCTACCATCAAGCAGACCCCGTTTTTTGCCAATTATGGTTTCCGCCCATCATTTCTACCTAACTCTGTTCCTGAATGTTCTGTGCCAGCCGTTCTCAAGACTGTGGATTTTTTCAGTATCAACAATAAACTGTTGCAGGAAACCATGACCAGAGCACAAGCGCTAAACAAAGAGACTTTTGATAAAAACAGACGGGGGAACTGATTCTGAAACCTGGAGACCAGGTTTGGCTGTCTACAGTTAATCTCCGACTCGCTTGCCCTTCAAAGAAATTGGGCCCTAAGTTTCTGGGTCCCTTCACAGTCAAGAGGAGAATCAATGAGGTGGCCTACAAACTGGAACTGCCAGAAACACTTCCGGTACACCCCGTTTTTCATGTTTCTCTCCTGAAACCCGCCATCTCTAACCCTTTCCCAGGACGAGCCACAGATTCCCCTGATCCTATTATGGTCAATGGTGAAGAGGAGTTCGAAGTGGAGGCAATAATGGATTGCAGGAAGAGAAATAACTGTGTCCAATTTCTCATTAAATGGAAGGGGTACGGTTCCAAGGAAAACTCATGGGAGCCTGAAAGCAACATACATGCCAAGCATCTGATACAAGCCTTCAAGAGATCCCATCCTGAGAAAATGGCCCAGTTAGGCATCCGGAGGCTGCCCCTTGGGAGGGGGCAATGTCGTGAAAGGCTGGCTGGGGACAGTGGTCCGTCACCTGTCTGTGCGCGCCTGCGGGTGCCTGGTGCGCGTGTTCGCGGTCGCGCAGTTGCGCGTGTTCGCGGCCGTGCGGTTGCGCACGATCGCGGTTGCACAGGTGCGCGCGTTCGCGCACAGTTACCGGCGCCAGGCGGGCTATTTAAACCCAGTTCTCCCTTCTGATCTTGCTGCTTGATCTACAGCGTTCCTGAGACTATTACCTGAATCTGATCTGTTTGTGTATTGACCCGGCCTGACCTGCGACCTTCCCTGCCTTCTGCCTGCCTCTGACCTCCGGCTTGTCTACGACTCTGCACCTGTCTCATCCTCTGGTCCATCCGTGCTCATCCGTTACCGACCCGGCCTGTTCCGCGTTCCTGCCTCTGCCTGCTGCATCTGTTCCTGTACTGACTGTCTGGTTTGACCCGGCTTGCCTGACTCTTCTGTGTGCCTGCCCCTGAGTGATCCACCTGTTCCTGTTGGTCTCCTGCTGTCTACTGGTTCCTGTCTGCTGTCACTGGGGCCTGCTTGTCCAGCTACAGTTCCTGAAGTCAGCCTGATCCATCCACCGGCTGTTGATCCTGCCAGGCACTCAGGCACTCGTGCTACCTCTGACTCCCGTGCCTCCTGTCACCATCATCAGGGGCCGTGAGTCGAGGACGCAAGAGAGGTCTCCTTCTGCATCCCGGGCTCACCACTAGGTACGTGACAACATCATACATTTTTTGACAAGAAATATGTTGAACAATGCTATACCTGGCTCAAATGGGGCTCCTCCACTTCTTCCCGGCTGGAAGGCCCAGGTTGGGCATTGGAAGCCACAGCTGAGGTGGAAGGAAGGGTGGAAGGAAGAGTGGAGAGTGATGGCCTGACTTCAGTCTGGTCTGACAGAAAATGCAATCTCTCATAGTACCACAGCCTGGGTACATATATGTCCTCTGCTGCTGCTCCTGATCTCTGGGAATCCTGGACCTTCTTGTGCTCCCTAGGATAAGTGCTCCTCAGACCTCCAATTTTTGTTTTTAAATAGGGGATGTTTGTCATGGGGATGTGCGACTTCTCCAACTCAAGCAGTTTCTCCATGGCTGCCAGCTCCCTGTACTTGTCTATGAAGATTGGGAGAAAGCTGTGGTCTTTGAACCCATCCATTTTTCTGCAAGACACAACACAAGACAAACCCTAATGTCAGGCTAAACTCTCCTAATCTTGACCCAATATAGGCCTCAATCTATAAGCAGTATAGGTCTAGTGATGCGCCAAATTAAAATTGTACCTTCGTTAGAAGGATCGTCGCTTCTGTTATTTCATCCTCCGCTCACAGATTGTGCGTAGGAAGCATGTGCGTTACTCTTTATATGCATTGTCCATGCGTGAAACTCTGCCTGCCCCTGACGTTTTTTCTAGTCTATTCCCTGCCCCTTGTCTTTCGGTGCAGTGGTTGAGAGAGAACACATGGCGGAGACACAGCAGGGGCATGATAATCTCAGCAACAAGGATGATGAAAGCCTGGAGCCACGAACGTCCCAATCCAGGAGGAGATTTAAGGCCTCAAATATGTCCTTTGTAGAGATGGTGGAGATGGTGGAGATCTTGAAGAGGGCAAACTATGATGGGAAGCATGGACTTTAACCATACCCAAACCCATGTCAGAAAGGCTAAGATCATGGCTAAAGTTGTGAAGAGTCTGCAAAAGAATTTTGGTGTACGGAGATCCAAGGATCAACTGAGCAAACGATGATCAGACCTGAAATTGAGGGAGCAGGATCAGTACAGAAGGATCAAGAGAGTGCTTCTAATAAGTAGGTAGTTGTCCTGTGTTCCTATTATTATTGTTAACTTGCATGCTGCTCCATGTGCTTTTCTTTACTGTTGTACAATTTAAAATGGCATATTTCATGGCCATGGGCACATTAATCGGTCATAGGAAACATGCGTTCGCCCACTAAAATATGATATTTTGGGCACATGCAGGTTAACTACATTTGTTCAGGATTATTTGTATTGAAAGACATTTGTTGCCTAGATGGGTTTGTAACTAAAATCAAATGCAAACTTGTTTCAGTGTAAAGGAGAGGACACTCAGCAGCTTTTTACACATCTGGACCCAGGTGCACTAGTATGGGACACCAGAACAAACTTTTTAGGGTGTCTCACACAGGTGCTCCAGTGGATACTTGCTGTGTCTCCATGTATGAAACTTGTCCAAAAAAGGAAAGTATTCCAGCACTGGAAAGGAAATAAAAATGTCTTCAGTTTGGAACTCTGCCAAAATACACAATTGTACGACACTTCCAAGCAATGTATTATATTCCTATTTCTTGTCTCGAATATGTGCGTGCTAAGTATACCTTTTTTTAATTCACACAGGGGAGAAAAGACTCGGGACATCTGAGGACACCAGGGACCCCCCACCTCCGAAAGAAGGGGAAGTCACCAAAACATAAGCAGAGGAGGAGGAAGAAGACATTTTGGAAGTGGGCGAAATTGTCACCACAACAGGTGAGTGTCTGAGACCACAGCTTCAGGTAACAGATGGATGCCTGCATATTTATAATACATGGTGTGTTTTTTTTTTTTTTTTTTTTTAGGTAATGTGGATGTTGTGGAAGAAGAATGTCATTTCACAAGTGAAAGTGCCCAGATCCTCATTGGGGAGATAAAGGGGTGCAATCCCGATTTAGAAAAATCTTAAGCAAAACATCAATGATGTTCAACAAAAAATTAAGAACATCATTGATGTTTTAGGGAGAATCTAAAACGCACAAAAAGTGTATTTTTGCTTTAAAAAAAAAGTTTTAAAGTATTTTAAAAGCCACATTTTGAAGATGCACACAGTTTGTCAACATGTGCTATCTGCCATCACGGGAGATCAATGTATGCATTTTGTGGGTGTAAGCCCTTCCTCCCAACTAAAGTAGCTGAGAGGAAGGGGTTGCACCCCCAAAACACGTCCATTGATCCCCCATGATGGGAGCTAGCACAAGTTGACATTAGGCATGGGATCAGGAGGGAAATCCCCATTTTGGCTCTCAATTTGTGTGCATTTTCAAAATTTGGCTTTTACAGGGGTGAGATCACCCCATCTGATGAAGGCAAATCAACACAGTTTTGACATACTAATGTCTGATATTGCTTTTACTTTATCAAAGCTGATATGTTATGCTTTGAAACATGCCTGTTTTACCAAAAAAGGCTATTTCTAATTAATGTGACAAAAAATAATGTTATACAACAAAGATGTTGGTTTTTTTCAAAACCCTTTTATAAACACACATGATGTGAGTCCTTCCACATTTTCTTCCAGAGTTGGCAATCCCAAGTCACCACTCTGGAGACTTTTGTAGAACTCCGTCTGGGCGATGACTCCACCATCTGACATCTACCCATTCTTCCCCACATCCACATAGAGGAACTCATATGTCGCCGACACCACCGCCAACGTCACAATACTATTAAACCCCTTATAGTTATAATAGTATGACCCCGAGTTGGGGGGTGGAACTATGTGGACGTGTTTCCCATTAATCGTCCCTCCACAGTTGGGAAAGTCCCAATGATCAGCAAAGTGGGATGCCACAGTCTGCCATTCCTGTGGCATTGAAGGAAACTATGGAGTCAAAAAAGAAATCATATTTTTTAATTTTGCACATAAACATTGCAAGCAGATTAGACACAAACATTTTTGGCCAACATTAGTATAACATTTATTTGAAGGAGTATTTAAAGACAAAAGTATAAGGTCCAATTATCAGATTCCTCCCCCCCCCCCCGATGGCCCATTGTAAAAATGTGAGGGGGGGTGGGAGATGTTTTGGACAGGTAAGCCTCTCCACTTCATTGAGGGCTGAATGCATACTGTACATAATGTGTGTTACTTTGGCCGGCCCCTCCTTACATACACTATTGGCATCCCACTGGATAGGTAAGAAGTGTCATAATACAAAAAAAAAAAATACACACTGTACAAATGGAAGCACATTTTTACATTCGCCAATTACCTATCAAGATAATAAGAGAACAAAACTTTAAACAATACCATTTGAAAGTATTCAGGCAGGCCCTTTCACTACATGCTTTGGTGAATTCATCCATAAATATGAACACAAAAGAGGTAGGTATAGTGTGTATGGATTTGGCAAAGTCAGCAGATAGAGGATTGGTATTGGTCGGTGCCTCTGGCACTCTGCATGAATTTAAGCACACAAATAATATTTGGACACATTTTAGGGGGTGTTTAGGGTAAAGCACTACTATAGAGCTGCTTTAAATACATGTTATGTGACTAGGCTAGGTGTGTATGGGCCCAGGATAGCATGTTTACATAAAATGAGGGCTGTGATTGGACATGGCCGTCATGTGATCAGGAGGGCCAATCACATGGCCGTCATGTGATCAGGAGGGCCAATCACAGGGCCCTCCTGACGATCTGAGATGTGCCGTGTCTGGGTGACATGAGCGCATTGGGATCACACCACTGCGTGGGTACGCGCGATCCTCTCCTTCTGAGGGACGTTCCTGAACATCCACTGAGAAGGAGAGAGCACCCACCTGGCTGAAATATGAAGTGGCTGGGTGGGAAGGGGTTAAAGATAAAAGTATAAGGTCAACTTATCAGATTCTTCATCCCCTCTGGTGGCCCATTGTAAAAATTTTAGGGTGAGGGGTGGTGGGTGGTGGGTAGATGTTTTGAACAGGTAACCCTCTCCGCTTCCATGAGAGCTGAATGCATAAATAATGTGTGCTACTTTGGCCAGCCCCTCCTTACTTACACTATTGGCAGCCCACTGGACAGATAAAAACGTGTCATAATACAAAAATATGGATACACACTGTCCAAATTGAAGCAAATTTTTACATTCTTTTATTACCCATCAAGATAATAGGAGACCAAAACTTTCAACAGTACCATTTGAAAGTATTCAGGCAGGCCCTTGCACTATATACTTTGGTAAATTCATCCATAAATATGACCACAAAAGAGTATAGTGTGTATGGGTTTGGCAAAGTCAGCAGATAGAGTATTGGAATCTGTTGACTTAGTGGTTGGGGGGAGGGTTCCAAATGAGTTTGGTCCCCCAAAAAATAACCTCTTGCACTCTGCCTGAATTTAAGGACAACAATAACATCTGTACACATTTTAGGGGGTGTTTAGGGTAAGCACTAAAATGTAGCTGGCAAAATACATTGTTAAGTTACTAGGCTAGGTGTATATGGGCCCAGGATAGCATGTTGGGGAGGTTAGTGAAGGCAAATATGCATGAAGGACAAAAAAGGAAAAATTGAAGCATGCATGAGAACAAAGGGGACATTTACAGCATATTACATTCATGTTAATTAGGGAATGAGGAAAGAAATACAATACATTAGCAAACATTAAATACATATAATATGATGTTAAAGGATAAAACTTACCCTAATATAGTCCTTCTGCAGGACCTTAATGATGGCAGAACAGGTCTCTGGAATAATGATCCCCAGGGCCTGGGGGGAGATGCCTGTCGAGAACTTGAGGTCCTGCAGACTTCTCCCCATCGCCAAGTACTGCAACGTGGCAACAAGCCTCTGTTCAGGAGTGATGGCTTGCCGCATGCAGGTGTCCTGCTTCATAATATAAGGGGACAGCAAAGCCAACAAATGGTGAAAAACATTGTCCGTCATCCGGAGATAATTTCTGAAATCATCAGAATTACTCTCACGGATCTCCTGCAACAAAGGCATATGAGAGAATTGGTCACGCCGACGAGTATGTAACTGCAACATGGCTTCAAAATGGTCGGCTGGTCAGAACGAATGAACAGAACGCACTGAAAAACAGCAAGGCCTGAGAAGAGCGAGCTGAAAATCAGATACGAGCGGACAAGAACGCACTGAAAAAAACAGATACAAACCCAAAAGCACAAACTGAATAGCAGTAACGGACTGAAAAGCACAAGTCTGAAAAGCGCGAATCGTCTCTCACCAAACTTCTACTAACATGAGATTAGCAGAAGAAGCCCAAACGGTGGTGCACTTGGTATTGAATTTCCCTTTTCTAGTCCCGTCATACTTGTTGTACGTCACCGTGTTCTTGACGTTTGGAAATTCTGACAACTTTGTGTGACCGTGTGTATGCAAGACAAGTTTGAGCCAACATCCTTCGGAAAAAATCCATGAATTTTGTTGTCGGAATGTCCGATCAATGCCCGTTCGTGTGTATGGGGTAGACATGGGCGATTCAATAAATTTGTTTCGTTCTGTTCCGTTACGGTTCATATTAAAATGAATTCGTACTTCGTATTTCGTGTCCGAAATTCAATTTCAATTCATACGAAATACAAATTGTCGTTAGGTTCGTTAACTTGTACGAACGTTCTTTACGATGAATTTAAAGGCAAAAATATACCTCAATATGACAGTCGATGCTGATGGAAGTTTGGTTTTTATCCGAAATACGAAATTCCGTTGAAGAATTTCCTATCCGAAATACGAATTTTCGTTAGATGCGTTCACTTTTCGCCAGTCCAAATTTCGTTACTACGGAAACAACATGTGACTTGCTTGACCAATCAGAGGTTTTCTTCTTCTGATGAGGCCTACAGGGGAGGCCCGATCATGTGACTTCCCTTTGTGGGTTAGTTAGTGTAGTGGAGCAGGTCACACAATTATTTGTCTGTGCATCTGAGCGAATATCTTTGCAATCCTTAGTTTTTCATTGTTCATTTATCTGTACCTGTTGTAGTTTGCGAGTGTATCATCTGTTAGTGTTTAGTTTCTGGTTTTATTCATTTTTTGGTTGGATTTGAGAGATCTTTTTTTTTTCATTTCTTGTTTCATTTAGTTAATATTTTGTTATTTTCTGTTGGTATAATATATTTTTTTGTACATTTGGTGATTTTGGTGTTAGCTTGCTGCAATCAAAATCATATTTTTTTTGTTTACATTTTTCTAACTTTTAAAGGAAAAATGAGCAGCAAACAAGGCCAAAAAAGCAGTAAGAGTGCTGCTGGGAGAGGGAGAGCTATGAGCTGTGTACATGAGCAGCAGGTGGGACGTTCTGTCTCTGCACCCTCTGAGCTCAGCTCACCTCCCATAAAGCTGAGGCGAATGGGAGTGAAGACTGCTGGTGGTAAAGAGCCTGGTAAACAGCAGACATTTGCACGTCGCCAGCTGTTTAAGGATTTACCTCCTAGAACCCGCAGCACAATTCATAGCAAAATTGGTGCTACCACCTCTGCCACTGCTGCTGGTAGCATGCTGCCCATTGATACCTTTTATGGAAGAGGGCAGGCCAAAGGGGTTCCCAGTGCACATACATTTGTGCAGCCAAAGCTGGAGATCCTGGCCATGCAGCAGGAAACATGGCTCATGAGGATGTCACCACCACCATTGCTGCCAGTGCCATGAGCACTACAGGGAGCTTGGCAGTGGTCAGCAAGGAGACAGAGTTTACTGCTTCCAATGTTGTAGACAAATTTAATTTCCAGCCCTCTACCCATGTTGGCACCACCGACAGCCCAGAAAGTATCTCCCCTCAGTCCCCACTACTTTTTTCTCCTGAAAAGACCCCCGCCCAAGTGCTTTCTAAGACTCCAGCATCAGAATGGGCTAATGCAACCATTAGGCCTCAATCCATCACAGAACCCAAAATACCTGCAATGTTCAGATCTCTTCCTCCTGCTCTTGCCAAACCTCAGAAAGAGAGTGTGACCACTGCAGTGGAAGGGATTCCATCAGGCAGTGTCCGAGGTGGTGGCTGCCGTTCCAGCATTTGGCAGCATTTTAAAAGAATTGGTGTTGGTCAGAAGGCCAAATGCAATCACTGTGGCAGGGAGGTCAGCCGGGGCCGAGACATAGGGCATCCCAGTAATAGTGGCATGAGCCAGCACATGCGTGTGCACCACCATGCAGTGCTGTTAGGGGAGAAAAGTATTATGGCACCAAACGGGAACCAATAGTGGCACTGCCACAGCCACCATGAGTGCCAGCACCACAAGCCAGTATAAGGCAGAAAAGAATGCTGTTACCATCCCGCATCCAATCCATACCAGGCAGGCCACCCTGGAAGATTTTGGTGTCTTTCAGAGTAAGGGTATGTCTCGGGCGCAGGTGCATAAAATAACACGCCTGATTGGCCAGCTCATTGCAGTTGGAGAAGCACCTTTCAACATGGTGGGGGCGGAGGTTCACCATCCAGCAGGACAATTACCCTAAACATGCAGCCAGAGCTACAATAGAATGGTTTAGATCAAAGCATATCCATGTGTTAGAATGGCCCTGTCAAAGTTCAGACCTAAATCCAATTGAGAATCTATAGCAAGACTTGAAAATTGCTGTTCACAGATGCTCTCTATCCAATCTGACAGAGCTTGAGCTATTTTGCAAAGAAAAATGGGCAAAAATGTCGCTGTCTAGATGTGCAAAACTGGTAGAGGCATCCCCAAAAAGACTTACAGCTTTAATTGCAGTGAAAGGTGGTTCTACAAAGTATTGATGCAGGGGGTGCACTTTTCAGATATTTATTTGTAATAAAAATTAAAAACCATTTATCATTTTCATTCCACTTCACAATTATGTGCCACTTTGTTTTGGTCTATCACATAAAATTTCCAATAAAATACTTTTACATTTTTTGGTTGTAACATGACAAAATGTGGAAAATTTCAAGGGGTGTGAATACTTTTTCAAGACACTTTAGGTCAGGGGTAGGCAACCTTGGCACTCCAGCTGTGGTGAAACTACAAATCCCATCCAGGGCCAGACTGACAACTCATGGGGCCCCCAGGCAATAGGAAATTATGGGGCCACACAATATACACACACAGACAAACAGTATACACACAGAATACACATACACACACTGAAAAGGTACTGGAGAGGCGAGGCAGCTATAATCTTGGGATTTAAAAAAAAAACACAGATTTTTACATACTGTCCCTGGTTTTATTGAGGCTGGCAACCCTGATGGGGCCCCCTAGTGGATTGGGGCCCTCAGCTCGCATGCCCCAATGGTCAGTCCGCCCCTGATCCCATCACGCCTCTGCCTCTATGAGTCATGCCTTTGATTGTCAGGGGCTTGCAATGTCTCATGGGACTTGTAGTTTCAAAACAGCTGGAGGGTTGAGCAGGGCTGGACTGGGACAAAAATTTGGCCCTGGACTTCATCCAGACCGGCCCACTTTAATTTTGCAAACACACACAAAAACAGTATATAAACTATATGCAATTGCGCAAAAAAATAAATTATTAATCAATTGCTGTGGACAGTGACAATAAATTATTAATCAATTACCATGGACAGTGGCAGTACATTTACCCCTACCCCCTCCCCCACCATGCTGCATATTACAGATATCACAGACATGCCATGCAGCCTGCATCCAGTATAGCATTTGATTATCTTACTTACTTGAATGACACTGGTGAAGTGATGGACTTTTCTTTGTCCCTGGACCCTGACCCTGTCTGTGCTGCTGTCTGGAGTGGAGTCCTGGAGCTGTGGAGCAATGTTCTGGTTTCTCCTTGGCGGCGCTTTCTCTTCAGTCCCAGGCCAGGCAGCTAAGCTTGGCAGCAGCTGCTACGCTCTGACTCCTCCCATATCCCCGGGCCGCCTCCGCCCTCCGGCCGTGTGTGATGTCAGGGCGCTGGGACAAGGAGGCTGCCAGTAAGGTTAGTGAGTGGCAGCGTCACGAGGGGGTGGAACTTGTGTGCCGGGCCGGCCCAGGTGCTGTAGCGGGGCCGCGGCCGCCGCCGGCGTCAAAATTAAAAAACACTATAGATCAAACTGACAACGGGCCCAGCGGCCCACTGAGCCAATCGGCCCACCGATGGCCAGTACAAGCCTGGGGTTGAGGTTGCCTGCCCCTGCTGTAGGTTATATGGTTTCCAATGGCATAGTTCACATCAGTACGGTCAGTTCCAGGGTGTTCCAGTTCCAGTAAAAAAGTAGAATATGCTGCATTTTTCCTGCATTGAACTGCACTGGAACATGGTAAGATGCATCAAACGGGAATACACTGGAATGCATCACAAATGCACCGGACCAGCCCTTAACATTGTGAGTCTCCAAGTTTTACCATTTCTGAACTGAAAGTCCCACTGAAGGCTAACTAGTTGAACCAGACTCCATGTAAATCATTACAGGGCAAGAATGATGCAAATTTGTGAAGCATTTGTAAGTTCCTAGCAGTTCTACCTAACCAGGTAATCGAACAAAAAAAAAAGTTAAATTGGGATGGAGTCTGAGTAAATAAAGAAAAACTAGCAGCAGCACTATAAAGTCTCCAGTAACCTTTTTAACAAAATATGGGGTTTGGGAGGTGGCATGCTCAGACAACAGCAGTAGAAATATGACCAGAGGCCTCCTATTCCAAAAATTGTAACAGCATTTTTCGGGTATTCATTTGGGCCTAGCAGTGGGCAGGAGTAGACTTATGCCGCGTACACACTACCGGACTTTCCGGAAGAAGAAAAGGTCCAACGGTGTTCCAGACGGACTTTCGACGGAGTTACGATGGACTTCTGAACGAACGGACTTGCCCACACACGAACCGACTAAAGTCCATTCGAAAGTCTGTTTGTTTTGAACGTGATGATGTATGATGGGACTAGAAAAGGAAGTTCAATAGTCAGTAGCCAATAGCTGCCCTTGCGTCGTATTTGGTCCATCGGACCAGCATACAGACAAACGGTTTTACCGTTAGGAGTTGAGTCAGTCAGACAGATTTGGAACATGTTCTATTTCTAGGTCCATTTGAATTGTTTAAAGAAAAACGATCAGATTATCCCACCTACAATCAAAATATCCGACGGAATGATTCCATTAAACCTATTCTGCCAGAAAGTCCGGTCGTGTGTATGCGGCATTAGGTGTACAAGTTGCTCAAGCCAAAAAAGACAAAACATTGCAACAGTAACAGCAGCCTGCGTTGCTGCTCATGGTTGCCCACTGCTGTAAATCACTATTGCTCTATTTTCCTACATTCTATCCCAAACACACTTTACGTACAAGCTAAAACAATCTCTTCATATACCGTCTTCTCCATCAACCACAGAGAAGTGGTGAATTCTGGAAGGAGGTATCTTATTATACCAAAGGTGATATCAATTTTCCAACATCTTTGAATGGTCCTTTTACATGATTTCCATAAAAAGATTTGGAAACCAAACCAGCAAAAATAATACTGGAATTGGGATTGTATTTGGGACTTTTGGTTTTAATAAAATCAATCCAAATCTAACTCTGCTCAAAGTTATATATCAACTCTAACTGTCTTTGCTTTGTAGGCTGCCCAAAGAGTCAAATATGTGGGAAAAGGGTCACTATGTGAAAAGATACATAGTCTGCTCCTTAAAGAGGAACTGCAGTCTGCTCACATAATTTGTAATAAAAACATCTTTGCCATTCTGAAGCTTCCCTCCAAACACTTTGCATATTATTTTACATATACTGCGATTCTGTACTTGCCAAATATGCTGCAGAAATCTTCCTCTACTAAGTCTGGCTGCATCCATTTTAATTGTGGATAGCTGAAGCTGCTGCTTGTTCACTTCCTGGATTTACACAGACACACACACTTTATACAGTCGAAGTGGGCTGTATAAAGTATTTACTATTCAAAGTTAAAACAACAAAGGCAGAAGATTTATTAAATGGAAAGATGAAAAATGTTTAGTTCACATCTATGCGTTTTGCAGCCGGTGTGTTTTTGGAAAGAGTCAGGGACTTTTTCCCCACATTTTGCATGTAATAGACTTCAATGGAGTCACACCAAAACCGCAAGTGCTGCATTTGTGATGTGATTTTTGATGCATTTTCCATTTTGCGTTTTTTCCCCTTTAAAAACACTCTATGTATCAGTGCGTTACTGCACCTTTAACGTATATTTGAGTCTGTACTCCAAATTTAACGCAGTATAATTGAGTGTGTTATTGCACATTTAACACAGTATAGATCAGTGCATTACTGCACGTTTAACGCAGTACATTTGAGTGCATTTTTTCCCACATTTTGCATGTAATAGACTTTAATGGAGTCGCACCAGAAATGCAAGTGCATTTGTGATGTAATTTTTGATGCGTTTTCTGTTTTTTTTTCCCCTTTAAAAACACATTATATAGCTGGTTGCTAAGGATAGGCTGGGAAGCCAGGTGCTGCATCCTTAACAACCGATAAGTCAGCAGCTGAAAAAAAAGAATTGCCGACAAAAGAAAAAGTGGGGTCCTCTCCAAAATCCTTACCAGGATTACCTACCATACCTTTTGGTCTGGTATGTATTTGGAGGGGACCATCCCCCTCCCCACACCAAAATATTTTTTTTAAATGGCATGGGGTAACCCCCCAAAATCCATACCAGACCCTTATCTGAGCATGTAGCCCGGCAGGTCAGGAAACAGAGGATATGAGCAAGGCTCTGCCCCCCCACCCCAAATCTCTTTGTCCTCATGTTGATGGGGACAAGGTCCTCTTCCCCACAACCCTGGCCGGTGGTTGTGGGGGGCCTGTAGGCAGGGGGCTTATTGGAATCTGGAAGCCCCCTTTAAGAAAAGAGGTTCAGGATCCCGGCCTCCCCCATGTGAATGAGTAGGGGGTATATTGTATCTCTACCCATTCACCAAAAAAAAGCAGTGTAGTTTTACAAAAAAAGAGATGGTTTTTGACAAGTTCTTTATTAAAAATGAAGAATGTCCCCGTCGTAGCTCCAACGTATCTTCTTTCTGTGTTACCGTCACTGACGTCTTCTTCCTCCATTCTTCTCCTCCGCTGTCTTCTGCCTCCAGTGATGTCTTCTCCCTCTGCTGTCTTCACCCTCTGGTGATGTCTTCTTCCTCTGTTGCCACTGACCCCACTAAGAATAAAAAACAATGATCCTCCTCTGATGCTGACTCCCTCCATTGTGTCAGTTTCGGTGTCTGCCAGTTCTTATACAGCCATGGAGAGTGTGGCCACCCAGTGATGTCACCTGGAGAACCCATCCCCTGTGACAGTACATGACATCACAAGTGGTGGGTTTTTCAGGCGATATCACCGGATGACCATGCCCGATGGCTATATAAGAACTGGCAAACACTGGAGCTGACACAACGGAGGGAGCAAGCGTTGGAGGAGGATCGTTTTTTTTTCATTTTTAGCGGATCAGTGGTGGCGGAGGAAGAAGTCCTCACTGGAGGGGGAACATAGAGGAGGGAGAAGACATCACTGGAGGGAGAAGACCATAGCAAGATGACATCGGTGGGCGATACCGAAGAAAGAAGACACGTTGGAGCAATGACAGGGGATGTTCTTCTTTTTTAATAAAGGACTTGTCAAAAACTGTCTCTTGTTTTTTGTCACACTACACTGCTTTTTTTGGTGAATTGGGTAGGGGTACAATGTACCTGATACTCATTCACATGGGGAGGGGGGATCCGGGGACCCCTATCTTAAAGGAGGCATCTAAATTCCGATAAGCCCACCACCCGCAGACCCTCACAACCACTGACCAGGATTTTGAGGAAGAGGCTCTTGTCCTCATCAACACGGGGACAAGGTGCTTGGGGATGGGGGGGCAGAGCCCCCCGAGCCCTAAAACACTCCCCCTATGTTAAGCGCATGGGGCCTGGTATGGTTCAGGGGGGAGGATGCTCACTTGTCCCCTACCTTTCCTGACCTGCTGGGCTGCATACTCAGGTAAGGGCCTGGTATGGATTTTTTTTTTAATTGGTGTAGGGGTTCCCTTCCAAATCCATACCAGACACGAAGGGCCTTGGGGGAGACCCAATTCTGTTTATTTTATTCGTTTTTGCTGGCAATTCTTTTTTTACATTCAGCTGTCAGCAGGGAACCGTATAAGCAGAAGTTTCACTTTTGGGTGGAACTCCATTTTAAAGAAAAAAAAAAATGCATGAAAACTGGACACATCAAAAGCGAGGGTTTAAAAACGTGAAATGCAACGCAAAACATGCATGAAAAATTAATCAAGCGTAGCATGCTTAGATGTGAACCTAGACTAAATAAAAAAGGCCCCTCAATAAATAAAAGCTGTTTGTTGTAAATACCCCTATCAATGATAAAAGGTTTGTCTCAACACAGTTAGTCAGGGCTTCTCAGGAAGGATTCCATGGCAGCTGACGGGTTGATCGCATCCCCACTTTCCTCCTCTGACACACCTGTCATTTCCCCCCACATGCAGAGTGGCGCAGGGAAGCAAAAAGTGTCTCCACTGTTCACCACCAGCCCCTCCTCCCCTCCTATTCATCCCAGGTGCTTGTATATGATATCACATGGGATGTATAAGAGAGGAGGGTCAGCAGAGAACAGCATGCCACAACAGGACTCGCAGAAGCTTCCCTGTGCTGCTTTGCATGTGAAGGAAACTGCTCAACTAATGTAATGTGTTCTGCTGTGCCCTATGTAAATGTGTCCTACTGTGTCCAATGTAAATGTGTCCTGCTGTGTCCAATGTTAGTGTGTCCTGCTGCCCCCATGTTAATGTGTCATGTTGCCCCATGTTAATGTGTTCTGCTGAACCCCATGTTAATGGGTCCTGCTGCGCACATGTTAATGCACCCTGCTGCTCCCTCCATGTAATGTGCCCTGTTGTGTCCTCTATTTAACGTGCACTGTTGCCCCATGTAATGTTCCATGCTGCCCCATGTAATATGCCCTCTTGACCGATGTTAATGTGCTCTGCTGCCCCATGTCAATGTGTCCTGATGCCCCCCATGTAATATTCCTGCTGTGCCCCCATTTTTACATGTCCCATCATGCCCCCATGTGATTTGACCTGCTGCCGCCCATGTAATATGTCCCTCTGTGCCCCCATGTAATGTTCCCTGCCGTGCCCCCCATGTAATGTGCCCAGCTTTTCCCCCTGTAATGTACCCTGCCATACCATGAAATGTTCTCTGCTGCCACCCCTATGTAAAGCGTCCTGCTGTGCTTCCTATGTAATGTTCCCTGCTGCCCCCATGTAATGTTCCCTGCTGCCCCCCTTCATGAAATGTGCCCTCCTGACCCCCTGTAATGTGCCTTTTTCTGATCACTATGCTCTGACCTACTGACCCTCTGTGCTGTGCCCTGCTGACCCCTATACTTTGCTGTGCTAACCCCCTGTGCTCTGCCTTGCTTACCCCCTGCACTCTGCCCTGCTCACCCCCTGTGCTCTGCCCTGCTAACACTCTGTGCTTTGCACAGATAACTCCCTGTACACTGCTTATCTCAAGTTTGACCCAGAATTGAGCATCTGTGCAGAAAAAAGGCAGTGCAAGTTTCACATAAAATAGGTAAGTTGTGATATTTATTCTATTATATAATGCTATTTCTAAAAAAAATAATTGCTGTTATATCGACAGCTTGCTGATCACACCAATGTTCCATGAGCTGTACATCTGAACATTATCTCAGGGATTACCTGAGAACTCAAATGTTTTGCCAAGGTTTTCCCCAAGGTAAAAATGACTAAGAAACCCTGCATTCACAGAAGAGGATATTCTTTTGAAAAACAAGAGACTCATCAGATGAAAATAAAGAAAAGAAAGCATAAAAAAGAAATGTAATGTAACCACCACATCTAGGAGTTGGTAAGCTGCAATATACTGTAATAAATATTTGGTTTTGGATTTGTTACCACTTTAAAATTACTTTAAAAAAAAAGAAAATATAATAATAGAACTACAACATGTTTAAAACATAAAGAAAGAAATATAGAAAATATATACAAATGTACTATAAATTCCCATATCATTGAAATTTCCATTCTGTATCATTCTGAAAAATGTATGACAAACAACAGATTTGATTTCACATTTCCAAGTAGGAAGATATGAGAACGAAGATATGAGCGGGACTGTAAGGTTGTTTTTAACACCTGTTCAGGTGCCCTGTCATACTAAGCTACTATATTTAACTGCAGGGAAGAGCTGCAGATTAGCTGTACACATCATTGTGTGCTCCTGTCTACAATATTCATTAATGTTTCCAAAAAGCACAGGAAACAGAAAATCTCAAAGCACCATGAAATGCTACTGCCATCTCCTGGTCAATAATGTCATTAAACAAATTGTTCTAACAACATGCAAGCCAAGATTATTTTATATGTCTAGTTAAGATAAAATATGTTTCCAACCATAATGTGTAATCAAATACTTCTTATTAATGGCATCTAGAAAAATGTGGCTGGGTGGATGGAGGACAGGGAAAACAATGAACACAACACTAGTAATGTGTAAAGTACCTTAAGCTAATGCAGATCAATGAAACATGAATTCCAGTAACAGCCAATACAATTTTACTTTTTGAAGAAAATTCAATAATACATTTATTTTGATTGGTTCTTCATACTCCCTTCACTTTCACATTACATTTTGCCTAAAAGAACAGTGAATGAGGAAATGTAATATTGGAAATTCAAATGCATTGCATTTGTACTTTTGGGGATCTTCATGTTTATAGTGTCTTGAAAAAGTATTCACACCCCTGGAAATTTTCCACATTTAGTTATGTTACAACCAAAAAACGTAAATGCATTTTTTGGGGGATTTTATGCGATAGACTAACACATAATTGTGGAGTGGAAGGAAAATGATAAATGGTTTTCAATTTTTTTTACAAATAAATAAAATAAATATGTGAAAAGTGTGGTGTACATTTACCTTCAGCCCCCTTTACTCTGATACCCCTAACTACAATCTAGTGCAACCAGGTGTATTTAGAAGTCAACTAATTATTAAATAGTCCACCAGTGTGTAATTTAATCTCAGTATAAATACTGTTGTTCTGTGAAGCCCTCATAGGTTTGTTAGAAAACCTTAGTGAACAAGACCAATGAACACACAGACAGGTTAGGGATAAAGCTGTAGTTTAAAGAAGGGTTGGGTTATAAACAATATCCCAAACTTTGAACATCTCACAGAGCACTGTTCAATCCATCATCTGAAAATGGAAAGAGTATGGCACAGCTGCAAACCTACCAATACATGGCTGTCCACCTAAACTGACAGGCCGGGCAAGGAGAGAATTAATCAGAAAAGCAGCCAAGAGGCCTGTCAGAGAAATACCAGTTCGAACACTGGCAGAAACCTCAACAGCCGTTATTGGCATTTTCCCACACGCATGCAAGGTAGAGTGGCTCTCCGTTGCATGCTGGTGCGCGATGGAACGTGCACTCCACAAATCTGGCCTTTATGGAAGAGTGGCAAGAAGAAAGCCATTGTTGAAAGAACATGGTTTATGACTAAGGCCTTATAGGCTGAAACGCGTCAACTGACTTAATCAGCATTTGTTCACTGTGGCTATTCAATAAAATTAAGACATTTTAAGAGGAACAACTGAGTGCAGATAATTTTTTCTACATTGTTGAAAGAAATCCATAAGAAGTCCCATTTACAGTTTGCAAGAAGCCATGTGGGGGACACAGCAAACATGTGGAAGAAGGTGCTCTTGTCAGATGAGACCAAAAATGTACTTTTTTCCATAAAAGCAAAATGCTATATGTTGCAGAAAACTAAAACTGCACATCGCTGTCATGGTTATGCAGTAATCTTCCTCTGTTTGCTTACCTCTCCTCATATCTTCAGACTAACAGGCCAGCCACTTCCACCTGGTGGTTTTTATAACCTCTCCTCTAAGCATGGCTCCACCCCAGGCCCTATCAGGGAACCCTATATTAACCTGTGCACTTCAAGCCAGCGGTGCTGATCAACCATTGTGCATTCACTGTGTGTTTGGCTACCTGTTTCCTGCTTGCCGTGTGCTCTAAGTTTGTCTCTGTTACCGACCTTGGCGTGTTCTCAACGATTTCTGTCTGCTTGTGACCTTGACCTTTGCCTTATCCCCTTACTATCCTTGTCGTCCCAGCCTGCTGCTTCCTTCTCCTGTAGTCTACTGTGAGCATGAGCTGTGAGACCCTAGGGGCCGCGACCTGGAGCCAGACTGCAGCGAAGTCCATCCTCACCATTGGAGACTCTGGTGAACACCTGCTGGCTCTTAGACTCTGCGCCTGGGGAATCTATGCTCCAGATCCCATTGGAATCTGTGTTAGCGATCCTGTAGACCTGTGTCCTGAATCTCCCTGGGTTCAATCCGCAGCAGTCAGTCCTAAGGTCCACTACCTAGTGGTGCACTTCTGACTCCTACGGAGTGCATCTGTCATCTGGTCTCAGGTGACCTGACAATCACCCTGCAAACGTCATCCCTACCACGAAACATGGTGGTGGCTGCATCCTGTTGTGGAGATACAGGGAAGCTGGTCAGAGTTGATGGGAAGATGGATGGAGCCAAATACAGGGCAATCTTAGGCCGCGTACACACGGGCGGATTGTCTGCCCAACTAAGTTCGTCAGACAATCCGACAGACAGTCCCTCCAAATTTTGAATGAACGGACTTGACCACACACGATGAACAGACAGTCCACTGAAAACTTGCGCGATGACGTGTACAGCACGTACGACGGGACTAGAAAAACGACGTCCAATACACTGCAATGCAACCTTCGGCCGTGTAAATCCTTTCTGAGCATGCGCCATACTTAGTCCGTCCAACTTGCCTACACACAAGCGGACTGTCCGCTGAAACCAAGTTTGGACGGACAAAACCAAGTTTGGACGGACAAAATTACGGAAATTCCGAAAGACAAAGTCCGTCAGACTGTCCACTGAAAAAGTCAGCTGAAGCCCACACACGAGCGGATTGTCCGCTGAAACACGGTTCAGCGGACTAAGTTGGGCAGACAATCCGCCCGTGTGTACGCGGCCTTAGAAGAAAAATGCTACAGTCTGCAAAAGACTTGAGACTGGGGCGATCCAATTGAGAATCTGTGGAAAGACTTGAAAATTGCCATGTTTTAATTGAAGAATGGTATGTAACTCAAGAATATTGGGATAGATTCTTAAATGTGATTTACAGTATGTTTCATGCTGTATGTATATATACATTACATAGCTATATTTTCAGATCCCTAGATATTATTGCATTGTGTATACATTTGTGAATTGAATTAGCTGCACAAATTATTTATGTTGGTTTTTCCTCATCCTGAGGAAGAAGGTGTAACCTGAGAAGCGAGTAGATGTAAGGGATTCCATGAAGCCTATTCTCTTCAAATTGGGATTATTGTTTGTTAAACCGCCAGTATAATGAGGTTCAACTGTGATACGTCTTCTTACTTAAAGCGGAGTTCCACCCAAAAGTGGAATCTCCACTTATCTGCCTCCCCCTCTCCTCCCCTCCAGTGCAACATTTGGCACCATTCAAGGGTGAGCGGGTACCTGTTTTTGACAGGTACCTGTCCCCGCCTCCGAGAGATCTCACCGCGGCAAGATCACTCGGAAGTTTGGCCCCCTCCTCCTTCCCTCGCCACTGAGCCATTCACAAAGTGCAGCGCACTTCGCACAAGCACAGTAGGGAACCGACTGTGAAGTCAAAAGGTTTCACTGCTGGTTTCCCTTAACACGAATGGTGGCGGCAGCACCCGAGAGCTGATGGACACATCGGCTGGGGTGCCGGCGATGCTGGATTCCAGGTAAGTGCCCTAATATTAAAAGTCAACAGCTACAGTATGTGTTGCTGCCGACTTTAAATTTTTTGCTGGGGGGGGGGCGGAACTCCACTTTAAAGTGGTTACAAAGTCAGTGAGTACCATTACTGCCAGCCCCTATGTTATATCAAGGTATAAAACACACGGTTGATGTTTTTTTTAAATTAAGCGGCTAAATACCTTATTTAAGAGCGCCGATATGCAGTCACGTGAACTCATGCCACTGTCCTCCCCCGATCTAGGGACTACAAAAGGAGGGGCCGAGGTTCCCCGCTGACATCAGATGGAAGGCCACGTGACCGCTGTTCCATTCGCTCAGCCTCTCCTGTAGTAGCTGTAGTCTTTAGTTCTGGAGAGGAGAGCAGGAAATCACGTGAGCGCACTGCGTGCTCCGAAATAAGGTAGCAGCATCCTTTAAAAAAAATATTGACACTGTGTATTATACTTTGTTATAATAGAGGGGCTAGAAGTAATGGTTCTTACTGACTTTACTGTCAACACAAAATAGTGGCCGGAGGGGTGGCTTTGGAGATCATTCACACACTAGGAACTGACAAGGAGGGAGGGGGGAGAGAGGAGAGAGGAGAGACTCTAACACAGTTGGATGATGGAAGCATGTAAGCAAACCATGGTATCATGGATCAGCAGCCATGATTACCATAGTCAGTTCACAAAGGGGACACCGGAACAGAATGGATCAACCAGATATTTTACAACACAGAAAATGACACATTGCACAACACAAGCACTATGCTGTTTAACATGATTTAAAAGAACAGGATTTTTCTTTCCTTCTTTTTTTTTTTAGGGTTACAACCTCTCTAACTGTACAGGCCAATAATTATAAATGTATCTGGGACCATAATGGAATTTTTCAAATGACTGGGTCATTTGACTCTATTTTTAACATGTTATGTTTAATAAAGAGTTGATGTACCGTATATACTCGAGTATAAGCCGAGATTTTCAGCCTCTTTTTTGAGGCTGAAAGTGCCCCCCTCGGCTTATACTCGAGTCATCGCTGTCTGCCTGCTCGATCAGCGTGTCGAGCAGACAGACAGCGGCCATTCTATAATTCAAAAGCCGCGCCTCCGGCTCCGCCTTCGCCTGTGATAGGCAGAACACTGAATTTCCCAGCAGCCTGTGTTCCGCCTATCACGGACATCGTCTCATCCTCGTACTACGGACGAGGATGAGACGATGTCCGTGATAGGCGGAACACAGGCTGCTGGGAAATTCAGTGTTCCGCCTATCACAGGCGAAGGCGGAGGCGCGGCTTTTGAATTTTACAATGGCCGCCGAGGCGCCGACGAAGAGCGGCGATCCTGGCAAGGCACGGGACGGAGGCAAGGCAAGGCACGGCACGGGACGGGACGGAGGCAAGGCACGACACGGGACGGAGGCAAGGCATGGCACGGGACGGAGGCAAGGAGGCAAGGCACGGGACGGAGGCTCGGGACACAGGCTCGGGACACAGGTAGGCTGGACACACACACACACACACACACACACACACACACACACACACACACACACACACAGACACACACACACAGGGATGGATGGATGGAGACACACACACACAGGGATGGATGGATACACACACACACAGGGATGGATGGATGGATGGAGACACACACACACAGGGATGGATGGATGGAGACACACACACACAGGGATGGATAGATGGATGGAGACACACACACACAGGGATGGATGGATGGATGGACACACACACACACAGGGATGGATGGATGGATGGACACACACACACACAGGGATGGATGGATGGATGGACACACACACACACACAGGGATGGATGGACGGACACACAGGGATGGACGGACACACAGGGATGGACGGACACACAGGGATGGACGGACACACACACAGGGATGGACAGGCATGTCTCACCCTCGGCTTATACACGAGTCAATAAGTTTGCCAGTTTTTTTGGGGGTAAATTGGGGGCCTCGGCTTATATTCAGGTCGGCCTATACTCGAGTATATACGGTATATGTTTCTGTATATTTTTTCTTCTGAATATTGATTCAATATTGTGGGAAGCTGACATGCTGGACAACCTCATAAGATTTACTAATTAGTCAACATTTTGGACATGTGTACTGTTTTCTGACATTCTTTTTCAATTCTAATTTATCTGTGAAACTGCCTATTTTGCTAAAATAACAGCATGCATGGGCATTTTTCCAGTACATTCATACCAAGTTCAGTTCAAGCTCAGAGGCAAAGTAAATTCAAAGATGAGATGAAGATTCACAGAGCTGCCCCTTTAACTTTCCAAGAGCCGACAACTGGAGATAAAATCTGAATAATCAACTGTGCACATCACTTAAATCATGAGATGCAGCAACACTTACAATATTCTTAAATCTTTGATTTTCTGCACTGTAATGATTCAGAATAAATATGCAATCACTTCATCATCAATCCCTTGTTCTGTGTAGTGGCAGCTCCATTTGTCCTCAGCTGGTGTATATAGAACTGTGTCTAGAATTAAATGCCAATGAACAAGTTGCTTAGGCATCCCAGTCACCAACCATATATGATGTTATTTAATGTAAAGGTGATTCATAAATATCAGGTACAGACGTTTAAAGGAAAAAAAAATGTCCCCCTGTGGTGGTGCTTTTAGGAGCTACAATGCCTAAAGAAAGGAAGTAGCTGGTATTACCAGGTATCTTTTGTTCCATCATGGATGGGCAAATTTTTTTTCAACCCTTATGCAATAATAAGGATCTGATATTTGGGAAAATGAATCTACATTAATTTAGTTGGTAAGGGTTGGGCCATGTTTTTAAATCATTCTTCCTTAGGCATACCCGAATAAAGTTGACCTTTTTTTGTAGAACTTCACTTTCTCAATCAACTTTGACTATTCCTAATCCTTATGCTCCTTGCCGTAGTAAAAAGATAGGAAAGTATATTGTATTTACTTGTTTTAACCTTTTTTTTTACATTTCTTCAGTTACTTCCTGGTTTCCATACCTAGGCAAATGATGCCATACATTCCAGGAGCCTTCAGGAGGGGAACATGGGCTTTCTGAGCTAAACATATCCTCCTCCTTCCTTCCTGAGCTAAGGGCAGATGGATTGCAGGAGGAAAATGCTACATGAATCATCTGCCCTTACTCAAGATGGCCATAGCCAGACATACTAGGGGCAGGGGATGGGTTCAAAGTGATTTCTCAATAAAATAAAACATGATGGACGAGGGAGTTTGCTTTGAATATTAAACATGAATTAAATTGGTGCTCAAATGCAGTGCAGCTTTAAGCTCCTTTGGTGGAATGAAGTGCAGCTAGGGTAGCTACCACAACAGGCAGACTTTGTAACTGTGTGTCACTTGTTTTGGTGATCAGCTCTTTCTTCTCTTTTTGAGGAACTCATATGTTAAAGGTTAAGCAGCTCATGACCACGAAGAGGCAGCTCCTGCACACGGGAGAAAGGATGCACCTTGTGATAAATAATTATAAATATGTAAAAAAAAACAATTCTACATAACTTGTTTTAAATTTATAGAAAAACATCTGCTAATAAACCCATAAACCTGTAATAAAAGAAATAAACAAAACTGCCTTAAAAAGTTGAGTGCCTACTCATATTCAACAATTTGAACATTTTCCTTGTAGGGTCTAATAATTAGATCTTTTATATGGACAACTAATGTGTTAAAATAAATATATGGTCGTTTACATATTGTATTTACTTTTTATTATGATAGGAGTAAAAATAAAAATTTAATATGATTTCCTTTTTTCTATAGGGAAAAAAGGAAATATTCCATATACTTTTTTTATATATTTTTACAGGCTGCCAGGAGGTGGAGCTCTGATCCTTTTCACATGTTTTCCTGCTTCCCATTTCCATCTTTTGTAAAAAGAAAGTCTGTTGTTTTTGGAGCTCAATATTTCTGCCTCATTCTCCCACAAATGAATGCTACATGCCTCACTCCTCATGCATTAAATATTTATTCATACGTAAAAAAAAAAAAAGAAAGATAAAATATAACATGATATAACCCTGAAGTGCATCTAAGTTCAAATATACATGTGCAGCTGTGTCTGTTACATAATTTTTGCTTATGAATAGAACCTTCATGGAACTGGGTCCAATAATGCTTGCAATTTCAAATGTGGTAATGTGCCTTGTTTTGATTTTATTCATTTCCTCTCTTCATTGTATTCTCACCACATTCAAGTGTCAAGTGTTTGCTTTTGGTTATAAACATTTAACCAAAAACAAAACTTATAGTGCTATGACTGACAATACCCCCACTCCAGGTCAATTGTGCAAACACTAATGTAAACAATGTGCCACAAATCAGTGCTCTTCCATGCGGACCACTTTCCACTTTGCTCGGTCACCTTACCCAACAAGTAAAGTCTCACAAATCACTCCTCACAAATATTGCTTCAACCATCCTCGTTATGATGAGTATTTCACTGAAAAAGACAACATTTCTTAACCACTTAAGCCCCGGACCAAGAGGTCTTTTTACAATTTCGCACTGCACTGCTTTAACTGGTAATTGCTTGGTCATGCAATGTTGTACCCAAACGAAATTTGCGTCCTTTTCTTCCCATAAATAGAGCTTTCTTTTTATGGTATTTGATTGCCTCTGCGATTTTTTATTTTTTTTGCGATACAAACAGAAAAAGATGGAAATTTTGAAAAAAAATAATATATTCTATTTTTTTTTTTTATAAGAAAAATCTAATAAACTCAATTTTAGTCATACATTTAGGCCAAAATGTATTCAGCCACATGTCTTTAGTAAAAAAAATGCCAATAAGCGTATATTTATTGGTTTGCGCAAAAGTTTTCTGGAATTTACACAGCTTTTAATTTATGACTGCCTATCTAATTTCTTGAGGTGCTAAAATGGCAGGGCAGTACAAACTCCCCCCCCAAATGACCCCATTTTGGAAAGTAGACACCCCAAGGAAATTGCTGAGAGGCATGTTGAGCCAATTGAATATTTTTTTTGTCCCAAGTGATTGAATGGTTATATGTGGAATTGCACCCCAAAATAAATTTTCCTGCTTCTCGGGAATACCACATGTGTGTGACTTTTTGGGAGCCTAGCACCCCGAAAACCAATCACCGCCTTCAGGATTTCTAAGGGTGCAAATTTTTTATTTCACTCCTCACTACCTATCACAGTTTTGAAGACCATAAAATGCCAAAATAGCACAAAACCCCTCCAAATTACCCCATTTTGGAAAGTAGACACCCCAAGCTATTTGCTGAGAGGCATGTTGAGTCCATGGAATATTTTATATTTTGCCACAAGTTGCGGAAATATTAGAAACTTTTTTTTTTTTGCAAAAAGTTGTCACTAAATGATATATTGCTTACACATGCCATGGGCATATGTGAAATTACACCCCAAAATACATTCTGCTGCTTCTCCTGAGTACGGGGATAGCACATGTGTGGGACTTTTTGGGAGCCTAGCCGCGTACTTGGCCCCGAAAACCAATCAACGCCTTCATGGATTTCTAACTCCTCACTACCTATCACAGTGTTGAAGGCCATAAAATGCCAAGATAGCACAAAACTCCCCCAAATTACCCCATTTTGGAAAGTAGACACCCCAAGCTATTTGCTGAGAGCCATGGTGAGTATTTTACATATCTCATTTGTTTTTGAAAATAAAGAAAGTAAAGAAAAAAACATTTTGTTTTCTTTTTTCAATTTTCAAAACTTTGTGACAAAAAGTGAGATCTGCAAAATAATCACCATACCTCTCAGCAAATAGCTTGGGGTGTCTACTTTCCAAAATGGGGTCATTTGGGGGGCCGCCATCAGGGCATTCCATGGCCTCCGAAACTGTGATTGGCAGTGAGGAGTGAAATAAAAAATTTACACCCTTAGAAAGCCTGAAGGCAGTGCTTGGTTTTTGGGGTCCCGTACACGGCTAGACCATGGCATGTTTGAGCAATATAACATTTATTGACATTTTTGTGCAAAAAAAAAAAGTATTTTTCCCGCAACTTGTGTCAAAATATAAAATATTTCATGGACTCGACATGTCTCTCAGCAAGTAGCTTGGGGTGTCTACTTTCCAAAATGCGGTCATTTGGGGGGGTTTTGAACTGTCCTGGCATTTTATGCACAACATTTAGAAGCTTATGTCACACATCACCCACTCTTCTAACCACTTGAAGACAAAGCCCTTTCTAATACTTTTTGTTTACATTAAAACATTTTTTTTTTGCAAGAAAATTACGTTTACCCCCAAACATTATATATTTTTTAAAGCAAAGGCCCTACAGATTAAAATGGTGGGTGTTGCATTTTTATTTCCACACAGTATTTGCTCAGCGATTTTTCAAATGCATTTTTTCGGGAAAAAATACACTTTTTTAATTTTAATGCACTAAAACACACTATATTGCCCAAATTTTTGATGAAATAAAAAAGATGATTTTAGGCCGCGTACATGGATACCAAACACGACATGCTTTAAAATTGCGTACAAACGTGCAGTGGCAACAAACTACATACATTTTTAAAAGCCTTTAAAGCCTTTATAGGTTACCACATTAGATTTACAGAGGAGGTCTACTGCTAAAATTACTGCCCTCGATCTGACCTTCATGGTGATACCTCACATGTATGGTGCAATTGCTTTTTACATATGACGCCAGACCGACGCTTGCGTTCGCCTTTGCGCAAGAGCAGGGGGGACAGGGGTGCTTTTTTTTGTTTGTTTTTTTATTTTATTTTTAAATGGTTCCTTACATTTTATTTATTTTTCATCATTTTTATTGTTATCTTAGGGAATGTAAATATCCCCTATGATAGCAATAGGTAGTGACAGGTACTCTTTTTTTGAAAAAATTGGGGTCCATTAGACCCTAGATCTTTCCTCTGCCCTCAAAGCATCTGACCACACCAAGTTTGGTGGGATAAAATGCTTTCCCAATTTCTCAATGGCGCTGTTTATATCCGGGAGGGGGGGCATTCCCTCCCACTGCTTGTAAAAGCAGTCTAAAGGTTAATTAGCCGTAGGATTGCTTTTACATGAAAGCTGACCACTGGCTGAAAAGAATGATACCAAGATGATACCTAAACCCGCAGGCATTATTCTGGTATAACCATTCAAAGTCCAGCAACATGCCAGTACGTTGCTGGTCCTTGTTGGATCTTTTTTTTCTTGCAACCTGTTGGCTGAACGAAAAAAAGAGATTGATCGGTGGGTATGTCCACCATTAGAATACCTCCCTTCATCCACCCACTTCTAATGATGGGCATACATGCACCATTTATATATGCCGAAGGATGGGTGCATCCTCCTGCAAAAGTTATGCCGTGTACACACGGTCAGACTTTTCCACGGGCAAGCCTCTGTCGGAATTTTTACACGACATTAGGAGCAAATTGCTCCCCCACCCCTGCTGCCCCCATGCTTCGGCATATATGCTCTTTTTTTTAACTGTGGTGGTGAAATCACCTCCTACAGCGTTGAAGTCACGGCTTTATGTATCGTAGGAGCAAACGCTGTTGCTGTCAAGATAAATAAATCCAAGCTGCAACTGAATGGCGTACCCGCTAAGCAAATTATGGTTAACATTAAAACAAAGTAACATTACAGTATAACAGTAAGACCTTACCATACCATACCTGCAAAGCAAATACCAAAAAAAAACTGTAAAAAAAAAATCATTTTTTTAATGCCACCAGTGCCTAAAATATATATATGCCGAAGCATGGGGGCATCCTCCCGTAAAAAAGTTATACCGCGTACACACAGTCAGACTTTTCCACGGGCAAGCCTCCATCGGAATTTCGACCGTATGTACGCGGCATTATGAGAAAAATCGCTCCTCCGCCCCTGCTGCCCCATGCTCTTTTTTTTTTAACTGTGGTGGTGAAATCACCTCCTACAGAACTGGAGTCACGGCTTTATGTATCGTGGGAGCAAATGCTGTTGCTGTCAAGATAAATAAATCCGCGCTGCAGCTGAATTGCGCACCTGAAAACCAGAAAATGGTTAACAATAAAACACAGTAAAGAATAAAGTAGTAAAGTATAAAAAAATTACATATCTGAAAAGCAAGCATGATAAAACATAATAAAACATTGCAGAATAGAATACAGTAAAAAGAGCAACAATAGAGAGAGAATAGAGAGAGAGAGAGAACAATAAAATAACAACTATTTTTAATTTTTTTATTTTTTTTGTGTTTGTTTTAAGTTTTTTTTTTTTTTTCTTACACTTTTTTTATGTAACTGTAATTGTAACAACTGTAACGGTTCGGGTCTCTCAAAATGCGATCGCATCTTGGGAGACCCCGTGTAAGTGTGTCCTAGTCTGTGAAATGCTGTACCTTACACTAAAAATTCACTACTGTGTGGTAGCGTTCAAAACATTCACCAATGCAAAGACCAGGATTGTCAGGACAGCGGGGACAATAATAACAGGTGTCACGCCTATATCCGCGCTTGGTACAGACACAACATCTTCTTTGGGGAGCTCGTTGGGTAGGGGCACTCTGGAAGACATACGGAAAATGCCTCTCATGCAGCCAGCTTATTGCATTTGGTTAGGGAAGGTGAGGTGCAGAACCATCTGGATACAGAAGGTCTGTGACAATCTCTTCCTGGAATGTAAGGAAGGATAAAGTCCAGCCTGAAGCTCTGTATAGCACATGAGCGTCCAGCAAAGCCAATTGAAATAAGTAAACAGACACTTTTTTGTACCAGCATCTGGCCTTACGGGCAACTAGATACGGTGCCAAACAACTGGTCGTTGAGGTCCCCCCCTCCCATATTTTGGTTATATTCGTGGACACAGAGGGGTTTCTCCACAACACCAGTCGCTGTAGTAATATGGACTGTCATGTCTGCATGAAGGGAGGTAAGAACGAAAACATTCTTATTATCCCTCCACTTCATAGCGAGCAAGTTATTACACTGCAAGCAGGCTCTCTCCCCCAGCCTAAGACGAGAATCTACAAGCCCCTGGGGAAAGCCCTGGTGATTAGGTCGCACAGTGCCACCAATCTGCTGATCAAACAAATGACTAAACAGTGGCACACTTGTGTAATAATTGTCCACGTACAAGTGGTACCCCTTTCCGAATAAGGGTGACACCAAGTTCCACAAGTTCCATACTATCTTGCCAGTGCTCCCTATGTAATCTAGGCAGTTCTCCGGCTCTACGTAACTAACTTTTCCCTCATAAACCATAAAGCTCCATGTATAGCCTGTTGCCCTGTCATAGAACTTATAGAGCTTGACCCCGTATCTGGCACGCTTGCAGGGAAGGTACTGTTTGAAAGACAAGCGGCCAGAAAATGTAATCAGGGACTCATCAACGCAGACAACTTGATTGGGAATAAACAAGGCTGCAAAACGTTGGTTGAAGTGGTTTATGAGGGGCTGAATTTTGTGGAGCTGATCGTATTCAGGGTCTCCACGAGACGGACAAAGTTCATTGATGTTGCAGTGCATGAACCGCAAGATCTGCTCATATCGTTTCCTGGACATAGAGGCAGAGAACACAGGCATATGGTCAATTGGGCGCGTGGACCAATAGGTCCGCAACGTCATGAATTTATGTATGCCCATGTTGAGGGAAAGGCCCAGAAAGGTCTTAAATTCGGAAAATAAATCCAATCTCTGCCAAGGGAAGGCAACTGGGGATTAGCTGCGATCTGTTGACCAGCATATAAATTAGTTTGGTCCAAAATAGATCTATAGAGATCTTCCATGAAAAACAGTGAATAAAAATCAAGTGGCGTAAAATCAGCTGTTTCCACCTGAATACCGGGTTGGCCAGTGAATGGGGGAAGCATGGGTTCTGCAGAAGTGGTGGGCACCCGATCAGGATTTGCAAATTCTGCAGGAAGGACACTATGGGAACAACGGGCCTGCCTTTGTCTTCTTCTTGGTGGCAGCGGGACACTACTTGTGCTTGCCACCTTGCCAGCTTGAACTGCACTTATAGGACATGCCACGTCATCAAGTGTTACTGCAGTGCTGGATGTACGTCCAGGGTGTACTAGGCTGCTGGTGCTTGCCAGTTCACCAGAAGGAATAGCGGCGCTAGTACTGGCTCTCTGCTCCATACGAGGGACCTCCGGTTCTTGCACCTCAACAACATCAGAAGATCGGGTACGCCTGACCTTAGCAGGAACTTCACCTTCGTCGCCAGAGCTATCTGTCATGGAGCTGCTGTAGTCTACAGGATCGTATTCTGAGCTTGAATCTGACAGATGAGTGACCTCCTCTTTACTATCTGTCATGCTCAGAAACGTGTAGGCCTCTTCACTAATGTACCTTTGATTTGCCATTTTGGGCTCTAAATTTACTGGTACAACTAGTGAGATTCACAGGTAAAAAAGCACCTAGGCTGTCAGCAACTGTATAAAACGCTACAAAAAAACTATTAGCGATCGCAAGGATCAGGGCTGACTCTGCAAAAGCTGCAGTTATGTGTGTTGTGTTGTGTTTTGTAAGTGACAGTGATCAATCGATACTGCACTTGGGTGGGCTGGGCTGGGCGGAGGGGCAAAACGCAGGTGCTAGCAGGTATCTGGGATGATCCCGCTAACAATGCTTTTTTGGAACCCTAAACTGCTGGGGATGCTAGTATAGATCTGATCAGATATTGATCTGTTCAGATACTATACCACTAAGGGAG
Organism: Lithobates pipiens; assembly: GCF_037356315.1. Classification (NCBI taxonomy): domain Eukaryota; kingdom Metazoa; phylum Chordata; class Amphibia; order Anura; family Ranidae; genus Lithobates; species Lithobates pipiens. Next base: position 163,946,155 of record NW_027507784.1, read on the forward strand.
GTGTATGCTTTGCACATGGGTGTTAGCGGTACTGGCACTAACTTGACGCTGCCTGGGGCGACGCAGACCTTAAAGCCTAATTGATATCACCCGCTGGGTGATCAGGGGGTTAAACTTTTATTGGGTAATAAATGGTGGGTGCCCTGATGCTATAAAAAGCAAACTAACCAGCGTCGCCCGTAACACTTATGCGGTTATCACTGGTGAAAGGGTTAACTAGGGGCAATCAGGGGGTTAAAACCTTTATTAGGTAATATATGGGGTTACCTTACGCTATATAAAAACCTGACGGGGAACCTAAATAATGAAATAACTAACTGGCTAACCAGCGTCACCAGTGACACTTACTGTATACGATCATCACTGGTGAAAGGGTTAACTCTAGGGGCAATCAGGGGGTTAAAACCTTTATTAGGTTGTATATGGGTCGATCAAGTTCAACCTATGTGTGTGATTATAAGTTTGTATTACATTGTATATACCTGTATGTTGCGGTGGAGCAGTTGGTTATCTAATAGTTTTTTGAAACTATTGATGCCCCCCGCTGAGATGCCCACCTGTGGAAGGGAATTCCACAACCTGGCCGTTCAGATTAAATCAGTATAATGGCTTGCATATAGAACCTCTTTCAAAATGGCCGCCACACCACTTCCACTTCCTGGTCATCAATCTGACATCACTTCCTGATCGGTTTCTTCCTATGGAATTTTTCAATGATGCCAGACTGGAAGTTTCATTTTATACACAGCCACTATCTTCGTTGCTAGAAACCACCTCTACCACTATCCTATATACTGCAGATTAAGATTGACCTAAAAACAACTACAATAACCAGTTTTCTACTTAATAAAACAATATAGTATATATTTGTAGCGGTACCCCCCCCCCCAGGGGCTGCTAAGTGATGTGGCCCACCTGTCACTCTAAGACAATGAACAGTCCATGTGCTTGTTTTTGTTTGTTTTATTGAGGCAATTTAACTTGGATGGGGTAAGGAAAATGTGGGTTGCCCGATTAATTGTGGAACAACCAATTGGTGAATTTCAGAACAATCAATTGGGACGAACTAGGTACCCACCCTGTACACATCACTACTTCAGTGTCCTCCAGCACTTTCTTTGCTTGCAGACTATTCCTCTTCCTTCCTCCTGCACAACTCTTGACTCTCAGGATCAGCTAGCACTAAATGGTTAAGCCTGACTATGGTGTAGCAAAACAAATAGACAGTCTCCAGTGCTAGCTGTCCTACAGATGGACTACTGCTCCCAGTCAGCCTTCTTCAGGCCCTGCCAGTCCTCCTGGCTGCAGCTATCTGACTCTACTGCCCACGACACCACAGTCCTCTCCACTGGCTCTGCATCCATCCCAGACTTTATGCTCCGAGTCCTCTCAGGTGTGCCTCCCCAGTCCTCTTGACTGTGCATGTCACTCACCTGCCCTCCAGATTTGCACTACAGCCAGGGCCGTCTTTAATATTGATTGGGTCCTGGGCAAAAATGTTCTTAGGGCCCCCCTCCCCCCATGTAATTTCGCTCTCCAACTTCTTTGAGACATACTATAAATAGTAGCTAGACTTAAAATCAGTTTACTGTATCAGATCAGACAGCAATTACGATTGGTTGCCAGAGGTTACAGCATATCATTACTGCTTACTGACTGGTTGCTAGAGGTTACAGCACTTCTTAAGGCTCACTGGTTAGTTGCTAGAGGTTACAGAACACGATTTCTGCTTGTTGATTGGCTGCTAGAGATTACTGTACAGTAATACTGCTCACTGGTTGCTGTAGGTTACAGCACATCATCTCCTCACTGCAGGGGGCATGATATACATATGAATGCTGCCTTATTTAGATATCAATGTTGTTGGCCTCAGCTATTTACATATGATTGTCACTGCTATTTACATATGAATGCTGGTTATTTACATGTAAACACAGGGTCGTCACACAACAATAGGTCAGAGCTGGGCAGCATTAGTAGCAGCACTTTACACTGAGATATCAGGACACAGCACAGGACTAAAACCTCAAGGGACAAGGGAATGTAAACTGGGATAGTTGGCAAGTATGGGGCAGCTGCTTTGGGCCCCTTTTGCCCTGCCTTAAAGACGGCCCTGACTACAGCCCATGTTTAATGGACTGTAGTGAAAATCTGCAAAATGCAAAAAGAACTAAAACGGCCTAACTGGATAGTGTTATTGGTTTGATTTACTAAAACTGGACAGAACTAAATCTGGTGCAGCTGTGCATTGTAGCCAATCAGCTTCTAACTTCAGCTTGTTCAATTAATCGTTAACAAAAAAAAAAATGAAAGCTAACTGGTTTCCATAAAGAACTGCACCAGATTATGTACTCTGCAGTTTTACTAAATCAACCTCACTGTATCTGGTTCCAGCATTTATATATAAGCATTGATGAACCAGTCCTCTTAATTAACTCCTGCTAGAGAGCTATACACCACACAAATGTGAACTGGAAATGGTTACAGCATTGTCACAAACCAATGCAAATTCAGCACATGATGAAAAAAATGGACACACAGAGGTCAATTTCACTGAAAAGCAAAATGATAACTAGATCCAGAGAAACTGGCAACTGAAATGTAAATTTCATCTTATACAGCAAAAGTGCCTCCCTTCCCACATCCCAATCCTCCATACTGCTTCATAAGGCCACCCATTATACTAAAGGGAAAATATAGAGGCTCAAAAAGACAGCGGAGTAGAGGCTGGACTTTATATAGCAAAAACAAAGATTTGCACATAAATGCTGTCTGTATTAATATGACCTGGGGTTTTCATTAAAACCAACCTTACTTATTGTAAATTTTTCATCAATTGTTAAGTTTTAAATGTTCAGGTCCCTCACTCTTTTACTTTAAAGTGATTGTAAGGCTTTGTTTTTGATATTTTTTAAATAAAAAACATGTCATACTTACCTCCACTGTGCACTTCGTTGTGCACAGAATGACCCTGATGCTCGAATTCTGGGGTCCCCGGCGGAACTGGTAGCTCCTCCCTGCATCGTATAACCCCCTAGGAGAAGCGCTCTCCTGGTGGGTTACCTTGCGGCATGCTCCTGAGTCCAGCATTTGTGTCTGGAGCACTGACTCCCGAAGGAGCTGCTCGTTTGAGTTGGGCATGCACTCTTCTGAGAAACCCCCTTTTAACGTAACTCTGCCCCCCTTGGCACAGCTGTGGTGCAATAATAATACAGTACAATATAAGACAGTATAAGGTACCTGTATCGATCCCTCAGGATCCTCTGGCTCCACCTGGTGGGAAAAACAGTACACCACACAATTGTACTACTACAATTGTAATACTTTTACTGGAAATATAACAAATAGGTGGTTACAGGGATTGCACTGTCATCCCAACGTAGAACGTCAGTACAGTATAAATCAAGTCAAATACAGTAAGCAATATATAAGTATGTTATTATCTAGACCTGGGAGCTTCAGCTACTTAAAGGCCTCACTTAAAGTACTTTCTCCTTTATCTTCTTTCTTTGCTAGCTTAAGTAGTTCTTCAGGTATTTTGTAATCCAAAGGGGTAGATGGAAAAGCTAACTTAGAATGCTCCAGGTATAGTTCCAAGAATTTGTAATCACACTTACGCTAAAGTGAACTGGGCCTCAATGTCAGTTGCTCAGTTACACTTCCGTGGAACAACAGATTCCAGCGAGGCCTATGAGTAAGTCTAACTGCTTGCAATAATATTAAACGGTGGGCCGTAACCCGCTCACCAACTGGATCAGAGTTTTGGGTGATGACTTTGGTCCGATAACTGCAGCTTGCTTCAGCTTAGACTGGGCCAGATGCTCTGTGTCGCTCCATTGACTGGATCCGGTCCTCCACTACCCTGACAAGCGTCTCCGAACCTCGTCGATCCGATCACCGACTCTCAGGTCACCTTGCAAACAGTCCAGTTTGCACTCCGCGGTGACTGTCTGCCTATGTGTCAGAGAACCTGCCTCACAGTTCCACACAGGCAAGCAGCGTGGTCCCAAGAGACCAAATATGGCCGCTGCAGTCCCTTTTATCCCCTACCCAGCATGCACTGCATATCAGAGTGTTCATGGGTAGGTCACACAGACTCCTGGGTAACAGAGGTCAAACCTCTTATCAAAGCAAACAGTACTTCCTATAAAAGTCTTTTGTGCTTATGATCACCATATCTGTGCACTACCAGATTTTGTCAGTAGATGGCTCCAACACTGAGCCATCGCAATGTCCACAGATTTAACATCGACATATGCATAACCTCGTTAATAAACAAATATGTCCCCACTACATTTCCATAGACATAGAATGCTGGACTCTGCCCCCCCCCCCCCCCCCGGGCGCCTGCATCATCGGATTTGATTGACAGCAGCAGGAGCCAATGGCTGTTCTGCTATCAATCTATCCAATCAAGAGCTGAGACAACAAGCAGAGGGGAAGAGCGTGTCTCTGGCCTGGGAAGTACAGGATTCAGATGAGTAAAACGGGGGGGGGCCTGAGGTGCCAGTCAGTGACAGAATTTTTTTCACCTTAAAGCATAGGATGCATTAAGGTTAAAACACATGAGGGCTTACAACCCCTTTAAGTACTGGCAAAAAATATTGCACTGAAATTATTCAAGGCTTGAAAACATCAGATTTGTTCTTTTTCTGGGTATGCTTTTAATTGCAAACAAAATGTCATACAGTATCATTTGTCTGCAGCCATTCTCTATGGCTGATGTAACTGGCAACCTTTTGTACAAGCAATTCTATTCTGTTCAATGCCCAGTGTGATAACGTTACTCTGTTTTTATATGCCATTCACAGAATCCCTGCTACAGCTCTCAGAACGTGCCATTTGATGAATTGACCAAGAACATCTCAGAATTGAAGATTCCGTTAGGATATTACAAGACAATTTACTGTTATTATTCAAGATGTAGGTCAATAAACAGATGTCTGGCATGATGGCCAAAGGTGCAATGAACTGAGACATGTTTCCAATGTAGGATGAAAAGATCCATTTTACCAAAGTGCATATTTTATTATTCTATGCATATAAAGCACCGCATTAGGGTCAATAAGTGAGTATCAATTGCATCCACGTATGTACACAGAAATAGACATCCTGCTGTTCTATTCTATTCTTCCATGGCAGTAAAACTGAAATTTCAATCTGAAGATAGTCACTAAAAGCAACATTTCTGACTATGAAAAATTTATGGTTCTGCTTTGTGATGTTTTGTTTCAGAACTACATATAAATGAGCCGTGGTTGCATGCAGACTATCAATATGAATGCATGGTGTTGTTTCCTGTTATGAGTTTGTGTAAGTCATTATACTAAAGTAAAACTACTCTAACAGTGGTGGCTGCACACAATGAATAGATGCAGTAAATAAATCAACATTATGGTCTGTACAGTGAATTAAAGCTATAGATTGTTGATTCACACCTGTGAATTATAATACACATTGATTCTCAGGTATGTGCCATTTTTACATATATACAAGCATACAGTATATACATACATAACCTGAATATTCAAAAATCCACAATATAGATTACATATTAATTAACTGTATAATGCCATTATATATTTTGCGATCTTTCTTATGCTCATGAAAAAATTTCATATTATATTCTAATTTCCCTTTAGTCAGATATTGTATATTATTTCATATTTACCACTTTAAATTGCAGGCTTGCAACATTGATTCTTCTACACTATACAGGTGCAGCTCAAAAGATTTGAATATCATCAAAAAGTTAATTTATTTCAGCAATTCAATTCAAAAAGTGAAATTCGTATATTATATAGATTCATTATACACAGAGTGATACATTTCAACCATGATGATTATGGCTTACAGCTAGTGCAAACCCAAAATTCAGTATCTCAGAAAACTAGAATATTACATAAGACCAATAAAAAATAAAAAAAAAGAAGAATTTTCAATAAAGAAATGTTGGCTTACTGAAAAGTATGTCCATACACAGTATAGTGTGCACTCAAAACTTGATCAGGGCTCCTTTTGCATAAATGACTGCATGGATGTGGTGTGGCATGGTGGCGATCAGCCTGTGGCACTGCTGAGATGTTATGGAAGTCAGTTCTGTATTTTGGCCTAGGCCGACAAGGCCCAGGCCTAGGGCGGCACTTTGAGCCTCTACTGCGCTGCTGAACTGTAGATCAGTGCAGCGCAAGCTTCATCGGGGCAGGCAGAAGTATCAGTTTGTCAATGGGCCGGGTCCTGCACCAATCCAGAGGTGGCTGAATGTTACTGGCAGCGGCGGAGGAGGGGTCTGCATGGCAGAGGTAGGTGGCGTTAGTTTATGGCTGTCTGTGCGGTGCCAGGGGGAGATCTATTGGAGGAGAGGAAGATGTTGAGAGGAGTGGTCAGGAAGATAACTGTTAGCGCCAACACAGATGAAACCAGGTGAGGCTGACAAGACTGCACAGCACAGAGATGACAGGCAGGAACAGTGCCTAGGACAGCTTGTTCTGGATTCTGTTACATGCAGGCTACCATCGATTGTTAATGAATAGATGTCTCTGGGTCTAACAGGTGGGATACTGGGGCTCAGGTGTTGCTAGCAGCATGGTGGTGCCTGGGTGTTTCTGGCAACATAGTGGGGCCTGGGTTTTGCTGGCAATGGGGTGGTGTCTGGATTTTGCTGGCAACGTGGTGGTGCCTGGGTGTTGCTGGCAACGTGGCAGTGCCTGGGTGTTGCTGACAACATAGTGGTGCCCAGGGTTTACTGGAAACATTGTGGTGCCAGGGTTTTGCTGGCAACGTGACAGTGCCTGGGTGTTGCTGGCAACATGGTGATGCCTGGGTGTTGCTGGCAACATGGTGGTGTCTGGGGTTTGCTGGCAACACGATGGTGCCCGGGTGTTGCTGAAAACATTGTGGTGCCTGGGTTTGGCTGGCAATGTGGCAGTGCCCTGGTTTTGCTGGCAACATGACAGTGCCTGGGTGTTGCTGGCAACATGGTGATGCCTGGGTGTTGCTGGTAACACGGTGGTGCCCGGGGTTTGCTGGCAACACGGTGGTGCCTGGGTGTTGCTAGCAACATAGAGGTGCCTGGGTTTTGCTGGCAACATAGCAGTGCCTGGGTTTTGCTGGCAATGTGGTGGTGCCCGGGTGTTGCTGGCAACATAACTGTGCCTGGGTGTTGCAGGAAACATGGTGCGCAGGAGTTGCTGGCAAAATAGTGGTGCCTGGGTTTTTCTGTCAACGTGGTGGTGCCTATGTTTTTCTGGCAACGTGGTGGTGCCCATGTGTTGCTGGCAACATGGCGGTGCCTGGGTGTTGCTGGCAAAATGGCAGTGCCTGGGTTTTGCTGGCAACATGGCGGTGCCTGGGTGTTATTGGCAACATAGTGGTGCCTGGGTTTTTCTGGCAACATGGCAGTGCCTAGGTTTTGCTTGCAACGAGGCAGTGCCCGAGTTTTGCTGGCAATTTGGCGGTGCTTGGGTGTTGCTGGCAACATGGTGGTGCCTAGGTTGCTGGCAACATGGTGGTGCCTGGGGTTTGCTGGCAACATGGTGGTGCCTGAGTTTTGCTGGCAACGTGGAGGTGCCCAGGTGTTGCTGGCATGGTAGTTCCCAGGCATGCATGACAGTGGTGAAAGTCACAGGGAAGCTTTGTGTTTGCCTACTGACAAGGCCAGATTTTTACTTTTGTCCCACTTCCTTGTGTCACTCTTCTAATTCCCCCTCATCAATATATATATATGTGTGTGTGTACGTATGTTTATAGACATCTGTGTATGTACGTTACTCTTGATCCTTAATCCTGTACAATCACAACTGCTTTTTTTATGCTCGTTCACAATGTCTGCAAGGACTGACGCTCTCTGAAAAGCAATCCATGCTCAGATCTCTTTTCAGAGTAATTTGACATGCAGTGAAGAGACAATATGTTGCCTTCTCAATGCCTGTTTTAACCCCTTAAATGCAGTTTCACAGTGCTGCAACTGCATGCAATGCACATGGTTGCAGGTTGGTTGCTCCCATTTACCTGGGGGTACACTTCCTGCCGTGCCATGTATGCAGTCTTTGACGGTCCCTTATGCCATGCTCGCAGTTTCTGACCATTGTCTCTGTGGACTGTGATGTAAGGGGATCTCTGTGGACTCTTGTATAAAGAAAGGGCTGTGGTTACCAGAGACATTTTTATCAGAATTTCTCTTTACACCAGAGTCCACAGCAGAGTTCTCCTTTACACTAGGGTCCACAGAGTTCCCCCTTACACTGTAAAGAAGAACCCTGCACTGGGTTATATTAGCCTGACCTTCATGTAAATGGAGTAATATATATATATATATATATATATATATATATATATATATATATATATATATTCGTCTGCACCTTGATATATATTCGTCTGCACCTTGGTAGGGCTAGGTGATTCTTCAGGGAAGTCTAGTCCAGAAGAAGTTTGTTCTGGAGGAGCCAGATACTGTTTGCTGCATGCACTCTGCTTTGGAGCACCAGAATTCAATCTAAGAGGAAAGGTGGAGCCTAAAGAGGAAGGGGTGTGTTTTACAGATGACAAGGCAAGTCTTAAATGGGAAGGGGCAAGGTGGAGCCTAAAGAGGAAGAGGTGTACCAAATTTTAATTAGGGGTGCAGGAGTTTAGTCAGGCCTGAGGCAGCACAAAACCTAAATACACCACTGATGGAAGCCCAGGTTGCTTTAATAGGTGCCTTCAGCTCATCTGCCTTTTTGGGTCTGATGTCTCTCATCTTCCACTTTACAATATCCCACAGATTCTCTATGAGGTTTAGGTTAGGTGAGTTTCCTGGCCAGACAAACACAGGGATACATACCATCACTATAATCATTAATCCAGATATTGGTACTTTTGGCAGTGTGGGAAGGTGTCAAGTCCTGCTGGAAAATTAAATCAGCATCTCCATAAAGCTGGTCAGCAGAGGAAAGCATGACGTTCTCTAAAATTTCCTGGTAGAGGGCTGCGCTGGCTTTGGAATTGATAAAACACAGTGGACCAACACCAGCAGATGACATGGCTCCCCAACACATCGCTGACTGTGGAAACTTCCCACTGGACCTCATGCAACTTGGATTCTGTGCTTCTCCACTCTTAATCCACACTCTGGGACCTTGATTTCCAAATGAAATGTAAAATTTACTTTCATCAGAAAAGAGGACTTTGAACCATTGAGCAACAGTCCAGAGTCCTTCTACTCAACTTCTCATTAATATGTGTGGATACAGTACTCTGTGAACAACCAGCTCCTTTAGCAATGTGGGAAAAAAAGAATGTCAATTTTGTTTGGGTACAGCGTCACCCCACCATGCAATTATAGAGTTAAAGCAAAGCAGTGCCCTGCGTCGCTTTAACTGATAATGTGCATCACAAAAAATGTGCATCACAAAAAATGGCCCGGTCAGGAAGAAGGCAAATCCTTCCAGGGCTGAAGTGGTTAATCATGCTACAAAAATCTCCAGCAATTAATTACTGTAGGCAGTGACTAAATAGTTGGAAAGAAACTAGCTTTGTATTGTGTATGCTACACAATTAGCATGATAACAGTCTGTATATACAGTAAAGCATGCTTGCTATACTTACTGTGGAACGCAAAGGGTTATTCTTCTGCAATGTGTAAAAGGCTCTTTGATCCTATATGCACAGATCCTCCTCCATCCTGCAGGGTCTCTCTTGGCAAGGCCAGATAATACACAGTCAGAGTAGTAAAGCTGCACATGCTTAGTTTGGTCTCTATTGCTGGAGAGAATATTTCTTGTTGAGCTGAGCTTTTCAGGTCACATAATATTGACATCACACATGTGGAGGTGTATACAGATCCTAAATGAGAGCCCAGTCCCTCCCCCCTCCTCCATGCACAGTAACTAAAAAAGAACACAGTGGGTGGGATGTCACATCTTGATTGATGGATGATCAACCTCCCATAAAATCATGAGGACACAGGCTGTAGTGGAAATCGCCTCCTACCTGAACACTCAGCACTGGGGCACACTCTGCAGTTTATCACATGACTGTGGTAAACAGATTAGACAAAAAAGGTATAGTGGCAGTATTTTAATGTAAAAAGAAGATTTACAAACCATGGGCACTGTGTGTGTGTGTGTGTGGGGGGGGGGGGGGGGCGATAAACTTTTTTCATATTTCTGGGTCTGGTAACACTTTAAGTTTTAAACCAGCTTCCCACCTATGCATTGAAAAAACTCATCCATTTGTTTCACAAGAGATTTATTAGGTTTTTCAAGGTTTACAGACAATGCAAAGCCATATTGACCAATGGAGATTATTGTGCAATGTTGTTTGATCTGTTGGCTGAATAATACATACAGAACATTAAAGATGCAAACCGGCACACGCTAGTGTCCTTCCTTGCTTACATTGCCCTCTGTGGGCCTTAATCATAGCTATAATTAGGGCCCACACCGGGATGAAACATTTAAAGTGGAGGGCCACCCTGAAAAACAAAAAGACATTAAAATTTAGCAAAAAAATCTGAAAAAAAATGTATTTTTTAAACTTACCAGAAATGCCTGTTGCTAGGCATATCGTCCTAATCTGCCTCGTCCTCCTCCACGGTGACCTTCTGTCTTCTCTCTTCTTCTTCTTCTGTGTGTTCTGGGAACTATGTGTCCCAGAACACAGCGCGCCCCATTCACAAAGCGCTGCGCGACTCGTGCATGCGCAGTAGGAAACGGGCAAGGCTCCACTGCCTGTTTCCCTTAGTTGAGGTGGCGGCGCCGGGACCCGAGTGCCGAAGGATGGGTCAGCCTCAGGCGGCCGACATTGCGGGCGCCCTGGGCAGGTAAGTCTGCTTATTAAAAGTCAGCAGCTACAGTGTTTGCAGCTGCTGACTTTTAAAATTTTTTTTTTAAAGCTGGCTCTACTCTTTAAGCAAGGAAGGACACTTGTTTTTTTTTAATTCTGTGATAAATAAAGGAGAATCATGATCCCATTAGAGTGTGCCAGTCTACTACTTCACATTGCTATTGTGGCTGTCAGATAACTGCATACTTGCACTGGATCTAAATGAACTTTCAGGTTGAGTAAACATTGTTATTTAATGTTTCCACCATTATGAATTTTTGAGTGGACCAGAACTACCGCAATCTCTTCTTACGGTTACAGTTTATGAACTTTACTATACTCATTTAGCAGTGGAAACACTCCAGTTAAAATAAAACATGCCCCTGGCTGCGTGATGTAAATAGTGTTTGCACTTTAACACTGAGTCATATTGATTAGTGAATGTTTATGCATAGTTTATAAGAGCTTTTACCAATTCTTTACACTGTATATAAATGGGTCACCAATAACCCACAGAGACTGTTGTTTAATGTCACAATAAACTATATTGCTGATTCCAGTGGTTTTAAATATTAAGATAAAAGAAAACCTTCAGTGTGCAGCAGCCCCCCTAATACTTATGTGAGTCCCATCTCAATCCAGCGATGTGGCACTAGAGACTCGGTTGTCCGAAACTTGGAGTATAACGGCTTGCTGTGGGGGCACTTGGCAGGAAGAAGGGGCCAGGAGCGCTGGTGAAGGACCCAGGAAGAAGAGGTTCAGGGCTGGTAAGTATAACACGTTTGGTATTTTTATACCAAAAAAAACACTTTAAATTATACGCGGAGAATGTTTGAATCATGTATTCACCTTGATGGACTTCCTGAATGGATTAACACAATCTATAATTCTTTAACCTTTGAGGTTTGTTAACTTTGATATCTATTGAATCACATTTATAGAGTGAATTGTTGAGTCTGCTAGTAATATAAGAATGAAGGCTACCACTCTCATGAATTGTGTACGCAATTCCAACGCGCAAAAACTCATGCTCAGTGCATGCTCAGATTTAACTACGAGATGGAAGCGATCAGTCTGGTAAAACTCCCATTCATAATGGACATAGCACATTCGTCACACTGAATTTGTTTTAATAGTTTAATGCAGCACATTCTCTTCTTCTTTACAATGCTAGAAGAATGAAGTTGTTTTGCTGCTCATATTCACACAGAGTTCTCACAAAATTCTTTCTTTATTATTTCTCCTGATATCATGAATAATCTTTTTTGTTTTTAAAGCCAGATCTTCACAATAATGTTTGGATTTTTTTTGTTATTGTTATTATTATTTTTTTTAATCAAGAACACTTTTTGTGTGTCAAGTTTATACAACAACATAATTATCTTGTCTTTTTAAAGCTCAAGGAGGTTGGTTGTTGTCCCTTGTTAATTTGACATTGTATTTTTGAAATGTACCTGTCTACTCACAAACAAACTGTCCTATTTGAAATAAAACACATAGGCAAGTATTTAAAAAAAAAATCTCCATTTATTCTGGCCGATAACAAAATAAAGAAGGCACACCTGAGGCATTGTCCCTCCTCCATTTGCTGGAATTTAGCAGCTGCATAGCAGCCATAGGCCTCTTCAGCGTCGGGGGGGCTTTTCGGGGCCGCATTAGCATCCTTAATGAGGCCCAGTGCTGCCTCCTCCACATTACTCCCCTTCCTGGCCCTTATTGTTGGAAGGTGGAGGGGAGGCACCTGGGATTGGATGAGGCTACAGGCCCTGCCACCTCCTGGCTGACACTTAGCCCCCACTCCCCGCCTCCTCCTGGCTGGCATTTACCCCAACCTGCTCCTATCTGCCACATTCCAGAGCCTTGTCCTGGCTTAGGTCTTCCTGTGTATGAAAAAGGGACATAGTTCATCATATAGTGTGACTTCACCCCATCTGATGAAGGCAAGATCAAGACTTTTTACACTATAAAATGTCTGATATCGCCTTCTTTTTTGCAATGTTGAGCTTTGTAAGTTCCAGAGTTGTGTATGTTATGTTTGGAAACATGCCTGTTTCTGTATTTTTTTAAATTTCAAGGTAAAATTTTGAAAAAAAGATGTATATTTTTTACCGCCAAATGTTTTATAAAGGGCACATGTGAATGTGTACGGAGTAAAAGTCTCTCTACTCAACAATGGGTGGCTTCTTCTTTCAATGCTCAATCATTTTTTTGTATTAATTTGGTATTTACAGTGACAATGGGTATTATTTAAATAATGTGAAACCAACTTGGCACTACAGGTGCACTAGGAGAACCTAGGAGACAGATAAAATAAACAAAAGCAATAAAACAAAATCAAGATTTTATCAGATCATTTTTTTTTATTTAAAAAATATTTACAAATTAGCTGGCATAGCAATGGCCCCCCACCCGTAAAATATTCCAAATATTTTTCACGCACTTCACGGGCGCTTTGGGGGGGCAAGCCAGGATGAACAGCTTCCAGAGCCGTGAGTGTTGGTTCCCAAAGTCCAACCTCAGGCCCAACTGAGGCTATATAATATGGACTCTCATTCTTATAATTGGATTCTTGGTTTCAGTTGGTGAGAGACTGGTGGACATTGGGAAAAATCTTTGACACTGTTTTTGCGCATTTATTTGTGTATTGTGCTTTACTCAGAAACCTTGCTGCAGACAGTGCCTCCCTTTTTTCTGAACAGTATTTCACATATTTTTTTTTTATATGCAAATAATTTGTCCCACTCCCTACTCCCCTCCCCCACTTTTTGTTTTTCTTTTTTTTATCATGGATATTATCTCTCTTATTGATAGCAATAGATGTGTGATTTTAGGTAATATATATATTTTATTATCTCCAGTTAATTTTTCTAATGACGCCAAACTCAGAGGTAAAACACGTCAGAACCTCTGTGGTAAATTCAAACAATTGGAAAGGATGATCCAAACCACGAATCAACAGTGATGGGATAAATTCTTTTTGACCCAGTATATTAACACCAAAATCTCTCAGAGAGGTCTGCATGTAATGAAAAATTGTCCCATGTTTTTGGATAACACCAACTCCAAGGAATGGGCCAGTATTGCAGAATTTTGTACAGCCAAATGGATAGGAGTTTTAATATCACACTAATAGATTTGATGAACTATATTTGCAATTAACTTGTATCATTCCAGCTATTCAGTCCCCATCCCTTCCCTTTGGCTGGAAGTCCTAAAAAAACCATACCAGAAGGGATGAGGACAATCTGATCAGTATGAAAATGGGTAAATTCATACAAGATTTGGATGATTATAACTCCAACCGCACTTTCACATGGAACAAAAAAAATGCTCACAATTAGGGATGGCCGAACTGTTCGCCCGGCGGTCGGTTCGCGGCGAATTTCGGCTGTTCGCGATTTGCCCGATCGGCGGACTCTTGCTGCTGTTCGCCCGGCGGACCCACGTGTTTACTGTGTAAAAGAACTTTGACCTATGATGACACATCCATCATGGGGTACAGGACAGCCAATTGAGACATTACAGCACATGGACAATTGGACATTCCCCCTAACTTATAAATAGACCCGATCCGGCGGCCATTTTACATTCTTTCGTATGTCACTATAGGGAGAGGTTGCTGTGTGGAGCAGGCAGAGACTGCAGTGACCCAAATCGCTAGCTATTAGGACCACAAAGGTCCTTTTAAGGACTGGTATGGTATAGGTGTAGTTCAGGATATAGGTTTGAGGCACTGCTATTCAAGTCATTGTTGCAGCAGATTGTCTTTTGTCAGTGCAGATAGGGACAGACAGGACGCTGTGTGTAGCAGAGAGGGACAATCAGTTTAATCATTAGCTGTCACTATTAGGTCCACAAAAGTCCTTTTCAGGGCTGGTATGGTGTAGTACAGTATATAGCTTTGAGTGCACAGCTATTCAAGTTATTGTTGCAGCAGCCTGTGTTTTTTCAGTGTACAGAGGGACAGACAGGACGCTGTGTGTAGCAGTGAGGGACAGTCAGTTTAATCATTAGCTGTTACTATTAGGTCCACAAAGGTCCTTTTCAGGACTGGTATGGTAATAGGGTTGTACACGTATAATATTCTTTCTTCCAAATATAGAAAGAATATTATACTTGACTGCTGCCCTTATGCTGCAGCAGTCCTTTATCAGTATAGGGACTGAGGTACAGTCTGCTAATCACAACCTACTAGTTCCACAAAGGTCCTTCTAAGGACTGGTAAGGTATAGCGTAGTACAGTATATAGGGTTGAGTGAGGTACAGTCTGCTAATCCTTAAGGACTGGTATAGGTCCACAAAGGTCCTTATAAGGACTGGTAAGGTATAGCGTAGTACAGTCTATAGGGTTGGGTGAGGTACAGTCTGCTAATCCTTAAGGACTGGTATAGGTCGACAATATATAGGGTTGAGGTGCACTATTGCTGACTGCTGCCCTATTCTGCAGCAGTCCTTTATCAGTATAGGGACTGAGGTACAGTCTGCTAATCACGACCTACTAGTTCCACAAAGGTCCTTCTAAGGACTGGTAAAGTATAGCGTAGTACAGTATATAGGGTTGAGTGAGGTACAGTCTGCTAATCCTTAAGGACTGGTATAGGTCGACAATATATAGGGTTGAGGTGCACTACTGCTGACTGCTGCCCTATTCTGCAGCAGTCCTTTATCAGTATAGGGACTGAGGTACAGTCTGCTAATCACAACCTACTAGTTCCACAAAGGTCCTTAAGGACTGGTATAGGTGTACTATTTGGTGTGCAGTATATAGTTGTGTAATACACGTATAAAATACTTGCACATATAGAAAGCATAGTATAGTGCGTTTGCACTGTGCAGCATTGTGACTGCTGAGCGGTTCTGCAGCGATACTACAAAGAGTGACAAACGCAATCCAAAAAAAAAGTATTGTAACTGGTGTGATAGACCAGTGGCCCCCAAAATCAACATATTGAAGCGGGGTGTTATATACCTTCTTCCACATACATACTGCACTTCTGTAGAGAGTTTTGTCACAGGGTCATTTAAAAAATGACAGGCAGAGGAAGAGGCAGGCCCTTCCACAGGGGTGGTAGGGGTAGGGCAGGAGCAACAGTGGGAAATTGCAGAAGGTGCATGCGATTACGTTAAAGGAAGCACCAGAATTGGTTGAGTGGCTCACTCAGCCTTACTCTTCTGCACCCTCCTCATCCTCTCGATCTGCACCCTCTTCTTCACTCTCTGCTATGTGCACCCCCAAAGACACTACCACCAACAACACTACCACCACCACCACATACCTTCCGCTTGAGTCACAGGAATTATTTTCCGATCCATATCAAGACATTTCTGATGCGCAGCCACTCTTGGCATTGGATCAGGAAGAGGAGGTAGTAAGAACCGCCACTCAGCAGTCTGACGACAGTACCCAGATCAGCCCAAGGAGGAGGTTGGTCCCCGGTGTTGCTGCCTACTCCGAGATTTCTAATTATAGTGGTGGGGAAGGTGACGTCGATGATGACGTGTCTAGTGACGTCATGCGGGTGCCCACAAGAGAGGAAGAGGAGGGGAGTTCAGAGGGAGATATGGACCATCAGATAGGGAGGAGAAGCAGGAATAACTTACATTGCACAGGAGGGACAAAGCAGACTGCTAATGTATCAGGAGCGAGTCATCGACCATGTACGGTCACATCTGGCACTCCCAGGACGCCGGCACATGGCTCCGCAGTGTGGGCTTTTTTTAACGTGTCCGCTGCTGACAATAGCGTTGCCACCTGCAATCTTTGCAGTCAACGCATTAGTCGCGGTAAGCCCAACACTCACCTAGGGATGACCGCCTTAAGAAGGCACATGAGCTGCCATCACCGAGCCCAGTGGGAGCAACGGAACACACAAAGCCACACTCCAGGCTCTCACCGTCCAGCCTCGTCTTCTACTTCTCCTTCTCCTCTCTCCTCACAATTGTCCTCCACTCCACCTTCCATCCGCCAAGCTCACATTTTTCTGCAAAAAGGCAGGCTTCCGTGGGCCTAATGTTCGAGCGTAAAAAAATGATGATGCCGGATAACCCTCTTGCCCAACGGTTGACGGCTGGCTTGTCAGAACTGATAGCCCGCCAACTACTGCCATATAAACAGGTGGACTCGGAGGCCTTTTGAAAATTTGTGGCCATTGGAACACCACAATGGAAGGTCCCAGGAAGGAAGTATTTCTCACAGAAGGGCATCCCAGAGCTATATGGCCATGTTCAGTGGCAAGTAAATGTATCTCTGGCACACAGTGTCGGTGCCAAGATACATCTGACCACAGACACTTGGTCTAGCAAACACAGGCAGGGAAGGTATATCACTTTTACTGCCCACTGGGTGAACCTTCTGACGGCCGTCAAGCATGTAACCCATGGCGCCCGCGTAGATTTGGTTTTACCGCCACGGATTGCATCCTCCTCCTACTCCATCCTCCTCCCTCTCCTCCTTGGCTGACTCCTCCTTTTCCACTGCTAGCGTCTCTTCCGCTGTGCCGCCCAAGCTCCCCAGAACCTATTCGACATGCCAGGTGAGACGTTGCCATGCCGTGCTGCGTCTGTTGTGCCTGGAAGCCAAGAGCCACACTGGCCCGGCACTCCTTTTAGCTTTGCGTTCACAGGCAGATCAGTGGCTAACATTGCTCAATTTGACAGTTGGTGAAATGGTGTGTGACAACGGTGCCAATCTGCTTAGCGCATTGAAACAGGGCAAAATTACGCATGTGCCATGCATGGCACACGTCTTAAACTTGGTCGTGCAGCGATTCGTTGTCAAATACCCTGGGGTCCAGGACATCTTGCGGCAGGCAAGGAAAATCTCGGCTCATTTCAGAAGATCTTACACGGCCATGGCTCGCCTTGCTGATTGCTGACATTCAGCGGCGACACAATCTGCCGTCTTATTTGCGATTGCCCGACGCGATGGAACTCAATCTTCTATATGCTTGATAGGCTGCTCCAGCAGAAACGTACAGTTAACGTCTACCTGTATGAACTCTGCGGCAGAACAGATTCTGGGGAGCTGTTTTTTTTTTCACCGCGCCAGTGGCTGCTCATGCGCGACGCATGCAGACTTCTGCGGCCATTTGAGGAGATCACCAAACTGGTCAGTCGCAGCCATGGCGCCATCAGTGACATGGTACCTTATGCCTTCTTTATGGAGCGTGCATTGCGTCGTGCCATTGATCAAGCTGTGGAGGAGCAGGAGTGGGAAGATGAGGAAGTCGCAATGCTGGATGAATTCCCAGGGGGGGCTACTCTATCTGAGACAAGTGAACAACAGGAGTCTGAAGAGGAGTCAGAGGAGGATGGTGCCGGGGCGGATGAGGAGGAGCAAGAAGAACATGCTTTAAACCTTTCTGGGATCCCTGTTGTTGTGCGTAGATGGGGAGAGGAGAATGAAGAGGACAACATTATCCTGGATGATGAGCAGGAGCCAGGCCACCACACCGCTTCCAGTTTAGTGCAAATGGGGGCCTTCATGCTCCAGTGTTTTAACAGGGACCCCCGTATAAAAAGCATAAGGGTCAAGGACCAGTACTGGGTGGCAACGTACTTAGACCCCCGGTACAAACACAAAATGGCGGAAATGTTACCGCCGTCACAGAGGGCTGTCAGAATGGAGCACTTCCAGGCCTTGCTTCGAGAAATGCTGCATTCTGCTTTTGCGTGCGTTGGCAGAGGAGCAATTCCCACTCCCAAAGAAGGAGTTGCGGGTACCAATCCAACAGCGCCTGCAAGAAGAGGACGGTTTGAAGATGTGTTGGTGACTTCTGATATGAGGTCATTCTTTCAGCCGACCCATCGACAGGTGTCATCCGGATCCAGCATCAGGGAAAGCCTAGACCGACAGGTGTCCGACTACATCGGGTTAACGGCTGATGTGGACGCTCTGAGGAGTGATGAACTCCTGGACTACTGGGTGGGCAGGCTTGACCTCTGGCCAGAGCTTGCCCAATTTGCAATTGAACTGTTGGCTGGCCCCTCGTCCAGTGTCCTGTCTGAAAGGACGTTCAGCGCAGCAGGGGGGATCGTGACCGATAAGTGCACTCGCCTAGCTCACTACAGTGTTAACTACCTCACATTTCTAAAAATGAATGAGGCATGGATCTCGGAGGAATTCAACACATGTGACCAGTAGACCATGTATATGTCTATAAACAATTTTTTCAATCGAGCACACAGACCTTCTTTCTTCATTTGGCTCACTTCCTTGTACAAAAAAAGCACACCGTACTATATGCCCGTACCCTCCTGTTTGAAGAGGTTGAGCGGTGTCATATTTTTGGGGCCCAGCAGCAAGTTGCTGGTATCAGTGCTGCTGTTAGTGCTCTCTATCTTGGTGCTGGTGTCAGTGCACTCTATCACGGTGCAGGTGTCAGTGCTGTATATCACGGTGCTGGTGATCATCTCCTGCACCCTCTTCTTTGCCTACCCTGACCTTCCCTCGCCTCCATTGCCTCATGAGTCCTGAATTGTCAGAATTTCACATATAAAAAAACAAATGCTTGTAGTTGTCGATCCCAGATTCACCTCATACATGTGTTATGTCATTGGCCATGTGGTGGGCCTATGTGTGCACAGCTAGTAATTATTTTGTGGCTGCAAATATGACCTGTAGGTTTGTAAAGTTTGCCATCCCTGTGCTGTGCTGACTTCCTCCTGGGGCTGCTTATTATGAGGGGCTCCCACCATCCCTGTGCTATGCTGACTTCCTCCTGGGGCTGCTTATTATGAGGGGCTCCCACCATCCCTGTGCTGGGCTGACTTCCTCCTGGGGCTGTACCTCTGCTGTGCATATTATGAGGGGCTCCCACCATCCCTGTGCTGTGCTGACTTCCTCCTGGGGCTGCTTATTATGAGGGGCTCCCACCATCCCTGTGCTATGCTCATTATGAGGGGCTCCCACCATCTCTGTGCTATGCTCATTATGAGGGGCTCCCACCATCCCTGTGCTATGCTGACTTACTCATGGGGCTGCTTATTATGAGGGGCTCCCACCATCCCTGTGCTATGCTGACTTCCTCCTGGGGCTGCTTATTATGAGGGGCTCCCACCATCCCTGTGCTGTGCTGACTTCCTCCTGGGGCTGCTTATTATGAGGGGCTCGCACCATCCCTGTGCTATGCTGACTTCCTCCTGGGGCTGCTTATTATGAGGGGCTCCCACCATCCCTGTGCTGTGCTGACTTCCTCCTGGGGCTGCTTATTATGAGGGGCTCCCACCATCCCTGTGCTGTGCTGACTTCCTCCTGGGGCTGCTTATTATGAGGGGCTCGCACCATCCCTGTGCTATGCTGACTTCCTCCTGGGGCTGCTTATTATGAGGGGCTCCCACCATCCCTGTTCTGTGCTGACTTCCTCCTGGGGCTGCTTATTATGAGGGGCTCCCACCATCCCTGTTCTGTGCTGACTTCCTCCTGGGGCTGCTTATTATGAGGGGCTCCCACCATCCCTGTTCTGTGCTGACTTCCTCCTGGGGCTGTACCTCTGATGTGCATATTATGAGGGGCTCCCACCATCCCTGTGCTATGCTCATTATGAGGGGCTCCCACCATCCCTGTGCTATGCTCATTATGAGGGGCTCCCCCCACCATCCCTGTGCTGTGCTGACTTACTCCTGGGGCTGTACCTCTGCTGTGCATATTATGAGGGGCTCCCACCATCCTTGTGCTATGCTCATTATGAGGGGCTCCAACCATCCCTGTGCTATGCTGACTTCCTCCTGGGGCTGCTTATGGTGCAGGTGTCAGTGCTGTATATCACGGTGCTGGTGTCAGTGCTTTATGTCACGTTGCTGATGTCAGTGCTCTCTATTACAGTGCTGGTGTCAGATCACTCTATCACGGTGCAGGTGTCAGTGCTGTATATCACGGTGCTGATGTCAGTGCTTTATGTCACGCTGCTGATGTCAGTGCTCTCTATCACGGTGCAGGTGTCAGTGCTGTATATCACGGTGCTGGTGTCAGTGGTTTATGGCACGCTGCTGATGTCAGTGCTCTCTGTCACGGTGCAGGTGTCAGTGCTGTATATCACGGTGCTGGTGTCAGTGGTTTATGTCACGCTGCTGATGTCAGTGCTCTCTATCACGGTGCTGGTGTTAGATCACTCTATCACAGTGCAGGTGTCAGTGCTCTATATCACGGTGCTGGTGATCATCTCCTGCACCTTCTTCTTTGCCTACCCTGACCTTCCCTCTCCTCCATTGCCTTCATGCGCTCCTGAGTCCTGAATTGTCAGAATTTCACATATAAAAAAAGAATGCTTGTAGTTGTCGATCCCAGATTCACCTCATACATGTGTTATGTCATTGGCCATGTGGTGCGACTATGTGTGCACAGCTGGTAATTATTTTGTGGCTGCAAATATGACCTGTAGGTTTGTGAAGTTCGCCTCCCATTGAAGTCAATGGGGCCCGCCGCGAACGTTACGGTTCGTGAACTATCGGCCACGTTCGTGTTTTGCGTTTGCGAAACTTCCCGTTGGAAGTTCGTCCATCACTACTCACAATCCTAGTAGTTCACAATGTGTACCTGTAGTCCCTATGATGGACTGTGGACAACCCATCTGGACTTAATGAAAATAGAGACCAGAACATTGTGCTTTCTGATATTGTTGCCAATTCACCTTCCTCCCATGATAATGTTACATCTTCTTTTTTAGTGCCACATCCTCCTCTGTTTCTAGCCTCAAGAAAAAGAAAGCTCGTAGGAGAGGCTGCAGAGGGGGATAAAAAAAATCATACAAATGCCGTGAAATATCAAAAACTGTAAAAATATTTAATCTGTCTTCCCATACATTATCTTCAAGTGAAACCTGTCTCCTCAGCCATGGACTGAACTTCGCTCCAGTTAACAAACCCAATCCCTTTCTTCTCTTTAAGGATCTAAATGGGTATATTCGCAACCTCACCTTGAAAAGACATTACCACATCAAACATGATAAAGAACAGAATGTAGTTTCTGTTGATGCCTCCAGTGAATCTTCAGGGGATACCCCTTCTGCTTTGGTGGTATCTACGTCTGAACTTTCGGACATAGAAACTGATTGTCTAGATGAAGATGAGATGCTCAGAACATTGACTCAACATCTAGCCACTTCTCCCCCTATAATTCATTCATCCCTCAAGCCAAAATCCGTTTTCTTTCCCACACATTCAAAAGGGCCCTACTTGAATATGTTCTATAGAGTAGTTTATGCCAATCTAATCAATATGTGTAACTCCACCGCCACATCCAAACAAAATAACCTTGCACCCTCTGAAATCACAGCACTTCAAACCCTCATACATGCTGATGACTTAGTGATAAAATCCGTAGACAAAGGAGGAGGCATCATAATTTTAGACAGGACTGACTACATGAAGGAAGCTCAGCGACTCCTCTCTGATAAAGCTACCTATAAAAAAAGTAGAAAGGACCCCACCCCGGATTTTTCCAAAGAAGCAGACATTATGATTGACTATGCACTCCAAGATGATCACAAAAACTGAAGGTTCATTTCTACGAAAACCGTTCTATTCCATACCATATTTCTATTCTTTGCCTTAGATCCACAAAAGCTTACAAAACCCTCCAGGACGGCTTATTGTGGCGGCTATGGACAGTATTAGCACTGGATTCAGCCTCTACATAGACCAATTTTTGCAACCTCTAGTCCGCCAATTACAATCGTACATTCGTGATGGCACACATTTACTTTTGCAGCCTTACTCTTGCAGCTTTACAGTTGGGAATTAAATTATGTCTGGCTCTCACTGGATGTGCTCATTTTACACTTCAATTCCACATACTTTTGGATTAATGGCATTGGACCAATTTTTGCTCCTAGACCCATTAATCAATCCACGTCAGGCAGTCTTCATTGTACAAGCTACAGGATTCTGCCTGATGCACAATTATTTTACATTTGATGATGATTTCTATCAGCAACTGCAAGGTACTGCGATGGGGGAAAACTTTGCCCCTTCATACTGAAACCTTGCAATGGGTTTTTTGGAAAATAATCATATTTTAATTTTAATTTATTTATGATATAGTATGCATATCATTTATCTATTTCTGTCTCTGTATTTACCCATGAATCTTGAATGTTTCATTATCATTGTTATAGCTATTTGATTTTCAATTTTATTTTTACAATTATCATCTTTATTATTATTATTTTTTTATTATTTTTCCTATTTTTCTTATTCATCTTCCATTTCCAATTCATTTATATGTTATTTCCCGTTTTCCCTGACACCTTTTTTTTTTCTTTACAATTAAGATTTGTAATCCTCTGCACCTGCATTTTAAGTGCCTCCTCTCCCTCTTCCTGTGCATGGCCTATATATATATATATATATATCAGTCTTTGTAGTTGTTGAAGGAGCACGGCTGTCAAACGATCTCAGCCTGTACGCTCACAAAACCGGTCGCACCCACCTCATGACGTCATCGCTCTCCGCCTGCGCTCCAGACTTTGTTCTGCTTTGAACTGCGCTCCACGGCCAGTGTCTGTGCCACTTCCTGCCCGTTAGCGGCTACAAGGCCCCAGCTTGACAGACTATAAGATGACCACATCCATGCTCAGCTTTTAAAGTGACTGAATCCTCATACTTCACATCCAAAATGTGAGTTGCCTATATTAAATATGTTTTTATAATTAAAGTGTATGTTATCTCTACACCCAGAGGCACCTCTTCCTTTGCTTTTTTTCCAACTTAGGCTATATAACTTGGATAAAAAATATGGAGTCAGTCAGCGCAAAATAATAATAACACAGCAGTTGAACACTAAAGGTAAATATAACAAAAAGCTCAAACAGACATTAAATACATAGCAGTGCAGTGCTGATAATAAACCCACTGGCACTTAAAAGTCTCTCAGAAGGTAAGAAACAAGACAAGCTGAGGTAAAGGTTTTTATAGCGATAGTTGATAGTGATGTTCTCCTCTGTGATGATAGAGATACATGCAGATATCCTTATGGTGCAAACTACATCAGTGATTCCACCACCAGCCAACCAAACCGCTCACCTCAAATTATAGACCCCGAATTAACAGATAGGTCAAATGCGCATTTCACCACTGACAGTGGTCACATACCAGGATCTCAGTAAAACAGATGGATGAACTATGACTTCTTATTATTTAACGCTGCCAACAATAGTTGCTCTTGTTCTCCAAGCATAATGTCATAGAATGGAAAAAGATACTGTATATAGTGCACTAAATCCTAGTGCTGGGTTACAAGCATAAAGTCATTCCAAACGATATGATACAGTAAGGTGGTTGCAGTGACATTCCAGGGTCCTCCCGCATGCGTATCGTCCAAAATGGGACTTCCTCAGTGAATAAAGAGGTCCTCACATCCATTTACTGATTTATAGCCAACCACCAATTGCTTACACCTGCCGAATTGACCTCCGTTCGGACTCAACAACCAATTGGAATACAGTCACCCAGAGGTCACATTAAGCCCTTCTTGTCATGCCCCACACATTACTATGACATCTCTGTCATGACGCTCGGCCGACTAGTATAGTCTCATAATCAGGAATGCCTTTATTATAAATAAACTACAGAAACATAAACAGAGAGGAAAAAGTACTTACTTCCTCTACTGTAGCCTGCAAGGGTTTTAGATTGCCTCATCCCTGTCGTGCAGCCCAGTCAGCCGACACAGGTCACATGACCGGGTCACATGAATCGAAACCGGAATCGACAGGGAAAACAAGGACGACTATTCACTTCCGCCCTCTCTACAGCGTCAGCGTCATAAAGGGCATGACGCGAGGAGGACAGACTTATCCCAGCCACTATTAAAAGTGGGAGTGTCCCGGCTGTGCAACCAGGTCAGCCGGCACGGTCACGTAACCAGAATCAACAAAGAGGAGGAAACTATTACCATCTGCCCTCACTACGGCGTCGGCGTTATAAAAAACACAACACGACGCCACATGACAGGGGATGGACTTATCCTGGCTGGGACACATCAACTTAATGCATCAATAAACATAAAATGGAATAATGAGCCTGGGGGGAGATGCCTTTAGAGAACTTAAGGTCCCGTAAACTCCTCCTTATCGCCAAATACCACAAGGTGGCCACTATCCTCTGCTCGGGAGTGATGGCTTGCCACATGCAGGTGTCCTGCCTGCTAATATAAGGGGTGAACAAAGCCAACAAACAGTGAAAAATGGGGTCCGTCATCTGGAGAAAATTCCTGAAATCATCAGGGTTATTCTCCTGGATCTCACGCAGCAGAGGCATATGAGAGAATTGGTCCTGCTGGAGTAATCAATTCTTGGTCCATGAACTTCTCTCCACCCTGTTCATGGACTGGGCTTGGGTCGAAGTAAGAACCCCAACACTAAGCCCCTGGACACCGCACAAACTCTACGATGAGTATGTAACCGCAACATGGCTTCAAAACGTTCGGCTGGTCAGAACTAATTGAACGCACTGAAGAACAGCAACACCTGTGAAGAGTGAGCTGAAAATCAGAAACGAGTGGGCAAGAATACACTGAAAAACAGATACGAACTGACTACACACCCTGAAAAGCAGATACAAACCCACTAGCACAAACTGAACAGCAGTAAAACAATTGGAAATAAGCACGAGTCTGAAAAGCGCAAATCGTCTCTCACCAAACTTCTACTAACACGAGATTAGCAGAAGGAGCCCAAAGGGTGGAGCACTGGGTATTGAACTTCCTTTTTCTAGTCCCGTTGTGCGCGTTGTATGTCACCACGTTCTTGACGGTCGAAATTTGGTGTGACTGCATGTATGCAAGACAGCTTGAGTGAAATCCCGTCATAAAAACCATCAGAGCTTTTTCTGACCAAAATTACGATCATGTGAACGTGTCATAAGAGTATTGGTCTTTGACCTTTTTAATATTTATGCCCCTCACCATGTATATTTACAAACCTGTGTGCTTCATCTGAATGTCAGCAGAACAGTGTGGATATTTATTTTTATGCCGCGTACACATGACCGGACTTTCCGGCAGACTAGGTCCAAAGGAATTAGTCTGTTGGACAATCCGATCGCGTGTGGGCTAATCCGATCATTTTTCAAAAAAAAATAATCAGACGGACCTAGAAATAGAACATGTTTCCAATCTATCCGACGGACTCAATACAGGCTGACTAAAATCGGGAAAACCGTACGTCTGTGTGCTTGTCGGATGGACCAAATACGATGCAAGAGAAGCTATTGGCTACTGGCTATTGAACTTCCTTGTTTAGTTCCGTTTACGTCATCATGTTCAAAATGAACGGACTTAGTCCGTTCATGTGTGGCCAAGTCCGTTTTGTTCGGAAAGTTTGTCGGAACTCTACCGAAAGTCTGTCGGGAAGACCTCGGACCTAGTCTGCCGGAAAATCCGGTCGTGTGTACGCGGCATTACAGGTACTTAAATAGCACCGTGCTTTACATATATATTGTACATTCACGTCAATC
This sequence comes from Lithobates pipiens, assembly GCF_037356315.1. NCBI lineage: Eukaryota > Metazoa > Chordata > Amphibia > Anura > Ranidae > Lithobates > Lithobates pipiens. The sequence goes on from NW_027507784.1 coordinate 163,972,414, forward strand.
CCTGCCATCAAGTAGCTTACAATCTAAGGTTCCTAACTCACATTCATACACATATTAGGGCCAATTTAGACAGGAGCTAATTAACCCACCAGCAGGTCTTTGGAGTGTGGGAGGAGACCAGAGTAACATAGTACCTGCAGACACAGGGAGAACTCCATGTTGGTAGTGTCGTGGTGGGGATTCAATCCGATGATCCTAGTTTCCTGTTAAACAATGTTTTGGAGTAATATTAAAGAGGAAGTAAACCCTGATGCGTTTACTTCCTCTTTCATTCCCTGCAAAGGTAAAGCATAATGGACTACTATGCATCGCATAGTAGTCCATTATGTGTCACTTACCTGACACAGGAGCCAGCGATGTCACCGCTGTCCCCTGTAGTCCGGCGCATCCATCTTCTCGGTGGGTCTCGCTGCTCCATAGGCTGTCATTCGGCGAAGCCGCGATGACGTCACTCCCGCGCATGCTCATGGGAGCCGCCACGCGTGTGACAGCGGTGCCTGTCTTTCGGCAAATATCTCCTAAACCGTGTTGGTTTAAGAGATATTTCTTGGACCTACAGGTAAGCCTTAATCTAGGTTTACCGGTAGGTCAAAGTGTGTTGTAAGGGTTTACAACCACTTTAAAACCCATGCCTACAGGGGAAATATTTGGAAACATCTAGATTGGCCATATGTGAATGAATGAATGAATGAAATACTTGTGTAGCGCACAATGCGAACTGAATCGCCTCTGCCTGTCTTTGGAAAGTAAATCTGATAAAACAAAGTTATAGGTTTGCACTTATAGCTGTCTCTGACAGCAACTAATACATATTGTAGTATTAGAGAGATTATATTCATGTGGTAAGTGCCTTCTCAATGAGCTATGCCAATCCAAACTGTATTTTTGGGCATAGCAGCCCACTGTTATTAAATAAAATGGAAAGTTCACATAGACATAAATTGCCCAAAAGGGGGTTCTTCCACATTAATATGAACAGTCAAATGAATGAATACCAAGCTACCTGGCTCCCTTGTTGGCAGCACTGCTGTTTTTCTTACCAGCCCCTATTACTGTGTCAGAGAAGTTACCTGGTTGGTCGCGGTGCTGGCCGTGCTGGTGTGCGTCGATGCGCGACGGTGCGCGCATGTTCCTATGCACGCCGATGTGCGCCTGTGAGCGCTCCTGTTAGTGCCGGTGCGTGCCGATGCGCATCGGTGCGTTGTGTGTGCTCCTGGTGACGCTGGTGTGCACGCTAGCACCCGGGCGCACGTGCGGGTGTGTGTGCACTTATGCGCGCGCCAACGCGCACAGGCGCGCGCCAACGCGCACAGGTGCGCGCATAAGTGCACACATACCCGCACGTGCGCCCGAGTGCTAGAGTGCACACCAGCCTCACCAGGAGCGCACACAACGCACCAGTGCGCATCGGCACGCACCGGCGCTAACAGGAGCGCTCACAGGCACCCATCGACGCCTGCACCTGACCTCAGCCTGTTCTGACCTTGCTCCTGCCTGTTCCTATTGTACCATTGCTGCCCGCCTGTTGCCGAATCCTGCCTGTACCTGGACCTGCCTGCTCAGCTCCTGCTCCACACCCGATTGCCTGTGTTTCAGCCTACGCACCTGCTGCTTCGAGGTTCATCCTACTTCCAGCTCCTGGACCTTCTTCATAGGCTCTCATACCACTCCGCACTCCCAGCCACCTGTCTACTCTACCAGGGGTTGTAAGTCGGACATGTACGGAAGACCACCCTCTGCCCAAGCGGACTCAATGGTCTGGTAAGTGGAAGTCTGACAGTATCAGGCAGCCATGACCGAGTCCGGGCAGGGGGCCTCCCCCATGGACGAACTATGCAGACATCTGGCTGGTCTGACTCAAGCCGAAAAGAACCTCCAGGAAGGTTACTCAAGATTGGAGGAGCAAGTTCAAGCCCTATCCTCTTCATCTAATCCCCAGGGAACATCTTCAGCCGGGCTTTCACCCACACCCTCCGTAGTGATGCGTCCTCCAGAGCCACGAGGAGCACCGAGAGATTTACCGGAGAACGCAACAAGTATCGTGCATTCCGCAATGCCTGTGAGCTTTATTTTGCACTGCAACCTCGCACATTCTCTCTTGAAGCAACTAAGGTGGGCTTTGTGATATCCATGTTGTCTGGCGAGCCCCAGACCTGGGCCCACCGTCTACTGGAGTAGAAGTCTGGGTCCCTGGATAGCCTTTATACCTTCTTCTTGGCGATGTCCAGGCTATATGCGGACACCAATTGATGGCAACTGCAGAAGCCGCACTGCACTCTCTCCAACAAGGTCGCAGGGTGGCCGAGGAATATGCGGTTGAGTTCAGACGCTGGAGTTCCGACACGGATTGGAACGACGCCACCCTGCGCCACCAATTCCGGATGGGGCTATCTGACCCACTCAAGGATGAGTTGGCACGAGTGGGGATACCTAAATCCTTGGATGAGCTTATCAATCTCTCCATCCAGATTGATCGTCACTTAAGGGAGCGTCGGTCGTAGAGACCTTCCAGTCATTTCCACCCCACTTGGATGCTCCCCAAGGAGCCAAGTTCTGGCGGTCAGTTTCCACCCACCTCTACTGCTCCAGCTCAAGACAATCCCGAACCAATGCAGCTTGGTTTGCTCCGGCCAGCTATCATTGATTCCGGAGCATGCAGCTGTTTTATCGATCAGACCTTCGCTGCCAACCATCATATCCTGCTTCAACCCAAGGCCCAGGGGCTTGCTATACACCTTGAGGATGTGTCAGGAAGATCCTCCTCACGGACGTCCGAGCGGCGAAAGTCGCAGAAGATCTTTTACCCAGTTTCAGGAGCGTTACCGCGATCAGCGGTGTGCGCGTGCGCGTGCACGTGCGCGCGGGAACGCGCACGCGGGTGCGCGTGCGGTCGTTTGACGCAAATTGGCGCCAATAGCGCTATTTAAACTGGAGCCATGCTTCAGTGCTTTGCTGCCTGATCAACAGCGTTCCTGTGCTTCCTGGTGATCCGTATCTGAACCTGAACCTGTACCTGTACCTGCACCTGTACCTGTATCCTGATCCGTATCGAACCCGGCTTGTTCCCGACTCTGCTGTTTGCTGCCTGCCCCCCGACTTTGGCTTTGTACCCGACTACTCTTCTGGATTCCGTTTCTGTACCTGATCTGCCCGCCTGTGCCTGACCTGGACTGTTACACCATCCGTCAACTGTAAGTTGCTTGCTGTTGTACTACAGGACACCTCCCAGTCCTCCGCAATATTTGGCTGTACTCTTTCTGCGTTTGTAGCCTTCTACCTCTGGCTGCAGACTACCGGACTCTTCCACTTCCGCTTATCCATTGCACCTGCATCCGTTGTTGGACTACAATACCCCTCCGTTGTTTGTCACTTCCTGCAATCACTTGTATGCCGTTGCTGGACTACAGGAACCCTTCTGCTGTCTGCTGAACCTTATCTCACCTTTGCCTGCATTCTGACACCGGACTACAATACACCTCCTCCTTCAACGGTCTTCTGCCTCTACCACCTGCTATCCAGTCAGGCACTTGTGCCCCTCTGTGCTCCTGAGCCCCTGTCACCACTACCAGGGTCTCTCGAGTCAGAGGTCTACGAGAGGCCACTCCCTGCACTCCGGGCTCTGCTTAAAGGTACGTGACAGTATCAGGCAGCCATGTCTGAGCCCACGCAGGGAGATTCGGCCATGGATGATTTATGCCGTCATCTTGCTGGACTTACCCAGGCTGTTAAATCTCTACAAGAAGGCTATTCTCGGTTGGAAGAGCGTGTCCAGGTCTTATCTACCACAGGCCCTACCGTGTCGGGAACTTCTTCTGCGCCATCAGTGGTTATGTTGCCCCCTGAACCCAAGGTCCCAACCCCGGAGAGGTTTTCGGGAAATCGCAGCAAGTATAGAGCTTTTCGCAATGCCTGTGAACTGTTTTTTGCACTTCAACCCAGAACTTTCTCTCTAGAATCCACTAAGGTGGGTTTTGTTATCTCCCTCCTACTGGATGAGCCCAAGGCTTGGGCCCACCGCCTTTTGGAGCAAAAAGAAACCTGCCTTAATAACCTGAATACCTTTTTTCAAGCCATGGGTTTGCTCTATGAGGATCCTCAACAGGCGGCCACAGCGGAAGCAGCTTTATATTCTCTTCAGCAAGGCCGCAGAGCGGCAGAGGACTATGCGTCTGAATTTCGGCGCTGGAGTTCCGATACTACCTGGAACGATGCTGCTCTGCGATACCAGTTTCGCATGGGACTCTCTGAACCTCTAAAGGATGAATTGGCCCGGGTGGGTGTCCCAGCAACTCTTGAAGCCCTTATCAACCTCTCCATTCAGATAAACAGACGCTTGAGAGAACGGAGAGCAGAACATACTGCCGGGCCGTCCCGACCAGTCTGGATGTTACCCCGTGTACCTAATCCCCCTGCACATCCTGCTGCTGACACGCCTGAACCCATGCAACTGGGCTTACTTAGACCAACGCTCACCACCGAAGAACGACAACGCCGGCAGCTCAACAATCTGTGTCTTTACTGTGGGGAACCCGGACATTACGTGAGATCCTGTCCTGCCAAATTCCGTAAGCATTCTTCTGTATTTTCTCCTGTTTTGCCTGCTGTGCCTAGTAATGCTACTCACCTGGCTGTTCCCGTCTCTCTTCAGCTACCCGGAGGGAACATTCAAGTCCCCGCAATAGTTGATTCTGGAGCGTGCAGTGGATTTATGGACTTATCGTTTGCCCAAAAATTCCAAGTGCCCTTACGGCCCAGGGTGAAGGGGTTGTCTGTACACCTTGCCGATGGGTCAGCTATCAAATCAGGACCGGTGACACAGGAGACATGTCCTTTGACTGCTACTATTTCCGGTAACCATCAGGAACAACTCTGCCTGGACATTATTGAATCTCCCCTTTTCCCTATCATACTGGGTATGCCCTGGCTCCGGGCACACAACCCGCAAATAGACTGGTCCACCGGAAACATTTACTTTTTCTCTCCCTACTGTCGTCAACACTGCTTCCAAGAATCAATTAAGGTCTCACCCCATTTAATGTGTATGGAGACCGACGTTGAGACGCGCCAGCACGTTCCTGAGGCCTACCATGACTTCTTGGACGTGTTCAGCAAGAAGGGGGCAGAAACACTTCCCCCTCATAGACCCTACGATTGCCCAATTGAGATCCTTCCCGGAGCCAAAATCCCTTTCGGAAGAATATTTCCCTTAACAGAAGTGGAATTGGAGACTCTCAGGACTTACATTGATGACAATTTGAAAAAGGGGTTCATACGTCCTTCTATGTCCCCAGCTGGGGCAGGAATCTTTTTTGTAGAAAAGAAGGACCATTCTCTCCGCCCTTGTGTTGACTACCGGGACTTAAATAAAGTTACAGTCAAGAACCGGTACCCATTGCCTTTGGTACCCGAATTATTCCAGCGCCTTGGATCAGCTAGTATCTTCACAAAACTGGATCTGCGCGGAGCCTATAATTTGGTCCGTATCCGAAGTGGGGACGAATGGAAGACTGCCTTCCGCACCCACTTCGGACACTTTGAATATCTCGTAATGCCCTTTGGGCTGTGCAACGCTCCTGCGACTTTCCAGCATTTTGTGAATGATATCTTTAGAGATTTTCTCGACCTGTTTGTTATAGTATACCTGGACGACATCTTAATTTTCTCCCCCTCTCTGCCAGCTCACAGGGAACACGTTAAGAAGGTACTCACTCGGCTTCGCCAACACGGCTTGTACGCAAAACCTGAGAAGTGCGAGTTTGAACGTCGCAGCATTCAGTTTTTGGGGCTGATTATTTCGGTGGATGGAATCAAGATGGATCCGCAAAAAGTTTCGGCCATCCTGGATTGGCCAGCCCCTACTGATAAGAGAGGAATTCAACGCTTTGTGGGGTTTGCGAATTTTTATTGAAAATTCATCAAGGGATTTTCTACAATTATCGCTCCAATCACCAGATTAACGAGACAAGGTATCAAGTTCCAGTGGACTCCGGAGGCACAAGCCGCATTTTCTTCCCTTAAAGAACAATTTGTGTCAGCATCTGTCCTGAAGCATCCTAATTCTGCGCTACCCTACATCCTTGAGGTGGATGCATCCGAAGTTGCAGTGGGAGCAGTCCTTTCTCAGAGACAGGGCCCCAAGGCCTTATTGCATCCGGTGGCGTTCTTCTCACGTAAATTGTCTGAAGCGGAAAGGAATTATGATGTCGGGGACAGGGAACTACTTGCTATCAAAGCTGCACTGGAGGAATGGCGCTATCTCCTGGAGGGAGCAGCTCATCCCATTCTGGTATACACTGACCACAAGAACTTAGAGTATTTAAAGACTGCTAAGAGGCTGAAGCCGCGTCAGGCCAGATGGGCACTTTTCTTTACAAGATTTTCCTTCCACATTACCTATAGGCCCGGATCGAAAAACACCAAACCCGACGCGCTATCCCGGATGTTCAGCGAACCCGAAGTTCTTCAACCCACAGACACCATCCTTGCGCCCGGAAATTTCCTTATGCTCCAGGAAGATCTTCTATCCCAACTTAAGCAGGCTTCATCTTCAGCTTCACATCCCTCAAACACCACCTTACTCTCTAGCAATGACTTGTTATGGCATGAAAATAAGATCTACGTGCCCCAACAATTACGGGTTACTGTTCTTAAGTCTTGCCACGACCACAAGCTGGCCGGTCATTTTGGGGTACACAAGACCGCCAAACTTCTCCAACGTACCTTCTGGTGGCCTCAGCTGCTAAGAGACTGTAAACTTTATGTAGAATCTTGCATTACCTGTACCCAGAACAAGAGTAGCAAGGCCAAAGCCTGGGGGTTGCTGAAACCACTCCCCATCCCGGAGAGACCTTGGAAAATGATTTCCATAGACTTTATTGTAGAACTACCACCGTCAGAAGGCTTTACCACTATTCTTGTGGTGGTTGACAGATTGTCCAAGATGGCTCACTTTCTGCCCATGAAGGGTACACCTTCTGCCCCTGAGACCGCAAGGATCTTCATTAAGGAGATTGTAAGACTCCACGGTATACCTGCGAACATTGTTTCCGATCGTGGAGTACAATTTACATCAAAATTTTGGAGAGCTTTATGTAAATCCTTGAAAATTGATCTCTCGTTTTCTTCTGCCTATCATCCCCAGACCAACGGCCAGACCAAACGAACAAACCAGACCCTTGAGCAATATTTGCGTTGTTATTCTTCTTTTTCGCAAGACGATTGGGTATCCCTTTTACCACTTGCCGAGTTTGCCTACAATAACTCTGTTCATTCTGCAACTAATCAATCTCCCTTTTTTGCGAACTATGGCTTTCACCCTCAGTTCTTATCAGCCAATATCCCAGAATGCACGGTTCCAGCAGCTCAAGAAACTTTGAACTTTTTCTGCACCAATAACAAGTTGCTTCAAGAAACGATGGCAAGAACCCAAGAGCGCAACAAAGCAGTTTTTGACAGAAAGAGGAGAGGGGAGCTCGATCTAAAACCCGGAGATTTGGTTTGGTTATCTACTCTGAATCTAAAATTAACATGCCCATCTAGAAAACTGGGCCCAAAATTTGTGGGTCCTTTCCCAATCACCAGGAAAATTAATAATGTGGCTTATGAACTGAAATTACCAGAATCGCTGCGTATTCACCCGGTGTTTCATGTGTCCCTCTTAAGACCTTCAATCCAGGATCCCTTCACTGATCGGAACGTGGGCCCTCCTGAACCTGTGCTTATTAATGGTGAAGAAGAGTTTGAAGTAGAAGCAATTTTGGATTGCAGAAAGAGACGCAACCAGGTCCAGTATCTGGTAAAGTGGAAGGGGTATGGTCCTGAAGAGAACTCCTGGGAACCAGAGACTGGCATCCACGCCAAGAGGTTGGTTCTGGCATTTAAAAGATCTCACCCAGGTAGGATGTCCCAGTTGGGCATCCGGAGGCTGCCCATTAGGGGGGGGCAATGTCAGGAAGATCCTCCTCACGGACGTCCGAGCGGCGAAAGTCGCAGAAGATCTTTTACCCAGTTTCAGGAGCGTTACCGCGATCAGCGGTGCGCGCGTGCGCGTGCACGTGCGCGTGCGCGCGCGGACGTTTGACGCAAATTGGCGCCAATAGCGCTATTTAAACTGGAGCCATGCTTCAGTGCTTTGCTGCCTGATCAACAGCGCTCCTGTGCTTCCTGGTGATCCGTATCTGAACCTGAACCTGTACCTGCACCTGTACCTGTATCCTGATCCGTATCGAACCCGGCTTGTTCCCGACTCTGCTGTTTGCTGCCTGCCCCCCGACTTTGGCTTTGTACCCGACTACTCTTCTGGATTCCGTTTCTGTACCTGATCTGCCCGCCTGTGCCTGACCTGGACTGTTACACCATCCGTCAACTGTAAGTTGCTTGCTGTTGTACTACAGGACACCTCCCAGTCCTCCGCAATATTTGGCTGTACTCTTTCTGCGTTTGTAGCCTTCTACCTCTGGCTGCAGACTACCGGACTCTTCCACTTCCGCTTATCCATTGCACCTGCATCCGTTGTTGGACTACAATACCCCTCCGTTGTTTGTCACTTCCTGCAATCACTTGTATGCCGTTGCTGGACTACAGGAACCCTTCTGCTGTCTGCTGAACCTTATCTCACCTTTGCCTGCATTCTGACACCGGACTACAATACACCTCCTCCTTCAACGGTCTTCTGCCTCTACCACCTGCTATCCAGTCAGGCACTTGTGCCCCTCTGTGCTCCTGAGCCCCTGTCACCACTACCAGGGTCTCTCGAGTCAGAGGTCTACGAGAGGCCACTCCCTGCACTCCGGGCTCTGCTTAAAGGTACGTGACAGGATGGCTCCGTCTGGATGCCATCTCTTCCCCACTTTTTCCCATCATCCTGGGAATGCCTTGGCTGCAGGCCCACAACCCCAGCATAAACTGGGCCACATGAGAAGTCTAATTCCTTTCGGAGTATTGCCAGCAACAATGCTTAGGCCAGCCGTCTGATGAACCCTCTCAACTTCTCTGCTTGGATCTTGATCCAGAACTACGTCAGTCCATCCCCAAACCTTATAGAGACTTTCTAGATGTATTCAGCATGAAAGTAGCAGAGACACTTCCCCCTCACAGGCCTTATGACTGCCCTATAGAATTGTTACCAGGCACCGAAGTTCCTTTTGGAAGAATTTTCCCACTAACGGAGCAGGAGCTAGTTACGCTGAAAGACTATATCGACGATAACCTGAAAAAGGGGTTTATCCGCCCTTCCACCTCCCCAGCCGGTGCTGGCATTTTCTTTGTCGAAAAGAAAGACCATTCGCTGCGTCCATGCATCGACTATCGGGAGTTGAACAAGATAACTATTAAAAAACGTTATCCTTTACCCCTAGTACCTGAACTTTTTCATCTTCACGAAATTGGATCTTCGCGGAGCTTACACTTTAATCCGTATCCGAGAAGGAGACGAGTGGAAGACAGCTTTCCGTACTCGATTTGGGCACTTTGAGTACCTTGTCATGCCCTTCGGGTTGTGTAACGCCCCTGCAAGCTTTCAACATTTTGTCAACGACATTTTTCGTGACTACCTGGACTTATACATAATCGTGTACCTGGACGATATCCTCATCTTCTCCTCGTCATTAGATGATCACCGTAGACATGTCTGGAATGTTCTAGCCTGTCTCAGGCAACACGGGCTTTATGCGAAACTCGAAAAATGTGAGTTTGAACTCCAGTCTATCCAATTTTTGGGCTTGGTCATATCAGTTGAGGGCATCAAAATGGACCCCCAAAAGGTATCTGCCATACTGGACTGGCCTGCGCCTGTGTATAAGGAGGGTGTACATCGCTTCATTGGCTTCTCTAACTTTTACCAGAAGTTCATCAGAGGCTTTTCTGCAATTATTGCCCCCATTACCGAACTGACCAGGCAGGGTACCCGATTTTCTTGGACCCCCAAGGCCCAGGCGGCCTTTGAAAAACTTAAGGAGTTGTTCACTTCAGCTACCATTCTGAAACATCCTGATCCAGCTCTGCCCTTCGTCCTAGAGGTTGATGCTTCGGAAATCGCTGTTGGGGCAGTGCTCTCTCAGCAGCAGGGTGCCAAGGCCCTCCTCTACCCGGTAGCGTTCTTTTCCCGGAAACTCTCGATGTCTGAGAGGAACTATGATGTAGGAGATCGAGAACTTCTGGCCATCACGGCGGCTCTGGTGGAGTGGCGTTACCTGATACAATCCTCCCTTCTGGGAACTTCTTGCTTCTCCAAGGGGACCTTATCTCCCGGATCAGACAGGCTTCTGTGGGAATGCCCCCGGTCCCTGAAGCCAGCTTAAGAGAAGGTTTATTCTGGTGTAAAGGCAAGATTGTGGTTCCTGAGGTCTTAAAGGTGAATGTTTTGGAGCTCTGCCATGACTAGGGATGAGCTTCGTGTTCGAGTCGAACGAATTCCGAATGTTATGGGTCGTTCGCGCCAAATTCGTGTGCCGCTCACGGCCCACAATGCACTGCGCCATCGCAGTGCATTGCTGGCTCATGATTGGCCAAGCATGCACTGTGACCCCGCATGCTTGGCCAATCACAGCGCCGGCAGCGAGGAGAGCCATGATTGGCCACAGGCAGGATGCCTGTGGCCAATCATAGCTCAGGCTGTGTAGTGCACGCCCCACACTATATAAGGCTGCCAGCGCGGCGGCCTTGTGTAGTGTGTTGGCGTCTGGAGGAGTTAGTGGGTGTTCTGTGTACCTTCAACACAGTATACACCGATCGTTATCGGCCGATTTTGCGTTCTTGCTCTTCTATAGTGGTTGTTGTCTGTGTGCCCTGACCGCAGTATACACCGCTATATCCACCTATATAGCTAGCTATATCCACCTATATAGCTAGCTATATTTCTCTTTTTTAATACAGCTTGCAATCAGTTGTAGGAGATTGTGCGTGCTGTCTGCGTGCCCTGAACCCAGTATACACCGCTATATCCACCTATATAGCTAGCTATCTTGCTCATTTTAAATAGAGCTTGCAGTCAGTTGTAGCAGATTGTGCGTGCTGTCTGCGTGTCCTGAACCCAGTATACACCGCTATATCCACCTATATAGCTAGCTATCTTGCTCGTTTTAAATAGAGCTTGCAGTCAGTTGTAGGAGATTGTGCGTGCTGTCTGCATGCCCTGAACCCAGTATACACCGCTATATCCACCTATATAGCTAACTATCTTGCTCTTTTTAAATAGAGCTTGCAATCAGTTGTAGGAGATTGTGCGTGCTGTCTGCGTGCCCTGAACCCAGTATACACCGCTATATCCACCTATATAGCTAACTATCTTGCTCGTTTTAAATAGAGCTTGCAGTCAGTTGTAGGAGATTGTGCGTGCTATCTGCGTGCTCTGAACCCAGTATACACCGCTATATCCACCTATATAGCTAACTATCTTGCTCTTTTTAAATAGAGCTTGCAGTCAGTTGTAGGAGATTGTGCGTGCTGTCTGCGTGCCCTGAACCCAGTATACACAGCTATATCCACCTATATAGCTAGCTATCTTGCTCGTTTTAAATAGAGCTTGCAGTCAGTTGTAGGAGATTGTGCGTGCTGTCTGCGTGCCCTGAACCCAGTATACACCGTTATATCCACCTACATAGCTCTTCTCTAATTTAGCCATCTGCCATCTGCAGGAGTTAGTGGATGTTGTGTGTGCCTCCAGCACAATATACACTACCCAATTGCTGGTTTTCCCATCTCCCTTCAGGCCATTACCATGTCTGGAAGGCCAGCAAGGAGAGGCAGACAGGCGCAAGCTGATAAAAGAGGGCAAGCAGGCTCTGTGTCTAGAGACAACAGTGCTGGTCGTGGACGCGGTGCATCATCATCATCAGCACGTGGCCATGGGACACGTTCGTCCTTCTTTTCAGCAGCTGGACATGTTGAGCCGCAACATGCCAACGACTTGGTAGCGTGGATGACCAAGCCCTCTTCATCCTCCTCATCCTCTCTCACCCAGGCTCAGGGTAGTAGCAAAGCAGCTGCCAACGCATCGTCTTCCCTCCTCTCAATGTCATCATCAGTGACTTCTTCCCTAGACCCACCACGTCCTCCTGAGGAGTCTCCTGAACTCTTTGAGCACAGTGTTGGGTACATGCTCCAGGAGGATGCCCAGTGTTTTGTAGGCTGTGATGATGATACTCAGCTAGAGGAAGGCAGTAGCGTGAATGCAGAGAGAGGGGATGCTCAAGAAGGACAGCAATCTGGCAGTCATGTTCCACAAGCTGCAGCATACTGCCAGGTTTGCTCCAGCGATGAAGAGGGAGGGGATGATGAGGGCACTGACTCCACGTGGGTGTCTGGTAGCAGAGAGGAGGAGGAGGATGATGAGGAGGAGACACATGTCCAATGAGGCAGGATGCCCTCCGGGGGCCAGCTTAGGGGCAGCACGCCGACTGAATCACACCGCAGAGCTCCGCCTGTGCAGGGCGCTGCCTCTGCGCGTTATTATAAAAGTTCTTTGGTGTGGGCCTTTTTTGAGACGAGTGCATCAGATCGCACCGCTGCTATTTGCAACATATGTCTCAAGCGTATCTCGCGTGGCCAAAACATCAGCCGCTTGGGCACCACATGCTTGACCAGACATATGTTGACCTGCCATGCAGCTCGTTGGCAAGTGTACCTCAAAGACCCACACCAAAGAACAAAGCAGACCTCTCCTTGCTCCTCATCAGCTGGGATCTCCAACTCCACTAGACCTTCAGTCCTCTCTGAAACCTGCTCTGAGAGGAATGAAGGTGTAGAATTAGGTGTGTTACAGCCAAGTGCTTCCGGGCACTCTGCTAGCAGTACACCCACGTCCGATTATAGCAGGCAAATGTCCCTGCCCCAGCCGCTGGACCGGCGAAAGAAGTTCACTCCCAGCCATCCACATGCCCAGCGGTTGAATGCTAGCTTGGCTAAATTGCTAGCACTTCAACTGCTGCCTTTTCAGTTGGTAGACTCGGCCCCCTTCCGTGAGTTTGTACAAGTTTGTACAAACTTGTTCCTCAGTGGCAGGTCCCCAAACGCCACTTTTTCTCAATGAGTACCTATGCGACTACGGCACCAGGACAGGGTCAGGGGAGCTCGGTTTCTTCTCACCACGCCAGTGGGGCATGATCAGGGATGCATGCACTATCCTGTCACTGTTTGAGGAGGCCACAAGGATGGTGAGCCGTGACAGTGCATGCATCAGTGACACTGTACCATTTGTCCACCTCTTGGAGCATACGCTGCATGGAATAATGGACAAGGCACTTGAGGCAGAACAGAGGCAGGAAGAGGAGGACTTCCTTGCCTCTCAAGGTCCCCTTTATCCAGACAGTGTTCCTGCTGTGCCATCCATCACACAGGAAGAGGATTAGGAGGAGGAGGAGGAGGATGATTGTGTCAGCATGGAGGTGGAGGCTGGCACTCAGCATCAGCAGCAGCAGCAGTCTTGTAGGGATGATTTACAGTCCCAAGAAACCCGTGGACTTGTACGTGGCTGGGAGGAGGTAGCTGCGGATCATGTTGTCCTTAGTGACCCAGAGGACTCCGGATCGAATGCCTCAGCTAACCTATGCTGCATGGCCTCCCTGATCCTGCAAAGCCTGCGGAAGGATCCTCGTATTCTTCGGATCAAGGAGAGGGACCATTACTGGCTGGCCACTCTCCTTGATCCACGGTACAATGGTAAGGTTGCCGACCTTATCTTGCCATCGCAGAGGGAGCAGAGGATGAGACATCTCCGGGAGGCCTTGCAGAAAGGTCTGTGCAACGCGTTCCCAGAGACTGGGAGGTTACAAACTTCTGGTCCTGGACAACGTGTTGCTGAGCCATCGGTCAGAAGGAGCGTTGGAGTAGGTGGCCGTCTGACCGATGCTTTCAGACAATTTTTTAGTCTGCAGCCCCAAGGTATGATCGGTGCTAGCAACCATCGCCAGCATCTGATTTACATGGTGCAGCAATACCTAGGGGCAAGGTCAGACTTGGACACCTTTCCCACCGAAAATCCTCTGGCTTACTGGGTCTTGAGGATAGATCACTGGCCAGAGCTTGCACAGTATGCAATTGAGCTACTGGCCTGTCCTGCATCCAGCGTTCTTTTGGAACGCACCTTCAGTGCTGCTGGTGGCTTTGTTACCGATCACAGGGTGCGCCTGTCCATTGACGCATCAAGATGAATCAGTCTTGGATCACCCACAGCTACCAAGCACCTGAAGCTGATGTAACCAAATCATTTTTTTAGAAATATCACATCCCTTCAAGACTGCCTATGCTGATGCTGAGTGACTGTCCTGTTATGTTGTTTGTCTATCCTCTTCCTCCTCAGCTGATATGTTGGAAGAACATTTTTGGTTCTGGGTAATGCCACCAGCCCAATTTTTCTGCCCCTGGGCGTTTTATTACAATTTTTGATGCAATGCTTTGCAGCAGGGCTCATTCCTGCACTACAACTAGAGTATATGGGAGAGGTTGCAGTGTCGTGGCACCAGCACCAGTGCCTAAGGCCCAATTTTTCTGCCCCTGTTTAACAGGGGCGTTTAATTACAATTTTTGATGCAATGCTTTGCAGCAGGGCTCATTCCTTCTGCCCCTGTTTAACAGGTATATAATAATAATATTTCACAGGAGGGCCCGTTCCTGTGCCCACCCAGAGTAACTGTGAGGACTTATAGTGTTGTGGCACCAGCACCACAACCACCAAAGGTCAATTTTTCTACCACTGTTCAACAATGGCATGTAATTACAATTCTTGATATAATCGTTCACAGCAGGGCACTCCGCCCACCAAGAGTCACTTTGAGGGCTTACAATGTTGTGGCAAAACCAACACCTTGTTCCGCCATTTCTGCAGAGCATATAGGACATCCAACTTACAAACATCTCCTACTTGCAAATGGAAGGAGACAACAGCAAGTGAGATGAAAAAAGACGGACGGCAAAACAAATTATACAGGGGTGATAACCCTTCCCTATGTTTTCCAAAAGCTACACTTTAAAAATTTACCAGTTGAAAATTACAAACAGATTCAACTTAACACAACAAACCTACACAGTCCCTGTCTTGTTTGCACCGCCTGTATACTGCTGTTCTGAGTATATAGGGCCTGGGGCCAAGTATTTCCTTTTTTTAATATGGGTACGGGGTTCCCCTTAATATGCGTATAAGACCCAAAGGGGCTGGTAATGGGCAGGGAGGGCTACCCATGCCATTTTTCTCAATGATTTTCAACCATATTGCAGGAACCAGATATAACATTAAAACCGCAAGCAGGTTTAAATGACGTTATTTCCGTTAAATGTCATTTTGTGGAGGGACTGTTCTAAACACGGGAAACACGTGGCACTTCACAGGCATACTATAGACACCCCCCAGGCACGATATTTAAAGGAATATTTCACTTTTTTTTTCACTTTAATCGTCATTAAAATCAGTGCTCCCGCCAAAACGGCCATTTTTAAAAACATTTTAGGCATTGACCCATGTCCCCTGGGGCAGGAGCCAGGTCCCCAAACCCTTTTTAGGACAGTATCTTGCATATTAGCAGTTAAAATTAGCACTTTTAATTTCGAACGTTCGAGTCCCATAGACTTCAATGGGGTTCTAACGTTCGTACGAATTTGGGGTCCGTTCGAAAGTTCTGGTGCGAACCGAACCGGGGGGTGTTCGGCTCATCCCTAGCCATGACCATAAAATGGCCAGACACTTTGATACCCTGAAGACTGCCGAGCTGGTCCAGCACACCTTCTGGTGGCCCCAACTACTCAATGATTGCAAGAACTATGTCGACTCATGTGACACTTGTGCCCGAAGTAAGAACAGCCGGACAAGAGCTTGGGGCCTGTTGAAACCCTTACTTGTTCCTGAGAGACCATGGAAAATAATCTCAATGGATTTCATTGTGGAACTTCCCCCTTCCGAGGGGTTCTCTACCATCTTCGTTGTGGTGGACAGGCTGTCCAAGATGGCTCACTTCCTCCCAATGAAGGGCACTCCCTCGGCGTTGGAGACGGCGAAGATCTTTGTTAAGAAAATCGTAAAGTTGCATGGGGTCCCAGCGAGCATCGTGTCCGATCGAGGTGTCCAATTCACCTCAAGGTTTTGGAAGGCGCTCTGTGGTTCCCTTGAAATCGAGTTGGCATTTTCATCAGCCTATCACCCCCAGACAAATGGACAAACTGAAAGAACGAATCAGTCCTTGGAGCAATACATCCGCTTTTTCTCTGCCTTCTTTCAGGATGACTGGGTCTCCTTATTACCCGTTGCGGAGTTCTCTTATAACAACTCCTTGTGTGGTTGTCCACAGTTAACCTGAAAATGGCCTGTCCCTCTAGGAAATTAGGCCTTAAATTCCTGGGTCCCTTCACAGTGAAGAGAAAAATAAATGATGTCACCTATGAACTTGATCTACCTGATTCTCTTAAAGTGCACCCGGTCTTTCACGTGACCCTACTGAAACTGGTTACCCCAAACCCCTTTGCTGGCCGCACTACCGGCCCACCTGAACCTGTCATAATTGACAACGAAGAGGAGTTCAAAGTCGAAGCATTCTCGATTGCAGAAAGAAGGATAACTTAATTCAATACCTCATTAAATGGAAAGGGTATGGCCCTGAGGACAACTCCTGGGAGCCCGAGAGCAACTTGCATGCTCAGGAACTTTTATGGGCTTTCAAGAACCGCCATGCTTCCAGATTGGCCCAATTGGGCAGCCGGAGTCTGTCCTTAAGGAGGGTGCACTGTCAGAGAAGTGCTAGCGCGCGTGTTCCTGTGTGCGCCGTGGTGCGCACCCCTGCGGACGCTGGTGCGCGCCGATGTGTGCCTGTGTGCGCTCCTGTTAGCACCAGTTTTCGCCGATGCGCGCCGGTGCGTGCTGTTGTGTGCGCTCCTGGTGACACTGGTGTGCGCTGGCGCTCGGGCGTGTGCGCTTGCGGGTGCGTGTGCGCTTGTGCGCGTGCCTGTGTGCGATGTTTGGTGCCAATCGGCCTATTTAGGTCTGCTGCACACTCCATTCAAGTGCTGCCTGATCATCAGCTCCTCCGTTCCCTGCTCCATTGCCTGTATCTGCATTCCTGTATCTCCGATCTCCTGATGACCCGGCTTGCTCTTTGGAAACCCCTGATCTCTGCCTGCACCTGACCTCAGCCTGTTCTGACCTTGCTCCTGCCTGTTCCTATTGTACCATTGCTGCCCGCCTGTTGCCGAATCCTGCCTGTACCTGGACCCGCCTGCTCAGCTCCTGCTCCACACCCGATTGCCTGTGTTTCAGCCTACGCACCTGCTGCTTCGGGGTTCATCCTACTTCCAGCTCCTGGACCTTCTTCATAGGCTCTCATACCACTTCCCACTCCCAGCCACCTGTCTACTCTACCAGGGGTTTTGAGTCGGACACGTACGGGAGACCACCCTCTGCCCAAGCGGACTCCCTGGTCTGGTAAGTGGAAGTCTGACAGACTGTGTTGTCCAGCCCTACTGGTTCCCAGTGAAGGCTGGTGTTTTTTTTATGGTAAATGGAAAAGACTCCCCAAAAATTGGGTTTTCAGGCAGCAGAAGCAAAAAAGAATAAGACTAAATAATGATGTATAAAAAAATATATATTTATTCATATATAGCAAAAGGCCACCTTAACATGGTAATAAAAACATGAGCTCCAGTCGAAAAATTGTTAAAAAAGAAATGGATACATATCATCAGGCAGTAATTTCATATCAACATTGTATAATACAAGTCAAAAAATATGAAACATAGGCGGTACTGACGTGTTTCAACCCACACTGCGGTCTTCTTCAGAGGGACTTTCTGCTAAAGAGATATGTAACAATTATTTTTTTACACACAATATTCGGCATAACATCATCACATAGATAGATATAGTTACCCCATGAATGTATCCGAAAAAGGAAGAGATTTATTCCCACATTTATAACCTCTCACTTAAAAGAGGGGGGGAAGGGAAGACGGGAAAAGACCCTCTAGATCCCCAGCCGGGGCTCCGAGTTGCTCCGCAAATGCCGCACATCTTACATCGTACCTCTACCCATTCACCTGAGGGAAAAAGTGTCAATAAAAAAAAAACACACTACACAGATTTTTAAAGTAGTTTATTAGGCAACTCTGGGGGTCTTCTTCCGACTTCGGGGGTCTTCTCGCCAGGCTCCTCCGCTATCTTCTGCTCTTCTTCTTCCTTCTTCTTTTCTTCCGATGTTGACACAACGCTCTCTCCCACTGTAATGCCGTGGACACGGTACGCGGCGACTTATATAGGCATAAGGGGCGGGGTCACCAAGTGATGTCACATAATGACCCCGCCCCTTATGATGCCACATCCCCCTCTATTGGATTCAAGTCAGGTGATTGGCTGGGCCATTCTAGTAGCTTTATTTTCATTCTTTGATACCAATTGAGAGTTTCCTTGGCTTTCTGTTTGTTTGTCTTACTGAAATGTCCACCTTCGTTTCATCTTCATCATCCTGGTAGATGGCAGCAGATTTTTATCAAGTCAACCAATGTCTTGGTACATTTTTTAATTCATCCATCCTTCAATGATATGAAGTTTGCCAGTACCGTATGCCGAAAAACTATCCCACACCATGATGTTCCCACCGCCAAACTTCACTATTGATATGGTGTTTTTGGGTTGATGTGCAGTGCCATTTGACCTCCAAACATGGTGTGTATTATGGGATCCAAAGAGTTAAATTTTGGTCTCATCTGACCATACTATATTCTCCCAGTATTTCACAGGCTTGTCTAAATGTCCTGCAGCAAACTTTAAACAAGCTTCAACATCTTCCGAAAAGGAGTATTGCTTGGTGAGCGTGCATACAGGCCATGGTGGTTGAGTGCATTACTTATTGTTTTATTTGAAACAATTGTACCTGCTAATGAAGCTCTCCACAAGTGGTCCTTGGCTCTTGGACAACTATTCTGATAATTCTTTTCACTTCTCTGTCAGAAATCTTGCGAGAAGCACCTGGTCGTGGCTGGTTCATAGTGAAATGACATTCTTTCCAACAAGGTCTTGAGAGAGCTCTTTGCTTTTACCCATCATGAGATGTTTCTTGTGTGAAACCTTGGTAAAGAGACACTTTTTTATAGGCCATCAGTTGAGACTGAACCAACTGATATTAATTTGCACTGACAAGGGGCAGGATTGCTTTCTAATTACTGATAGATTTCAGCTGGTGTCTTGGCTTTCCATACCTTTGTGTACCTCCCTTTCCTCATGTGTTGAATACTTTTTCCCTGTGTCATTCCATTTTATTATACATAACTTAACTTCTGAACTTATTTGTTTTGGTTTCTTTGTATATATGGATTGCCAATATTACCTTTAGAAATATATTTACCTAGAAAAATGGCGATGTGTTCAATACTTATTTTACCCAATGTATATATATATATATATATATATATATATATATATATATATATATATATATATATATATATTGTAATCTGATCAAATATTTGGATGGATATGAGACATTTTAGGCCTTCATATGTGATATCAATAGAGATCCTTGTCATCAGTATTGATAGTTAAACTATAACAAATAAGGAGTCACTCCAAGGCATTTATTTATATCTATCTATATCTTGTTGACTCCAATCCAGGGTGACTGCATGTGTGGTTGGATCTGTTTATTGATTAAAATGATTTCTGTATTTCCGATCAAGTTAAAAATTATAAGGCCAGTTCCAATCAAAGTGATGACTGTGAGAAATGTACCAGTCATGCAATTTGTTTTACATGAGACTTCCTGTTTGTTTCAGACATCTAGACAACTACTGTGTGTGTGCATTTAAATAGCTCTCCTGCATCACTTTCATTTAACCCGATTACCAGCAGAACAAAGTGGGATTTATAAGTAGGACAAATGTAAATGTCTCTTTTTTTATATTTGTAGTCACAAATTCACAATTCAGCACATTTCAGACCCATTCCTGATTACTGCTCTGGTCTTAAAGTGTGATATACCTACAGGAAATGTTTACTGAATAATCTGTGTTCTGAATCACACTTGTTTCTTTTCTATTCCTATATCTCTGACAGAGGCGATAGTATATTTTTTAGTCATTGATGTTTTTGTTTGCATATAAATATATTTTTCCGTGTATCATATTCAATGCTGTGAAAAAGTATTTGCTCCCTGGTCCTTATCAACATGGGTACAAGTTGCTTCCCCAAAGCACCCCCCATCTTGAGGGCACGCGGCCTGGTACGGCTCAGGAGGGGGGGGCGCTCGCTGGTCTCCACCCCCTTTCCTGACCGGCCGGGTAGCGAGCTCGGATAAGGGTCTGATATTGCCCTAGAGGGGGACCCCCACGCCGTTTTTTCGGAGTAGGGCTTCCCCTTTAACTCCATACTAGGTGACGGGGCCAGCGACGCCTCCTTCGCTTGTCCCGGCTACCTGGAGCAGCGCTCAAAATGAGCGGACTTTTCTCTGGGCAGGAAAAGTCCATTCATTTCAAAAGTACGCCGGACTAGCAAACACAGGGCCATATTGTCTGCCGAAATGCAAGTCTGGCGGACATATTTATGTGTAAAACTACTTTCTTAGTCCGCTGGACTTTTGGGTCCAAAAAGTTCGCCGGAGCCCACACACGGGCGGATTGTCCAGCGGACTTGAGTCCGCCAGACTTTTCCACTGGATTGTTTGATCGTGTGTATGCGGCTTTAGTTCATGATACAGCATCTCAATTGGATTTAAGTCTAGGCTTTGACTAGGCCACTCCAACACCTACATTTTGCTTTGTTTAAACCATTTGGAGGTGTACTTGCTATTGTGTTTCAGATCATTGTCCTGCTGCATAACCCAAGTGCACTTGAGGCCACAAACTGATGGCTGGACATTCTCCTTTAGGATTTTATAGTAGAGCTCAGAATTCATGGTTTCATCAATTATGGTAAGTCGTCCAGGTCCTGAAGCTGCAAATCAGCCCCAGACCATCACCATGTTTGACTGTTGGAATGATGTTCTTGTTATGAAATGCTGTATTTGTTTTATGCCAGATGTAACTGGACACACACATTCCAAAAAGTAAAAATTTTTGTCTCATCAGTCTACAGAATATTTGTCTAAAAGTCTTGGGAATAATCAAGATTTTTTTGGTAAATGTGAGATGAGCCTTTGTGTTTTTTTCAGTCAGCAGTGGCTTTGGCCTTGGAACTCTCCAATGGATGTGTCAGAAACAATATTACCAACAAGTGGATTGACTGCATCTTCTGAATTCATGGCCTTCACCTACCTTCAGAAACCATGAAATCAGATTGAGACAGAAGTACAGTTAAATCACACTTGTTTAATAATAAAGGTAAAAAGAACAAAAGTAGTCAAAACATAGCCAGCGGTCAGTAACTGGAACTTATAGTCAGCCAAGCCAGCAGTCAGGGATCAATGTAGTGGAAAAGCAAGGAGGATCTGGAGCTAGAAGGGATGTCAGCAAAGAAAGTCTTTAAACAGGAACGCAGGAGATAGGCTTTGTGATGTTGAGCAAGGTGAAGGCAGAGAGCCTCTGGGCTGAACGGCTTAAGTAGGCAGGACTGATGAGCAGGATATCATTAACAGCTGAGTAACTGTGGAGAGATAGGAGCTAGCAATTAGCTGACAGCTGAGCAGCTAACTCAGAGAAGGGAGGGCTTAGCCCAGCCCTGGCAGTACCCCCTCCTCAACAACCCCTCCCCCTAGGAGGACCACCAGGCTTGAGGGGAAAACGTCTATTGAAATCACAGAGGAGGACAGGGGCATGTATGTCCGAGGATGAGACCCAAGAGCGTCCCTCTTCTAATGCACCAAGTACTGTATGCGCCCACGGAACCTACGGGAGTCAACAATGGAATGTACTTCATACTCCTCATGGTTCTCAACCTGTACAGGGTGAGGGCATGGCACCGAAGTGGTAAAGCGGTTACAGACCAAAGGTTTTAATAAGGAGACAGGAAATACATTTGAATACGCATATTAGAAGGAAGGTCTAATGCGTAAGCCACTGGGTTAATCCTGCGAAGAATACGGAAAGGCTCAATAAATTGAGGTGTGAACGTCAGTGAGGGAACACGAAGTCGAATGTTGCGAGATGACAGCCAGACCCTGTCCCCAACCTGGTAGGAAGGAACAGGTAGGCGTCTGCTGTCAGCATGGAGTCTTTACCTATCATTAGCATGTCGCAAAGCCTCCTGGATTTGTGCCCAAGTGGAACGAAGACCACGGAGATGCTCCTCTAAGGCAGGAATACTCTGCTGAACAAATGAGTCAGGCAACATGGAAGGGAAACCATAGTTCCCCATAAATGGGGACAATCGGGAAGCAGAATTCAAGGCACTATTGTGAGCAAACTCTGCCCATGGTCTGACCAGTTGTTATAAGGGTCAGAAATATAGCAACATAGGAATTGCTCCATGGACTGATCGGCTCCATCAGACTGCGAGTGATACGCAGAGGAAAAGGCAAGCTGAATTCCCAGCTGTGCACAAAAGGCTCAGCAGAACTGGGACACAAACTGACTACCCCTGTCTGAGACAATCACCTTGTGTGGCCCATGTAAGAGAAAGATCTCCCGAGCAAAAATGGAAACCAGTTCCTTAGAAGTGTGCAACTTCTTAAGTGGAATACAATGAGACATTTTTGAGAACTGGTCAACCACCATAAGGATAACTGTGTTGCCCTGGGAGTCGGGTAACTCCACAATGAAATCCATAGACAGGTGGGTCCAGGGCCTCTCTTCATTGGGTATGGGTTGTAGAAGGACCTCTGCAAGATATTGTGGAGTCTTACTCTGAGCACACACAGACCAGGCAGTTACAAAGGCGGTTACATCAGCAAGTAGACTAGGCCACCAGAATTGTTGGGAAATGGCCCAAAATAGTTGATTCTTCCTGGGGTGGCCAGCAGCCTTGGGAGAATGGTAAGTCTGGAGCACGGCAGTATGGAGCCTCTCTGGGACAAAGCAGTGGTCACAAGGTTTCTCAGGAGGAGCAAGGACCTGAGCAGCAAGAATTTTGGCACCCAAAGGAGAAGTGAGACTGGTGCAAACCGTAGCCAGAATACGATCAGGAGAAATCGCAGGAACCGGAACCGACTCCATCTTGGAAGTGGATGAAAATTGTTGTGACAAAGTGTCAGCCCTTACGTTCTTAGTACCAAGTAAGAATGAGATAATGTAATTGAAACTTGACAAGAATAAAGCCCATCGCGCCCTTCTGGGAGAGAGGCGTTTAGCCTCAGACAAGAATGTGAGATTCTTATGGTCAGTAAGAATGGGAACCATCACAGTGGTACTTCTTGAGACTCTCAAAGACCTTGACGGACTCTGGAGACCAACTCTGTAGGTTACCGTCCTTTCTGGTCATATCAGTCAGGGATTTGACCAGAGACGAGAAGTTACGAATAAACCTCCGATAATAGTTGGCAAAGCCCAGGAAACACTGCAGAGGACATAAACATATGGGTTGGGGCCACTGTTTGACTGCCGAACGTTTCTCTGGGTCAATCGAAAAACCAGCGGTGGAAATTACACAACCCAGGAATTTAAGCTGTTCACAATGGAACTCATACTTCTCCAGTTTACAATAGAGATTGTTCTCTCTAAGTTTCTGAAGCACACGACAAACATCTGTGTGGTGGATCTCCAGGGACTTGGAAAATATGAGGATATCATTGAGATCAATCAAAACACATAACTGTAACAAATCTTGGAGGACATCGTTAATAAATTCCTGGAAAACTGCTGGAGAGTTGCAAAGGCCAAAAGGCATTACGAGGTACTCATAATGGCCTGTTCTGGTATTAAATGCAGTTTTCCAATCGTCGCCCTCCTTAATCCTCACAAGATTGCATTCCCCTCTCAAACCAAGCTTCGTTGCTCCCTTGAGGCAGTCAAATAACACCATAATCAATGGAATCGGAAAGACATTCCTAATCATGAAATGATTGAGACCCCTATAAACAATACAAGGTCTCAGTTTACCATTCTTCTTCTTCATTAAGAAGAAACCAGCACCAGCTGGAGACAAGGATTTGCGGATGAAACCTCGAGAAAGTGAGTCTACAACATACTCCTCCATGTTCTTATCCTCCAAGACCGACATAGGGTAATTGTACAATCATATGGCCGGTGTGGAGGCAAACTACCGGCTTGACCTTTGTCAAAGACATTGCTAAAATCGTGGTACTCCTCCGGCAGGGAGGAGAGTGAAGCGGTGCACAGGACTTTGGCCACCTTCTGAAAGCGTGTCTCACTGCATTGTGGTGAGCAGGAGAGAACATCAGCATGGAGCCAATCAAAAGAGGGGTTGTGCCTCTGTAACCAAGGATAACCAATAACCAGTGGAAACTTAGGTGAGGAAATAACTTGGAATTGGATTATCTCATGGTGAAGAGCCCCTACGGCCAAGGACAACGGAACTGTCTCATGAGTCACATGGGCAGGCTGTAGAGGTCTCCCATCAAGAGCCTCAACGGCAAGTGGAGTGTCACGCAGCTGAAGCAGAATTGAGTGCTTCGATACAAAGGCAGCATCAATGGGCCTGCAGCTCCAGAGTCAATTAGAGCCTGTATCTCAACGGACAACACAGCCCAAGAAAGGGTGACCGAAATCAGGGGCTTATCCTTCTGGATAACTGGGGATGAAACAACGTCACCTAAGGTTTGTCCGTGACAGCACCTCAAGGTTTGGGTGTTCCCTGGATGGGTAGGACAAGACTTCAAAAAGTGACCTGCCTGGCCACAATAAAGGCACAAACTCTCCCTCCTCCTAGAGGTTCTCTCATCTGCAGAGAGACATGTGAAACCCAAACGCATGGGTTCACCTTAACAGACCGACTCGTACCAGGAGGCATGGGAGGTGAGGGAGGCACGTGTGGGACTGCAAAGTTCGGAGTCAGACATACAGGAGGCTTCCACAAGCGCTCTTTAAAAGAGAGTCTTTCTTGTGATCAACTTCTCCAGCTCAGTGGGTATATCTCAGGCTGCTATCTCATCCTTGATGGTATCAGAGAGACCATGAGAAAAAGCAGCCACAAGGGCCTCATTGTTCCGCACAACCTCTGCTGCCAGAGTATGAAATTCAATGGCGTAATCGGCAACAGTTCTCGTACTCTGTTTGATGGACATGAGGCACTTGGCAGCAGAAGCGGAGCGTGCAGAAATGTCAAATACCCTTTTAAACAAAGCCACAAACTCAGGGTAGCTCAAGACAACAGGTTTTTGCATCTCCCATAGAGGGTTTGATCAGGCCAAGGCTCTCTGTCCGTGGGAAACGCCTGGGGCAGCATCTCAATGCATATCTCAACCTGGTTGAGAAACCCTCTGCATTGGACTGGATCTCCCCCAAATCGATGGGGAAGTGGAGTGGAACCAGACATACCTCTTATAGAGATAATACTCGAGGCGGGTACCTGCACAGAGACTGGAGCAGCAGTAGGGATGGCCTGCAACATAGGTTGTCCTAGGGTGGTCACAGTGGGAGATTCCAGGTGAGCTGTACGACTCAGGAGTGTTTGTAACGCCATAGCAAACTGATCCATGCAGTGATCCAGTTCATCCAGTCTGGAAACAATATTACCAACAAGTGGATTGACTGCATCTTCTGAATTCATGGCCTTCACCTACTGTCAGAAACCATGAAATCAAACCGAGACAGAAGTACAGTTAAATCACACTTGTTTAATAATTAAGGTAAAAAGAACAAAAGTAGTCAAAACATAGCCAGAGTTCAGTAACTGTAACGGATAGTCAGCTAAGCCAGAATTTAGGGATCAATGTAGTGGAACAGCAAGCAGGATCTGGAGCCAGAAGGGATGTCAGCAAAGAAAGTCTTTAAACAGGAATGCAGGAGATAGCTCTGTGATTTTGACCAAGGTGAAGGCAGAGATCCACTGGGCTTAACGGCTTAAGTAGGCAGGACTGACGAGTAGGCTATCATCAATGGCTGAGAAACTGTGGAGAGATAGGAGCTGGCAATTAGCCGACAGCTGAGCAGCCAGCTCTGAGAAGGAATTGCTGAGCCCAGCCCTTACAGGATGCCATTTTTGCCCAGTCTTTCTTATTATTGAATCATGAACACTGATCTTATCGGAGGCAAGTGAGGCCTGCAGTTCTTTAAATGTTGTTCTGGGTTTTTTTATGACCTCCTGGATGAGTCGCCGCCATGCTCTTGGAGTAATTTTTGTAGGCTGGCCACTCCTGGGAAGGTTCTCCACTGTTCCAATGTTCATTTGTGGATAATGGCTCTCCACATGGTTGACTGGAGTTCCAAAGCCATAGAGATGGTTTTGAAACACTTCCTAGACCGATACACATTTTGTTTCTAATCTCTTTTTGAATATTTTTAGATTGTGGCATGATGTGTGGCTTTTTGTGATCTGTTAGCATGCTTCACTTTGTCAGACAGCTTCTATTTATGTGATTTCTTGATTCCGCAGGTCTTGCAGTAATCAGGCCTGGGTGTAGCAAGTGAAATTTAACTCAGCTTTCCAAAAAATTGTGGTTAATCACAGTTCATTTATGATTCAGCATGGGAGGAGCAATTACTTTTTTACATAGGGCCAGGCAGGTTTGAACAGCTTTTTTCCCTTAATAAATTAAATAATAATTTAAAAACTGCATCTTGGATTTACTTGGGTTATCTTTGTGTAATATTAACATTTATTTGATGATCTGAATCATTTAAGTGTGAGAAATATGCAAAAAAATTAAAAATCAGGAAGACATGCTTGGCCAGTCCATCACCTTTACCCTCAGCTTCTTTAGCAAGGCAGTGGTCATCTTGGAGGTGCGTTTGGGGTTGTTATCATGTTGGAATACTGCCTCATGGTCCAATCTCTGAAGGGAGGGGATAATGCTCTACTTCAGTATGTCACAGTACAGGCTGACCCCATCCATTCATCCTCTGCAGCAATGCTGGCAGCACTCATGCGTCTAATATACTGTACGTGTGCATTTATTATTGTCCTAATGCATTTTCATCAGAATTTTTGGAATTTTAACAAAATGATATCGAATGCGCAGAATCCGAAATCCGATAAATCCAAAATAAAAAAATGCTTTATTTTCGTATCCATTATATTATTTACATATCGTTGCGGCAACAGTTCGATATAGATAGATAGAAGATTCAACATGATGGTGACAATAGCGATCTGTGTCTATTGAACCTGTGGTCAAATGTGCCTAACCTATTAGTCCAAGATTATTCAACATAGAGCGGAAAGATTAGACATCATAGAAACAAGATTTGACGAAGCAGCTAAAAACATACCCCCGCCCATAGGCTATAGAAGAATTCTAATGTTGTTTGACTAGTAATAATAATGAATAATTATAAATATTACTAGTCAAACAACATTAGAATTCTACTTTAGAAATTTAAACAGAGAGCAAGGGGTGGGACTTTGCATGAAGCACACGGAAGTGAATTAATTGGAACATGTTTAATTTTAATGCATTTAGCTATATACCAATATTTTTATATTTCATTAGAACCTAATATTGCATAGTAGTATATATTCCAACATATATTTACAGATACATGGAGTAATTAATGCATATATTATACACATTGCAGTTGATACCTATACAGATTAGTGACACATTAAAGTGTCACTTAGTGGAGATGAGAAACAATGGAGATAAATCAAAAAGGAAAGTTGATACCAAGTTGATAATTATATACGCATATCGGTAGTTGTAAGCTCTCGGGGCTTTTTAGCCACTCATCAGGAGCAAAACCGTAGTGATCATGTAAAGATAGGGAAAACAGTCATATTCAAATGATCTGAAGGGATTATGGGAGCAAGTGGGCAAATGTAAGATATGAGAAACCCACACATATATACATTTAACCTACAGACTTATGTATACATCTGCACAATGGTGGTGCAGCCATGAGAATCACAGACCAGCCAAAAACGTCCCATCCGGGATCTGAGGGGGCATAGTGGGGCAACAGCAACCAACACAAACAATGCCCCGAGTGGGTCAAATTATGTGAGGTGACACAGGTAACCCCAATTCTGGAACCACTGGGAAACAAAAAGGACAAAAATTAATATAAATGGTGAAAAAAAAATGCTTTAAAAAATGTTGAGGAGTAGGAAATAGTGAAGTGCAAGAAAAGGTATAGGAAAGAAAAAGAAAATGGGGAACACAAGAAAGTGAAAAACCAGGTGGTAGGTGAGTTGGTAGGGGGAGTAATTACTAGACATGTGCAGAGTAAAATATTTTGTTTCGGAATTTCGTTTTCGTCCGAAAAATTAATTTATTTAGTTACTCCCGAAATTAGTTTTTATTTATTTAATTTTTCGTTCAAAAATTGCATTCGTCCGAAAATCCACATGAATTACGGTCGAATCAGTAGGCTTATGGTGTCTGTCGAATGTATAAAGAAGATTCGACGGAGCTAGTATATAGCATACTTCGTGTGAACTTTAGAACCCTATTAAAGTCTATGGGACTCCAACGTTCAAAATCTAAAGTGTTAATTTTAAAGGCTAATTTGCAAGTTACTGTCCTAAAAAGTGTTTGGGGACCCGGGTCCTGCCCCAGGGGACATGTATCAATGCAAAAAAAAGTTTTAAAAACGGCTGTTTTTTCGGGAGCAGGGATTTTAATAATGATTAAAGTGAAACAATAAAAGTGTAATATTCCTTTAAATTTCGTAGGGGGGGGGGTGTCTATAGTATGCCTGTAAAGGGGCGCATGTTTCTGGTGCTTAGAACTGTCCCTGCACAAAGTGTCATTTATGCAGGAAAAAAAGTCCTTTAAAATCACTCGCAGCTATTATGATATGTCGGCTCCGTAATACAGAGAACACTCATTGAAAGTCATTGATAAAAAAAAAAAAGCGTGGGGTCCCCCAAATTCAATTACCAGGCCCTTCAGGTCTGGTATGGATATTAAAGGGAACCCTGCCTCAAATTAAAAAAAAAATTGACGTGGGGTCCCCCTAAAAATCCACACCAGACCCTTTATCCGAGCACGCAACCTGGCAGGCTGCAGGAAAAGAGGGGGGACGAGAGAGCCGTACCAGGCCACATGCCCTCAACATTAGAAGGATGCTTTGGGGGTCCGTGACCCCTCAAAGCACCTTGTCCCCATGTTGATGCGGAGAAGGGCCTCATCCCCACAACCCTGGCCGGTGGTTGTGGGGGTCTGCGGGCAGGGGGCTTATCAGAATCTGGAAGCCCCCTTTAACAAGGGGACCCCAGATCCCGGCCCCCCCCTGTTTGAAATGGTAAGGGGGTACAAAAGTACCCCTACCATTTCACAAAGAAAGTGTAAAAAATTGTTAAATAAGACAAACACACTTTTGAAAAATTCCTTTATTAAAAAAAAAAAAAAAGATTCCAGCAGTGCTAATCCACTCTTGCTATCCAGCGACGGACGATCATCTCTCTGGGGTCCAGCGATGGCTCATCTGAATCAGTGCAGCGAATCCATCCATCTTCTGTCTCCACGGAGGAGACACTGCGGGGATTCCGGCGGCCTGACGTTTGTTATATGCGGAGGACGGGGCCACCCGTCACCTGACCCCGCCCCCTCTGACGCAAGGGGAAACCCGGGGTTCCCCGTGACGTATGGGTGACCCCGCACCCCTCTGATGTAACAAAGGCAGGTTTCCGTTACATCAGAGGGGGGCGGATAGCAAGAGTGGATTACCACCGCTGGAATCTTTTTTTTATTTTTTTTATTTTTATTTTTAATAAAGGAATTTTTCAAAAGTGTGTTTGTCTTATTTAACTATTTTTTACACTTTCTTTGTGAAATGGTAGGGGTACTTTTGTACCCCCTTACCATTTCAAACAGGGGGGGCGGTATCTGGGGGTCCCCTTGTTAAAGGGGGCTTCCAGATTCTGATAAGCCCCCTGCCCGCAGACCCCCACAACCACCGGCCAGAGTTGTGGGGATGAGGCCCTTCTCCGCATCAACATGGGGACAAGGTGCTTTGAGGGGTCACAGACCCCCAAAGCATCCTCCCAATGTTTGAACCAAAAGAAGGAAAAAAGGGGACAACGAGGGGGCAACAACGGGACTTTATATGAAACAAGACACTGAGGGTCAATTAAATCAATCAATAAAATAATAATTTAATGGCAATGCACAGGGAGATAGTACAATACATAAATTGGTTGATGATAAATCAATATTATAATAAGCACAATAAAAAAAATAAAAAAATAAAAAAAAATAATATAAAATTCATATTATAATAGCATTATTACACATAGTAACAAACCGAAAGTACATCCCAACGTGCATATACAGTAGAAACCACTAGAGTGAATTGATGATTTAATTAAATCAAACCCATGGGGAAATCTTGGTTGTTGGGGCATAATATCCACTGGTAAAAAGCTCTACGCGTTTCGTGGATTGTTTCCACTCATCAGGAGCTGCTATTAAAATTGGGGGTACCTATGATGAATAAAATATTAATATTAATAATCAATGGTAATTGATTATGGAGGGAGAGCGGGAGCATATACAATGGTCCTAACAACTCTTACCTATTGGATAGCAAAAAATACACGGTAGTGATGATTTACATCAGAGGCTCATCTTTTCCGACAATTCATAATAGCTGCGAGTGATTTTAAAGGACTTTTTTTCCTGCATAAATGACACTTTGTGCAGGGACAGTTCTAAGCACCAGAAACATGCGCCCCTTCACAGGCAAACTATAGACATATCCCCCCCCCCCTACGAAATTTAAAGGAATATTACACTTTTATTGTTTCACTTTAATCATTATTAAAATCACTGCTCCCGAAAAAACTGCCGTTTTTAAAACTTTTTTTTGCATTGATACTTGTTCCCTGGGGCAGGACCCAGGTCCCCAAACACTTTTTAGGACAGTAACTTGCAGAATCTTTTCTCTCTGTCAAATCTTTTTTCTCTGTCGAATATTTTCTCTATATAATCTTGGACTAATAGAGGTAAGGTTAGGCACATGCGACCACAGGTTCTATAGCCACAGATTGTTATTGTCAGAGTCACGTTGAATCTCCTATTCTATATCGAACTGTTGTAACAATGAAAATGAAAATAAAGCATTTATTTATGTCGGATCTTTCGTTTTTTGGATTCTGTGCTTTCGTTATCGTTTGTCAAAACGAAAACGAAAATAGCTGAAATTCGGATGAAAATGAATTCGGACGAAAACAAATGCACATGTCTAGTAATTACCTGTTGCAAAATGGATGGGAGCAAAATTACCGTGGTGCATAATGTTTCAAGAGGGAAAGTGATGTGGCAGGATCTAACCTAATACCCAACCTGGAGAGAGGCTCATAGAGGGAGCACCGCCACAGCCCAGCCCCCAACGTCACGCCCTGGCAGCCCACAAGGAGGAAGGGAGGCCACCTGAGCCACCACGCAGGAAGCGCCAAACCAAACACCCCTGGTGTGCTAGCAGATGTTGGTCACTGAGCCAGCATTGCAGCGCCACGAGAATGCCGCGCCACGAGAATGCCGCATGTCTGGCACGGGAGGCGTGACGTCGACATGCAGTGGTGGGGCACCCGCCCACCCCACGTCAGAACAGGGCAGAGGGGAGGCCCCCAGTGTGCGTTGCAGCTCCAGAACGGAACAGGAAGACTAAAAATATGGGAAAATTAGCAAATGACCAGCATATCTGTGTAGTGGCGGTTCCTGAAGAGCACACACTAAATTAGACTTCAGCATCAGTCTGACTGGACTATAAAATGTTCAGCCTGGCCACAGGGGGTACTGTCTCTTCTGGCAGGCTTGGAACTATGGTCTGGTTAGGTGCTTAAGTTATTCTCTCTCAGAGCCCGCCCAGTGGGAGTGACGTTCTCGCTGTGCTTTCTGGGAGAGGGTACTTAAGATGCGGACGTCACGTGGTTCAGAGTTCCGGTCCAGAATGATGTACTGACTTCATCGTCCTGGTCCTCCTGACCTGCCCCTAGGAAGGCTATGGCCTGGGGTGTGGGTCCACCCGACTTTGATGTCTCGGGGCTGGCTAACCTGAGGCAGGGAAAATAAAAGAAGGATTCTGAGGTGGTTGGGTGCTGTCTCCAGTTCGGGAGAAACCCAGTGACTTCAAGCATTCCAGGAGAGGACTCTTCAGAAGAACTCTTCAGAAGAACACCACGTGCGGTGGGTTTCTTAGCAAGATCCTGGAAGGCCTGAAGTAACCGATAGAATCTGGTCTTGTGGATATCGCCAAGCTGGCTGAAAGATCCAGGTATCTTACAAGTGTTTCAAGCTTAGTTTTCCTACGTATTCTACAACGTCTGTGGTGGAGACTTGTTCTGAATTAAACACATTGTTGGCTGCTAGGCCTTGTGAGAGAAGGACTGTCCAACCTGAGTGATCATCCAGTTGCAAATGGCTATTCTCTGGATGCAGTCAAAGTAAGCAAGTTCTTTAGCAAATTTGACTTTGACACTAATGCCCCGTACACACGATCGGACTATCTGGCAGATTTGGTCCAGCAATCTGCCCGTGTGTGGGCTCCAGTGGACTTTTTTTTCCCAAAAGTCCGGCGGACTTAGAAAGAAGTTTTGCCTCAAAATTTGGCCGTCTGTGTGCTAGTCCGCCGGACTTTTGAAATGAACGGAGATTGACACCCCGTCACCTGGTTTGGACTTAAAGGGGAAGCCCTACGCTAGGCCAGCGACATTGACTTCCTTCGCTAGTCCCGTCTACCTGGAGCCGCGTTCAAAATAAACTGACTTTCCTCCGTGTGTGGGCAAGTCCGTTCATTTCAAAAGTCCGGCGGACTCCCGCCATAGTCCGGTGGTTTGTCCGCCGCACCTAGTCAAAGAAAAGTCCGGTCGTGTGTAGGCAGGTCCGCTCGTTCGGAAAGTCTAAAATTCACCGGATAGTCCGTTAGTGTGAACTTTCCTTTCCAACCCTCTGATCTGATCCCAATTCAAGAGACTGTTTCATTGTTTATGTTTTTGCAAATAAAATCCATTCAAGTGGATCTGTTGTCAGTCTCCAAGTTACTGGGCCATCTACCATGGGAACCCCTAGACCCTAGACGTACAACGAGGAAACCGGGAGATAACGGTAAGCCCAAATCTAACCAGCAGCTCCTTCGGGGGTTAGTGCTGCAACTGTATAAAACAAAATTCTACTATAGCTTGTGGGCGGAGCATTCGACTGGAAATGTACGATCGTGGCGTTGTACAGTTTAACTGCTTTGTTGAATCTTCTTAGAACATCAGACAGACACCATAAGCCTTCATTTGACACATTTGACTTTAATTAATCAAGATTTTTGTACAAATGCATTTTTAACTAAACAAAATAAATAAAAACTAATTTCGGAGTAACTTAATAAATGTATTTTTCGGATGAAACCGAAATTCTGAAACAAAATATTTCAGTGTGCACATGTCTAACGTCTATTTCCCAAAGACAACCTCGGGATATGATGCTGAGCATGTGCACTCAACTTTTTTGGTCGACCATGGCGAGGCCTGTTCTGAGTTGAACCTGTCCTGTTAAACCACTGTATGGTCTTGGCAATCACAGATTCAGGGTCTTGGCAATCTTCTTATAGCCTAGGCCATCTTGATGTAGAGCAGCAATTCTTTTTTTCAGATCCTCACAGAGTTATTTTCCATGAGATGCCATGTTGAACTTCCAGTGACTAGTATGAAAGAGTAAGGGCGATCACACCAAATTTAACACACTTGCTCCCCATTCACACCAGAGACCTTGTAACACTAACAAGTCGCATGACACCGGGGAGAGAAAATGGCTAATTGGGCCCAATTTGAACATTTTCACTTAGGGGTGTACTCACTTTTGTTGCCAGCAGTTTAGACATTAATGGCTGTGTGTTGAGTTATTTTGAGGGCACAGAACTTTTACACAGTTATAAAAGCTGCACACTCACTACTTTACATTGTAGCAAAGTGTCATTTCTTCAGTGTTGTCACATGAAAAGATATAATAAAATATTTACAAAAATGTGAGGGGTGTACTCACGTTTGTGAGATACAGTATTTCTAAAGGGGCCATTGACATGAAATTTTCACCACAGGTTGGTAACAACTCAAGCATTCACACATACAAAGAAACCAACACAAACAAAGTTCAGAAATTTGATTATATGCAATAAAATGGAATGACACAGAGAAAAAGTATTGAACACACTAACTTTGTTGTTAATGACAGCTTCAAGACAACTCCTGCATGGAGAAACTAGTCACATGCATTACTCATGTGTGATTTTGGCCCATTCTTCCACACAAACAGTCTTCAAATCTTGAAGGTTCTGTGGGCCTCTTCTACGAACCCTGATCTTTAGTTATTTCCATATATTTTCTATTGGATTTAAGTCAGGTGATTGGCTGGACCATTCTAGCAGCTTTATTCTCAATCTTTGATACCAATTAAGAGTTTCCTTGGCTTTCTGTTTGGGATCATTGTCTTGTGGAAATGTCCACCTTCGTTTCCTCTTCATCGTCCTGGTAGATGGCAGCAGATTTTTATCAAGTCAACCAATGTCTTGGTAAATTTTTTAATTCGTCCTTCCTTCAATGACATGAAGTTTGCCAGTACCGTATGCTGAAAAACAACCCCGCACCATGATGTTCCCACCTCCAAACTTCGCTGTTGGTATGGTGTTTTTGAATTGATGTGCAGTGCCATTTGACCTCCAAACATGGTGTGTATTATGGGATCCAAAGAGTTAAATTTTGGTCTCATCTGACCATACTATATTCTCCCAGTAATTCACAGCCTTGTCTAAATGTCCTGCAGCAAACTTTAAACAAGCTTCCACATGCTTTTTCTTCAGAAATTGAGTCTTGCTTGGTGAGCGTGCATACAGGCCATGGCGGTTGAGTGCATTACTTATTTTTTTCTTTGAAACAATTGTACCTGCTAATGAAGCTCTCCACACATGCTTATTTTACCCAATGTATATATATTATATTCTGATCAAACATTTGGATGGATATGAGACATTTTAGGCCTTCATATGTGGTATCAATGGAGATCCTGATTGGTTCCTTGTCATCAGTTTTGATAGTTAAACTATAACAAATTAACAAAACAAAACAAGGCATTTATTTATATCTATTGTTGACTCCAATCCAGGGTGACCACATGTGTGGTTGGATCTGTCTGTTGATTAAAATGATTTCCGTATTTCCAATCAAGTTACAATTACAAGGCCAGTTCCAATCAGAGTGATGACTGTGATAAATGTACCAGTCATGCAATTTGTCTTACATGAGGCTTCCTGTTTTTTTTTTTTTTTTTTTTTTTACATCTAGAAGCCTCTGTGTGTGCTTTTAAATAGCTCTCCTGCATCACAGTTGGGTTTTCATTTAACCCGATTACCAGCAGAACAAAGTGGGATTTATAAGTAGGACAAATGTAAATGTATTTTTTTTTCATATTTGTAGTCACACTTCAGCACATTTCAGACCCATTCCTGATTACTGCTCTGGTCTTAAAGTATGATATACCTACCAGACAGGAAATGTTTACTGAATAATCTGTGTTCTGAATCACACTTGCTTCTTTTCTATTCCTATATCTCTTACAGAGGTGATAGTATATTTTTTAGTCATTGTTTTTTTTTATTTACATATAAATATATTTGTCCATGTATCATATACAATGCTGTGAAAAAGTATTTGCCCCCTTTCTTATTTTTATTTTTTTTCATTTTTGCATATTTATCAGACTTAAATGACCCAGATCATCAAACAAATTTTAATATTACACAAAGATAACCAGAGTAAATACAAAATGCAGTTTTTAAATGATGGTTTAAATTAAGGCAAAAAAACCTGTCCAATCCTGCCTGGCTTTATGTGAAAAAGTAAATGCCCCCTAAACCTAATAACTGATTGTGCCACCCTTGGCAGCAACAACTGCAATCAAACGTTTGCGATAACTGCCAATGAGTCTTTCACATTTCTGTGGTATCACGGACAGTACTCAATTTTCTCTGTCACATTGCTGTGGAGAAATTTTGTCCCACTCATCTTTGCAGAATTGTTTTAATTCAGCCACATTAGAGGGTTTTCCAGCATGAACGGCCTATGTAAGGTCACGATACAGCATCTCAATTGGATTTAAGTCTGGGCTCTGACTAGGCCACTCCAAAACCTACATTTTGCTTTGTTTAAACCATTTGGAGGTGGACTTGCTGTTGTGTTTGAATCATTGTCCTGCTGCATAACCCAAGTGCACTTCAGCTTGAGGTCACAAACTGATGGCCAGACATCCTCTTTTAGGATTTTCTAGTAGAGTTAAGAATCCATAGTTCCATCAATTATGGTAAGTCATCCAGGTCCTGAAGCTGCAAAGCAGCCCCAGACCATGACGCTACCACCACCATGTCTGACTGTTGGAATGATGTTCTTGTTATGGAATGCTGTATTAGTTTTATGCCAGATGTAACAGGACACACACATTCCAAAAAGTAACATTTTCATCTCATCAGTCCACAAAATATTTGTCTAAAAGTCTTGGGAATAATCAAGATTTTTTGGGTAAATGTGAGATGAGCGTTTGTGTTCTTTTTGGTCAGCAGTGGTTTTGGCCTTGGAACTCTCCAATGGATGCCGTTTTTGCCCAGTCTTTCTTATTGTTGAATCATGAACACTGAAGCCGCGTACACACGGGCGGATTGTATGGCCTACTTAGTCCGTCATACAATCCGACGGACAGTCCGTCATACTTTCGAATGAACGGACTTGACCACACACAGATGCACAAACAGTCCGTGGAAAGCTTGCGCGATGACGTGTACAGCGCGTACGACGGGACTAGAAATAGGAAGTCCAATACACAGCAATGCAACCTTTCGCCGTGTAAATCCTTTCTGAGCATGCGCCATTCTTAGTCCGTCGAACTAGCCTACTGACGAGCGGATTGTCTGCTGAAACCAAAGTATGACGGACAGTATTACGGAAATTCCGAAATACTTAGTACGCCAGACCGCACGCTGAAAAAGTCAGCTGAAGCCCACACACGAGCGGACTGTCCGCTGAAATGTGTTTCGACGGACTAAGTAGGCCATACAGTCCGCCCGTGTGTACGCGGCTTGACCTTACCTGAGGCAAATGAGGCCTGCAGTTCTTTAAATGTTGTTCTGGTTTCTTTTATGACCTCCTGGATGAGTCATCGTCATGCTCTTGGAGTAATTTTTGTAGGCTGGCCACTCCTAGGAAGGTTCACCACTGTTCCAAGTTATCTCCATTTGTGGATAATGGCTCTCCCCATGGTTCACTGGAGTTCCAAAGCCATAGAAATGGTTTTGAAACCCTTCTTAGAACTATACATATTTGTTTCTAATCTGTTTTTGATTTTTTTTTTTTCGATTGTGCCATGATGTGTGGATTTTTGTGATCTGTTAGCATGCTTCACTTTGTCAGACAGCTTCTATTTATGTGATTTCTTGATTCAACAGGTCTGGCAGTAATCAGGCCTGGGTGTAACAAGTGAAATTTAACTCAGCTTTCCAAAAAATTGTGGTTAATCACAGTTCACTTATGATTCAGCATGGGAGGGGGCAATTACTTTTTCACATAGGGCCAGGCAGGTTTAAACAGATTTTTTCCCTTAATAAATGAAATAATAATTTAAAAACTGCATCTTGGATTTACTCAGGTTATCTTTGTGTAATATTAAAATGTGTTTGATGATCTGAATCATTTAAGTGTGAGAAATATGCAAAAAAAATAAAAAATCAGGAAGAGGGCAATTACTTTTTCACAGCACTGTATACTGTATAACAGCTCAGCTATTTTAGTCTATACTCTCTGTATTTACAATAAATGTGTATTTCTTATCCGAGAAATAAGTATTTGCTAAAGTTTATTTTCTAGATGGTTTATACTTCAACAACATCTGTAAAATTGGTGAACCATGTTGTGCTAGTTTCTAAATGTGCATTGAAAGGGTTATGTGAAATGATTAGTTCTGTAGTCCAGCAGGGATGACAATGTTCCAGTGGCAGTGCTGTCAGTTCATTACAGGAATTTAGGATCTTTCTGGATTTTTTGGCAAGATTAACAGGTTTTTATCTGTAGATTAATGCTCCTAGGCGAGGGTCCCTTTGCTGTTCATCTATGTTCCACATCTGTAGGTGACAGCATCACTGCATACTGCTAGCTTTCATTCCAAGCTGTCATCTACAGCTCACATCATCACTCACCAATCAGAATGTTTTTTTTTTTTTTAAATAGTCAAAAATGTATAAACATTTGTTAGGTAGGCATATTATCAATGGTGTAATTGTAAACATAACCAGCACATACTGATGTTGCTCAATTTTGTATAGGTATCCAGACATCAATGACGTCTGCTCATAAACCGGTTAAAGGGAATGTACTGTGATTTTGAACATATGTTTTTCTTTATTTCTGTATTATAGTTGGGACTCAGATATAACCTTTTAAGTCAGATAAATCTGAAATAGTGTGTGTAAACTTTATGTACTTGTAGGGAAGTGACTGGTAGGATTGTGGATGGTGTGTATATGTCACCAATATTTTTTACATGCATGTGGTTAGGGGCTCCAGGGTTTGTTTTCTCAGAACCTTAAGATGTTCTGTTCTGGAAACTGTACTAGAAAACTATGTAGAGCCCTGGGCGGTTTTGTAATGTGTAACATTTCCATATATCAGTACAGTTATAAAACAGAAAATAGACATTTCTAGACAGCCGTCTGATATGGGAGCAAAATTATTTTGGTTATCTGCGGGCCATCTGCTGTCATAACTGAATGCACTTTAAGACCAGTGGAGGCGGTTATTCAGCTGGATACATATGACAAAGGATCATAAATAAAAGATTCCATTACCTGAATATCAATTCACATATAGAATCCTGCAGTGCTTTGTGTGGGTATATCTGCCCCAGAGTGAATGTACATTATAGTTCCCAGGATGAAAATTTATATCAAAAGCACCCTTAAGATGCCCTGCAGGGCGTAAGATAATACCATCTGTTTACTATCCATCCCCATTGGATCAAAGGCATGCTGTAAACCAATGTTGACCTCGGCCAATAATTTGCCTACACTATGGTGGCACCTGTTGGAGGATGTCAGCAAGCACTTCATATGAAAAATGTAAATTAAAGGAAGGACTTTTAAGGGGGTTGTGAGGACACCAGAGTGAGGGTTGTCATTATAGGCATGTCTAAGTATGAATGGAAACAAGAATCAGAGGATGAACTTTTTGCTTAAAATATTATCTTTGCTCTTTTATTGTAAATATTCTGTAATATTCATTTAGATTTGATCCATTACTAGTGATATGCTTTGCTTACGTTAGCACTTTTGCTATTATATTTATTATTATTGTTATTTTTTAATACTATTATCATAGCTTCACAAGATTAACCTAATTCTGGAAGAATATAAAAATAGAAGTTACTCTATTCCTAGGTCCACATCTAGGGATGAGCCAAACACCCCCCGGTTCGGTTCGCACCAGAACTTTCGAACGGACCCCAAATTCGTACGAACTTTAGAACCCCATTGAAGTCTATGGGACTCGAACGTTCTAAATTAAAAGTGCTAATTTTAACGGCTAATATGCAAGATACTGTCCTAAAAAGGGTTTGGGGACCTGGCTCCTGCCCCAGGGGACATGGGTCAATGCCTAAAATGTTTTTAAAAATGGCCGTTTTGGCAGGAGCACTGATTTTAATGACGATTAAAGTGAAAAAAAGTGAAATATTCCTTTAAATATGGTGCCTGGGGGGTGTCTGTAGTATGCCTGTGAAGTGTCACGTGTTTCCCATGTTTAGAACAGTCCCTGCACAAAATGACATTAAACGGAAATAACATCATTTAAAACTGCTTGCGGTTTTAATGTTATATCTGGTTCCTGCAATATGGTTGAAAATCATTGAGAAAAATGGCATGGGTAGCCCTCCCTGCCCATTACCAGCCCCTTTGGGTCTTGTACGCATATTAAGGGGAACCCAGTACCCATATTAAAAAAAGGAAATGCGTGTGGCCCCCAGGCCCTATATACTCAGAACAGCAGTATACAGGCGGTGAAAACAAGACAGGGACTGTGTAGGTTTGTTGTGTTAAGTTGAATCTGTTTGTAATTTTCAACTGGTACATTTTTAAAGTGTAACTCCAGTCAAAAAAACTATTTTTAAGCTTTTTGGAAAACATAGGGAAGGGTTATCACCCCTGTATAATTTGTTTTGTCGTACATCTTTTTTCATCTCACTTGCTGTTGTCTCCTGTTTGCAAGTAGGAGATGTTTGTAAGTTGGATGTTTGAAAGTAGGGGCCTGCCCTATATGCTCTGTAGAAATGGCAGAACAAGGTGTTGGTTTTGCCACAACATTGTAAGCCCTCAAAGTGACTCTTGGTGGGTGCTGGAGCGCCCTGCTGTGAACGATTATATCAAGAATTGTAATTGCATGCCATTATTGAACAGTGGTAGAAAAATTGACCTTTGGTGGTTGTGGTGCTGGTGCCACAACACTATAAGTTCTCACAGTTACTCTGGATGGGCACAGGAACGGGCCCTCCTGTGAAATATTATATCAAGAATTGTAATTACATGTCCCTGTTAAACAGGGGCAGAAAAATTGGGCCTTAGGCACTGGTGCTGGTGCCACCACACTGCAACCTCTCCCATATACTCTAGTTTTATTGCAGGAATTAGCCCTGCTGCAAAGCATTGCATCAAAAATTGTACTTAATTGCCCCTGTTAAATGGGGGCAGAAAAATTGGGCCTTAGGCACTGGTGCTGGTGCCACCACACTGCAACCTCTCCCATATACTCTATTTTTATTGCAGGAATTAGCCCTGCTGCAAAGCATTGCATCCAAAATTGTACTTAACCACTTAAGGACCAGGCCTCTTTTTCAGACTTGGTGTTTTCATGTTTAAAACAGTTTTTTTTTGGTAGAAAATTACTTAGAACCCCCAAACATTTTATATTGTTTTTTTTCTAACACCCTAGAGAATAAAATGGCGGTCATTGAAATACTTTTTTTTACACCGTATTTGCGCAGCGGTCTTACAAGCGCACTTTTTTTGGAAAAAATTCACTTTTTTGAATAAAAAAATAAGATAACAGTAAAATTAGCCCAATTTTTTTTATATTGTGAAAGATAATGGTACGCCAAGTAAATTGATACCCAACATGTCACGCTTCAAAATTGCGCCCGCTCGTGGAATGGCGTCAAACTTTTAGCCTCAAAAATCTCCATAAGCGACATTTAAAAAATTCTAAAGGTTGCATTTTTTGCGTTACAGAGGAGGCCTAGGGCTAGAATTATTGCTCTCACTCTACCGATCGTGGCGATACCTCACATGTGTTAGGTTTGACCACCATTGTTATATGCGGGCGCTACTCACGTATGCGCCCGCTTCTGTGCGCAAGCTCGTCGTGACGGGGTGTTTTTAAAAAAAAAAATTTTTTTTCTTATTTATTTTAATTTATTTTATTTATTTTTACACTGTTTTAAAAAAAAAAATGGATCACTTTTATTCCTATTACAAGGAATGTAAACATCCCTTGTAATAGAAAAAAGCATGACAGGTCCTCTTAAATATGAGGTCTGGGGTCAAAAAGTCCTCAGATCTCATATTTGGGCAAAAATGCAAAAAAAAAAAAAAAAAAAAAAAATGAAAATCTGACATTTAAAAAAAATATACCTTTAAGAGGTATGGGCGGAAGTGACGTTTTGACGTCGCTTCCGCCCTCCTATGGTATAGAGACGAGTGGGGGCCATCTTAGCCTCACTTGTCTCTATGCCCAGCTAGGAAGTGGACCCGATCGCCTCCGCCGCTACCGACGGCTCCGGTAAGCGGCGGAAGGTGCGGGAGGGCGGCGGGAGGGGGGGTGGCACCTCTCCCGACGCCGATAGCGGTGATCTCGTGGCAAATCCGCCGCGGAGACCACCGTTATCGTACAGCCGACCGCCGCCTGAAGAGATGTGCCAACCCCACTGCAACCTCTCCCATATACTCTATTTTTATTGCAAGAATTAGCCCTGCTGCAAAGCATTGCATCAAAAATTGTAATTAAACGCCCCTGTCAAACAGGGACAGAAAAATTGTGCTGATGGCATCACCCAGAACCAGAAATGTTCTTCCAACATATCAGCAGAGGAGGAAGAGGATAGACAATCAACATAACAGGACAGTCACTCAGCAGCAGCATAGGCAGTCTTGAAGGGATGTGATATTTCAAAAAAAATTATTCGGTTACATCAGCTTCAGGTGCTTGGTAGCTGTGGGTGATCCAAGACTGATTCATCTTGATGAAGGTCAGTCGATCAACTGATTCGGTGGACAGGCGCACTCTGTGATCGGTAACAAAGCCACCAGCAGCACTGAAGGTGCATTCCGAAAGAATGCTGGATGCAGGACAGGCCAGTAGCTCAATTGCATACTATGCAAGCTCTGGCCAGTGATCCATCCTCAAGACCCAGTAAGCCAGAGGCTTTTCAGTGGGAAAGGTGTCCAAGTCTGACCTTGCCCCTAGGTATTCCTGCACCATGTAAATCAGACGCTGGCGATGGTTGCTGGAACCGATCATACTTTGGGTCTGCGGACTAAAATATTGTCTGAAAGCATCAGTCAGACAGCCACCTTCTCCACCGCTCCTTCTGACCGATGCCTCAGCAACACGTTGTCCAGGACCAGGAGTTTGTAACCTCCCAGTCTCTGGGAACGCGTTGCACAGACCTTTCTGCAAGGCCTCCCGGAGATGTCTCATACTCTGCTCCCTCTGCGATGGCAAGATAAGGTTGGCAACCTCACCCTTGTGCCGTGGATCAAGGAGAGTGGCCAGCCAGTAATGGTCCCTCTCCTTGATCCAAAGAATACAAGGATCCTTCCACGGGCTGTGCAGGATCAGGGAGGCCATGCAGCGTAGGTTAGCTGAGGCATTCGGTCCGGAGTCCTCTGGGTCACTAAGGACAACATGATCCGCAGCTACCTCCTCCCAGCCACGTACAAGTCCACGTGTTTCTTGGGACTGTAAATCATCCCTACAAGACTGCTGCTGCTGATGCTGAGTGCCAG
Organism: Lithobates pipiens; assembly: GCF_037356315.1. Classification (NCBI taxonomy): domain Eukaryota; kingdom Metazoa; phylum Chordata; class Amphibia; order Anura; family Ranidae; genus Lithobates; species Lithobates pipiens. The sequence continues at coordinate 164,015,392 of NW_027507784.1, forward strand.
CTTCCACCTCCATGCTGACACAATCATCCTCCTCCTCCTCTTCCTCATCCTCTTCCTGTGTGATGGGTGGCACAGCAGGAACACTGTCTGGATAAAGGGGGCCTTGAGAGGCAAGGAAGTCCTCCTCTTCCTGCCTCTGTTCTGTCTCAAGTGCCCTGTCCATTATTCCATCGTATGCTCCAAGAGGTGGACAAGAGGTACAGTGTCACTGATGCATGCACTGTCACTGCTCACCATCCTTGTGGCCTCCTCAAACGGTGACAGGATAGTGCATGCATCCCTGATCATGCCCCACTGGCGTGGTGAGAAAAAACCAAGCTCCCCTGACCCTGTCCTGGTGCCGTAGTCACACAGGTACTCATTGATGGCCCTCTGCTGCGTGTGCCGTCACTGCAGCATGGCCAACGTTGAGTTCGACGTTGTGGGCCGTGAGCGCCACACGAATTTGGCGTGAACGGCCCATAACGTTCGGAATTCACCGAACGGGCGAACAGCCGATGTTCGAGTCGAACATATGTTCGACTCGAACACAAAGCTCATCCCTATCCACATCTTACCTGTTAGCCAGACCTTATTACTAGTCTCAGCTCTCCACAGGCTTTAATATATGTAAGCTGACTGATTCTCAGCTCTCTTGTGCATGTGAGCTCTATGTTGTGAGAGCCTGCTATTGGATAAACAAGGTGAGTACTGACAGACAGGGCTGAAACTAAGGGAGGGGGGGCAGGGCAATGTGCCCTGGGCGCCAAGTTCAGGAGGGTGCCGCCCACCCTGGAAAACACATTGAAAGATCAGCCCTGCTGCTGAACTTGCGACCCAGACAGGAGGTGGCAACAGCAGTACCCTGGGCTTACACAGTGTCAGTGACACAGTCCATCCATGTCATTCATTTTTGAAGGGATCCAGAATCTGACAGTAGAAGTGGCAGGGAGGAATCAGCCCAAAATTGTATAGAACAGCTGCCAGCCAGTAAGGCAGCACTAGGAACTTGAGAGGTTAACTTAGGCTACCTCAGTAGCAGGGGTGTAACTATAGGGGGTGCAGCAGTCGCGACCGCAACTGGGCCCTGTGCTGCAGGGGGCCCATGTAGCCCCCTCTATATATGGCCGGCAGCAGCATAGGCAGCTAGGGGTACCAGTGCACCATACACACGGGTGGGTGGAGGGTGACTAACAGAGCTCCGACTATCGCACTGGCTGCTCTTTAGTTGTGCATTCCCTGCATGACCTGTGTCCTCGGCCGGCTCCTCAGAGTACCCCTCTCCTGCTCCATGCATTGCCGCTCAGTCCGATGTCTGTTCTCCCCAGCCAGAGTCCCGCCCCCTCCCCCCGAGTCTGGTCCACACTGCACTGCATACTTCTCCCGGGTAAACAAACTTTAAGCACCCAGATGCAGTGCAGCCCCGGAGGGCACTGCAGGCTTGTCTGCCAGCCCCCCTCCTCCCCCGTCATACACAGATGATGAAAGGTCTTTCTGGGAGATATGCTGATCACCCGTCCAGCACACTGGATGGAGCCCAGGCCAACATGGTTGAGTGCGTGGCCGGCAGCTTGGTCATGGTGAGTGAGAGGACCCCATCCCCCACACACCATTACATACCCCCTCCATCTCTCCTGGGGACAGGGACCCCTTCTCACCTGGGGGCAGTAACTTCATCTGCCCTGAAGAAAATTACCTCATCTCTTCTGGGGACGGGGACCCCATCCTGCTTAGGGACAGTCCCCCAATGGGGCAACTAAAAATAAAAAAAACAAATAAATAAAAACTACTGATGCCAGTGGTGGAAATACAGGGCTCACAAAGGTCATACCTGTGACCACGCCCTGGAGTTCCACCGCCGGACTCGGAGGGAAGGGCCCTGACTTGGGTTCAGGGGGGCCCTTCATGGTTTCTTGCATCGGGGCCCTGAAGGTTCTAGTTACGCCACTGCTCAGTAGATCCCTCTCCCACTGCCTTCTGAGCCAACTGCTGTAAGCCACCCCCTTCCAAAGCCTGCCAATGTTTGATCGAGAAGAGAAGATCAGAGATCAGCTGCTGAAGATGCTGAGCTGCTTGGGGGAGGGGGGAGAAGGTGCATAGTTGGGAAAATTGGAGCCATTGATTTAGCATTAGAAGGCAGCTAATCTCAAGAATTTGAATAGGGAAGATATTTTTTTTTTATGTATGGATTTCTCTCTCTGCCTCTGTCTGTCTCTTTCTGTCTCTCTCTGCCTCTTTCACTGCCTCTCTGTCTCTTTCTCGTTGTCTCTCTGTCTCTTTCTCTGCCTCTTTCTGTCTCTGTCTTTCTCTTTATCTCTTTCTCTGCCTCTTTTTCTGTCTCTTTCTCTGTCTCCTTTCTCTTTCTCTGCTTCTCCGTCTCTCTCTCTGCCTCGCTGTCTCTCTCTCTGCCTTGCTGTCTCTTTCTCTGCCTCTCTGTCTCTTTCTCTGCCTCTCTGTCTCTTTCTCTGTCTCTTTCTTTGCCTCTCTTTCACTTTCTCTGCCTCTGTCCCTGCCTCTCTGTCTCTCTCTGTCTCTTTCTCGGTCTCTGCCTCTCAGCCTCTCTGTCTCTCACTGTCTCTTTCTCGGTCTCTGCCTCTCAGCCTCTCTGTCTCCCTCTGTCTCTTTCTCTGTCTCCCTATCTCTCTCTTTCTCTGTCTCTTTCTCTGCCTCTCTCTCTCCGCTTCTCTGTCTCTTTCTCTGTCTTCCTCTCTCTGTCTGTTTCTTTCTCTACCTCTCAAACTCTCTCTCTCTCTCTCCTGGTCTCTTTCTCTTCCCCCTCTCTATCTCTCCCCCCCCCCCCCCCCTCCGTTATCTTTATTCTCCACTCCCTCTTTTTCCCCTCTTGCCAAACCCACTGTTCCCTGGTCCTAATGTTCCATTCCAGGATGCCCCAGGTCTTCATACTCCTAATCATTTTCACTTTTTTTTTTACACTGTTTGACGTATTAAATATTAAGCTGGTATGATAACTTGTTATGGGTATTTTTAATATTTACATGGTATTTATATTGTTATATATTATATTATATATTTGTAAAAACTGTTGTTTACAGAGCCCAGTAGCTTAAACAGAGGGGTGATATGTCCCCAATGCATGACTTGCTATGAGGTTACAAGTGTACCTAAATATACAGTATATTAAGAGGTAGTACCAGCTTTGTAAAAGGAAATAAAGATACTAATCAGAGCTCAGGGGTGTTATTTAGGTTATTAATGCAGTATATATTTGAGGATAAAGAGTCCAGACAAAAAATATGGCAATTACACCAACAATACTTGTAAGCTCTGATCACTTTCTATATATCCTAACATGTTTAACCACTTGTTTACTGGGTACTTATACTCACTTTCTATCCAGGCCAATTTTCAGCTTTCAGTGCTGTCAATCTTTGAATGACGATTACTCAGTCATGCTACACTATACCTAAACAAAATTGTTTAGTATTTTTTTCATACAAATAGAGCTTTCTTTTGGTGGTATTAATTACCACTGTTTTATTTATTTATTTATTTTATTTTTTGCTATATAATTAAAAAAAGAGCCAAAGAAAAAAATAAGCCTTTTTTAGTTTCTCATACAAAATTTTGCAAATAAGTAAATAAATAACCATGTTTCACTGTGGGGATGGTGTTCTTTGGGTGATGTGATGTATTGGGCTTGTGGCAGACATAGCGTTTTCTTTTATGGCCAAAAAGTTCAATTTTAGTCTCATCAGACCAGAGCACCTTCCTCCTCCCCCACACTCCTCACCCCTCTCCTCCTCCTCCTCCCCCTCTCCTCCTCTTTCTCCCTCCTCCTCCCCCACACTCCTCCTCCCTCTCCTCCTCCTCATCCTCCCCCCTCTCCCTCTCCTAACACCTCTCCTGCCCCCTCTCCTCCTCCCCCTCCTCCTCTACTAACACCCCTCCTCTCCTCCTCCCCCACACTCATCCTCCCTCTCCTCTCCCCCACACTCCTCATTCCTTCCACTCCTCCTCCCTCACCTCTCCCCCATACTTCATCCCTCTCCTCCTGCCCCCCATCCTCTCCTCCTCCTCCCCACTCCTCCTCTCCTCCTCTCACCTTATCCTCTCCTAACACCCCTCCCCTCCTCCTCCCTCACACTCCTCCTCCCCCTCTCCTCATCCTCCTCTCCCCCCTCCTCCTCTACTCCACCCCCACACTTCTCCTCCCCCTCTCCTCATCCTCCTCTCCCCCTCCTCCTCTCCTACCACCTCTCCTCACCCCCTTCCCCACACTCCTCATCCCTCTTCTCCTCCCTCCCAATCCTCCCCCCTCTCCTCCTCCTCCCTCTCCTCTTCCTCTCCTCCTTCTTCTCCACCTCTCCTCCTCCTCCCCCACACTCCTCCTCCCCCTCTCCTTATCCTCCTTTCCCCCCTCCTCCTCTCCTCCCTCCTCCTCTCCTAACACCCCCCCCCCTCCTCCTTCCCCCCCACTCCTCATCCATTTCCTCCTCCCTCCAAATTCTCCCCCTCTCCCCTTCCTCCCCTCCTTCTTCTCCCTCTTTCCTCCTCCCCCTCTCCACCTGTCTTCCCCCACTCCTCCTCCCCTCTGCCCCCTCTCTTCCTCCCCTCCTCTTCTCCCCCTCCTCCTCTCCTAAAACTCTTCCCCCTCTCCTCCTCCCCCACACTCCTCACCCCTCTCCTCCTCTTCCCCCTCCTCCTCCCCCACATTCCTCCTCCCTCTCCCCCTCACTCCTACTCCCTCTTCTCCTCCTCCCCCCTCTCTTCATCCTCCTCCTCCTCCCCCCTCTTCCCTTCCTCCTCCTACCGCCTCTCCTCCTCCCCCCTGTCCACCCAGACCCTCTCCTCCTCCTCCCTCTCCTGGGACAGCAACTCACCAGGGATACCCACCAGTCGTACCAGCCAGAAGTACCTACCCACAGAACAGCCATTTCCAGCCACTAGCATAGCAGGGCAAAGGGGTGGGGTTGGGAGTAGAGCCAGGGGGTGGCAAAATGAGGTTTCGCCTAGGGTGTCAAAAATCCTTGCACCAGTCCTGAACACAAGGGTTTAAAACCCTTTAATGCTCTCTATCTGCGTCAGTGCTATGTGAAACAGGAACTAACAGAGCAAAGAATGTGTTTATTTTCCTGTTTTCTTGTTCTAGTTTCTGCCTGCTTATATTGATGCATTAAGGTGAAAAAACGCAAACCTTTACAGCCTCTTTAATAGGAGATCTTCTGTATTTTATCATGTGATAAATTGTGTATCTTTGAACTGATCTCCCACATCACATGATATTAATTGTTTAGTGACTTGCCTATTTTGTAAATTGAATAAAGAGTTAAATGTTAAATATATGTGCAATGGTTTTCAGTATTGTAACACTTTAGAATTTGCTGGCTTCAGCAAAAAACTGTTTTAGTGAACTTTCAGTGGTTGAGGTGTCATTGTATACACGTTATCACTATTCAGCAGTAGTAAATTTAGCAAGTAGCATGGTCTTTTCAAAATTGCAGTATGCGTAATTTATTCAAGTGCAGCACTTTTGTGTGCTACAAACTTTCGATTATCTAAGTCAACAAGAATATTTATATTTTTTCATTCTCATTTGACCTACAATTATTGCTATCTTGATGACTATATTGGTTTATATGTGCATATAATACGATAAATACAATTCATTGATTCCTATTTAAATAATTACGCTGAACTTCTGCAAAATATATTTAGAGAGCAAGGAATCTGGAATTCACTAAACATTCACTGCAGGTGAATCAATTACTGTAGGTTAAAGGATAAGTTCATCTTTGGGAACATGTTACATATTACATCTGATTGAACCTTCAAACAAGCAAAATTCGCACAATTAGCTTTGGGAGTAGGGATGAGCCAAACACCCCCCGGTTCGCACAAGAAATTTTCGAATGGATCGAAAATTTGTGTGAACTTTAGAACCCCATTGAAGTCTATGGGACTCGATCGTTCGAAATAAAAAGAGCTAATTTTAATGGCTAATATGCAAGATATTGTCCTAAAAAGGGTTTGGGGACCTGGCTCCTGCCCCAGGGGACATGGGTCAATGCAATTTTTTTTTTTTAAAACAGTTGTTTTTTCGGGAGCACTGATTTTAATGACGATTAAAGTGAAAAAAAAAAAGTGAAATATTCCTTTAAATATCATGCCTGGGGGGTGTCTATAGTATGCCTGTGAAGTGGCACGTGTTTTCCGTGTTTAGAACAGTCCCTGCACAAAATGACATTTAACAGAAAAAAAGTAAAACTGCTTGCAGTTTTAATGTAATATCTGGTTTCGGCAATATGGATAAAAATCATTGAGAAAAATGGCATGGGTAGCCCCCCCTGCCCATTACCAGCCCCTTTGCCTCTTGTGCGGATATTAAGGGGAACACCGTACCCATATTAAAAAAAGGAAAGGCGTGGGGCCCCCAGGCCCTATATACTCAGAACAGCAGTATACAGGCGGTGCAAACAAGACAGGGACTGTGTGGGTTTGTTGTGTTAAGTAGAATCTGTTTGTAATTTTGAACTGATACATTTTTAAAGTGTAGCTCCAGTCAAAAAAATCTATTTTTAAGATTTTTGGAAAACATAGGGAAGGGTTATCACCCCTGTATAATTTTTTTTGCCATCCGTCATTTTTCATCTCACTTCCTGTTGTCTCCTTCCGTTTTCAAGTAGGAGACGTTTGTAAGTTGGATGTTTGAAAATAGGGGCCTGCCCTATATGTAGAAATGGGGGCCTAATTGATTATATCAAGAATTGTAATTACATGCCATTGTTGAACAGTGATAGAAAAATTGGGCCTTTGGTGGTTGTGGTGGTGGTGCTGGTGCCACAACACTATAAGTCCTCACAGTTACTCTCGGTGGGCACAGGAACGGGCCCTGCTGTGAAATATTATATCAAGAATTGTAATTACATGCCCCTGTTAAACAGGGGCTGAAAAATTGGGCCTTAGACACTGCTTGCTGGTGCCACAACACTGCAACCTCTCCCAGATAATCTAGTTGGAGTGCAGGAATGAGCCCTGCTGCAAAGTATTGCATCAAAAACTGTATTACATGCCCATGTTAAACGGGCTGAAAGATTGGGCCTATACACTGCAACCTCTACCATATACTCTAGTTGTAGTGGAGGAATGAGCCCTGCTAAAAAGCATTGCATCAAAAATTGTAATTACATGCCCCTGTTAAACAGGGGCTGAAAATTGGGCCTTAGGCACTGGTGCTGGTGCCACGACACTGCAACCTCTCCCAGATACTCTAGTTGGAGTGCAGGAATGAGCCCTGCTGCAAAGCATTGCATCAAAAACTGTATTACATGCCCATGTTAAACGGGCTGAAAGATTGGGCCTATACACTGCAACCTCTACCATATACTCTAGTTGTAGTGCAGGAATGAGCCCTGCTAAAAAGCATTGCATCAAAAATTGTAATTACATGCCCCTGTTAAACAGGGGCTGAAAATTGGGCCTTAGGCACTGGTGCTGGTGCCACGACACTGCAACCTCTCCCATATACTCTATTTGGACTGCAGGAAGGAGCCCTGCTGCAAAGCATTGCATCAAAAATTTTAATTACACGCCCCTGTTGAACAGGGGCTGAAAAATTGGGCTGGTGGCATCACCCAGAACCAAAAAATGTTCTTCCAAGATATCAGTGGGATCATTGAGGAGGAAGAGGATAGTCAGTCAACATAACAGGACAGTCACTCAGCATCGGCATAGGCAGTCTTGAAAGGATGTGACATTTCCAAAAAAATTATTCGGTTACATCAGCTTCAGGTGCTTGGTAGCTGGTAGTGATCCAAGACTGATTCATCTTTATGAAGGTCAGTCGATCAACTGAGTCGGTGGACAGGCGCACCCTGTGATCGGTTACAAAGCCACCAGCAACACTGAAGGTGCGTTCCGAAAGAACGCTGGATGCAGGACAGGCCAGTAGCTCAATTGCATACTGTGCAAGCTCTAGCCAGTGATCCATCCTCAAGACCCAGTAAACCAGAGGATTTTCGGTGAGAAAGTTGTCCAAGTCTGACCTTGCACCTAGGTATTCCTGCACCATGTAAATCAGACGCCGGCGATGGTTGCTGGAACCGATCTTACCTTAAGGCTGCGGACTAAAAAATTGTCTGAACACATCGGTCAGATGGCCACCTTCTCCACTGCTCCTTCTGACCGAAGCCTCAGCAACGCGTTGTCCAGGACCAGGAGTTTGTAACCTCCCAGTCCCTGGAAACGCATTGCACAGACCTTTCTGCAAGGCCTCCCGGAGATGTCTCATCCTCTTCTCCCTTTGCGATGGCAAGATAAGGTCGGCAACCTTACCCTTGTACCGTGGATCAAGGAGAGTGGCCAGCCAGTAATGGTCCCTCTCCTTGATCCGAAGAATACGAGGATCCTTCCGCAGGCTTTGCAGGATCAGGAGGCCATGCAGCGTAGGTTAGCTGAGGCATTCGGCCCGGAGTCCTCTGGGTCACTAAGGACAACATGATCCGTAGCCACCTCCTCCCAGCCACGTACAAGTCCACCGGTTTCTTGGGACTGTTAATCATCCCTACAAGACTGCTGCTGCTGATACTGCATGCCAGGCTCCACCTCCATGCTGACACAATCCTCCTCCTCCTCCTCGTCCACTTCCTGTGTGATGGGTGGGACAGCAGGAACACTGTCTGGATAAAGGGTGCCTTGAGAGGCAAGGAAGTCCTCCTCTTCCTGCCTCTGTTCTGCCTCAAGTGCCCTGTTAATTATTCCACACAGCGTATGCTCCAACAGGCAGGCAAGAGGTACAGTGTCACCGATGCATGCACTGTCACTGCTCACCATCCTTGTGGCCTCCTCAAACGGTGAAAGGACAGTGCATGCATCCCTGATCATGCCCCACTGGTGTGGTGAGAAAAAACTGAGCTCTCCTGACCCTGTCCTGGAGCCGTAGTCACACAGGTACTCATTGATGGCCCTCTGCTGCATGTGCAGCCGCTGCAGCATGGCCAACGTTGAGTTCCACCTGGTGGGCATGTCACATATAAGGCGGTTCCTGGGCACGTTCAACTCCTTTTGGAGCTCAGCCAGCCGCGCACTGGCATTAAATGATCGGTGGAAATGCACACAGACTTTCCTGGCTTGCTTCAGGACATCCTGTAAGCCCGGGTACCTGCCTAAGAACCGCTGCACCACCAGGTTAAGGGTATGAGCCACACAGGGCACATGGGTCAGTTGTCCCTGTCGGTGGGCGGAGAGGAGGTTGGTGACATTGTCGCAAACAACCATTCCTGGCTTAAGCTGGCATGGCGTCAAGCACCTCTCAGCCTTGCCCCTGCAGAGCTGACAAAATATCTGTCCCAGTGTGGCTCCTGTCCCCCAAACAAACCAGCGCAAGCACGGCATGGCATCTTTTTGCCTGTGTACTTGCATAGCCCCTTGAATGCCTACGGAGCACCGCTCCGAGGACAGAGCACTGGAAGAAGCCACGGAGGAAGAAGAAGAGGAGGGGTGGAGGAGAGAGGTGTGTCACAACCAGTAGTAGCATTTTGGAGGCATGGTGGTGGATCAACCTCCAACACCACTGCACCTTGTCCTGCATCCTTCCCAGCTGCCAGAAGAGTGAACCAATGGGCCGTGAAAGATAGGTAACGTTCCTGTCCATGCCTGCTGGACCATGAGTCAGCGGTAATATGCACCTTACCGCTGACCGTCCTGTCCAGTGAGGCAAGGACATTGCCTTCCACATGCCAGTAGAGAGCTGGAATCGCCGTCCGTGTTAAAAAGTGGCGTTTAGGGACCTGCCACTGAGGAACCGCACATTTCACAAACTCACGTAAGGGGGCCGAGTCTACCAACTGAAAAGGCATGTGGATGGCTGGGAGTGAACTTCTTTCGATGGTCCAGCAGCTGGGGCAGGGAAATTTGCCTGCTACAATTGGTCATGGGTGTACTGCTAGCAGAATGCCCGCAAGCACTTGGCTGTGACACACCTAATTCTACACCTTCATTCCTCTCAGTGCAGGTTTCAGAGAGGACTGAAGGTCTAGTGAGGTTGGAGATCCCAGCTGATGAGGAGCAAGGAGAGGTCCGCTTTGTTCTTTGGTGTGGGTCTTTAAGGTACGCTTGCCAACGAGCTGCATGGCAGGTCAACATATGTCTGGTCAAGCATGTGATGCCCAAGCGGCTAATATTTTGGCCACGTGAAATACGCTTGAGACATATGTTGCAAATAGCAGCGGTGCAATCTGATGCACTCATCTCAAAAAAGGTCCACACCAAAGAACTTTTGGAATAATGCGCAGAAGCAGCTCCCTGCACAGGCGGAGCTCTGCGGTGTGATTCAGTCGGTGTGCTGCCCCTAAGCTGGCCCCCGGAGGGCATCCTGCCTCATTGCAGATGTGCCTCCTCCTCCTCTCTCCTATCAGGCACCCACGTGGAGTCAGTGACCTTATCATCCCCTCCCTCTTCATCACTGGAGCAAACCTGGCAGTATGCTGCAGCTGGTGGAACATGATTGCCAGATTGCTGTCCTTCTTGAGCATCCCCTCTCTCTGCGCTCACACTACTGCCTTCCTCTAGCTGAGTATCATCATCAGAGCCTTCAAAACACTGGGCATCCTCCTGGAGCATGTACCCAACACTGTGCTCAAACAGTTCGGGGACTCCTCAGGAGGACGTGGTGGGTCTAGGGAAGGAGTGACCGATGATGACATTGAGATGAGGGAAGAGGATGCGTTGGCAGCTGCTTTGCTAGTACCCTGAGCCTGGGTAAGAAAGGATGAGGAGGATGAAGAGGGCTTGGTCATCCACTCTACAAAGTCTTCGGCATGATGCGGTTCAACACGTCCAGCTCCCGAAAATAAGGACAAACGTTTCCCATGGCCACGTGCTGATGACGATGCACTGCATCCACGACCAGCACTGTTGTCTCTAGACACAGAGCCTGTTTGTTCTCTTTTATTGGCTCGTGACTGTCTGCCTCTCCTTGTTGGCTTTCCAGATATAGTAATGGCCTGCAGGGAGATGGGAAAACCAACAATTGGGTAGTGTATATTGTGCTGGAGGCACACAACACCCACTAACTCCTGCAGATGCCGGTATGATAGAACACCAGCAATAAAGGGTAGATACAGATGTATACTGTGCTGAAGGCACACAACACCCACTAACTACTGCAGATGCCTGTATGAGAGAACACCAGCAATAAAGGGTAGATACAGGTGTATCCTGTGCTGTCCTGGAGGCACACAACACCCATTAACTCCTGCAGATGCCTTTATGATAGAACACTAGCAATAAAGGATATATAAAAGTTGTATACTGTGCTGGAGGCAAAAACCACCCACTAACTCCTGCAGATGCCTTTATTATAAAACACCAGCAATAAAGGGTAGATACAGGTGTATACTGTGCTGGAGGCACACAGCACCCACTAACTCCTGCAGATGGCTCTATTCGAGAACAGCAATAAAGGGTAGATACAGGTGTATACTGCGCTGGAGGCACACAACACCCACTAACTCCTGCAGGTGGCTCTATTAGAGAACAGCAATAAAGGGTAGATACAGGTGTATACTGTGCTGGAGGCACACAACACCCACTTACTCCTGCAGATGGCTCTATTAGAGAACAACAGCAATAAAGGGTAGATACAGGTGTATACTGTGCTGGAGGCACACAACACCCACTAACTCCTGCAGATGGCTCTATTAGAGAACAGCAATAAAGGGTAGACACAGGTGTATACTGCGCTGGAGGCACACAACACCCACTAACTCCTGCAGACGGCGGAACACTACACAAGACCGCCACGCTGGCGGCCTTATATACTGTGGGGCGTGTACTAAACACCCTGAGCTATAATTGGCCACAGGCATCCTGCCTGTGGCCAATTATGGCTCTCCTCACTGCCGGCGCTGTGATTGGCTAAGCATTAGACTGCGGGTGATACACAGAAGAGAAAGCAAGCTGAATTCCCAACTGTGCACAGAAGGCTCGCCAGAAACGGGAGACAAACTGACTGCCCTTGTCTGAGACAATCACATTGGGTAGCCCATGTAAGCGAAAGATCTCCCGAGCAAAAATGGAAGCACGTTCCTTAGAAGTAGACAACTTCTTACGTGGAATACAATGGCACATCTTTGAGAACTGGTCAACCACCATAAGGATAATAGTGTTGCCTTGGGAGTTGGGCAACTCCACAATTAAATCTATAGACAGGTGAGTCCAGGGCCTCTCTATATTTGGTATGGGTTGTAGGACGCCCACTGGAAGGTGTCGTGGAGTCTTACTCTGAGCACACACGGAACAGGCAGCTACAAAGGCAGTTACATCAGCCCGTAGACTAGGCCACCAGAATTGTTGGGAAAGTGCCTAAACCAGTTGATTCTTCCCAGGGTAGCCAGCTGCAGTGGTAACAAGGTTTTTCAGGTGGAGCATTGACCTGAACAGCAAGAATTTTATCACCCAAAGGAAAAGTGATTCTGGTGCGAACCGTAGCCAGGATACGATCAGGAGGAATCACAGGAACCGGAACCGGCAAAGGCGTCAGCCCTTACATTCTTAGTACGAAGAATGAGACAATGCAATTAAAACTTGACAAGAAAAGTAGGGATGGCCGAACGGTTTGCCCGGCGGTCGTTTCGCGGCGAATTTCGGCTGTTCGCGGTCCGCCCGATCGGCAGACTATTGCCGCTGTTCACCCGGCGGACTTCCGTGTTAATTGAGACATTACAGCACATGGACACTTGGACTTTCCCCCTAACTTATAAATACACCCGATCCGGTGGCCATTTTTCATTCTTTCGTATGTCACTATAGGGAGAGGTTGCTGTGTGGAGCAGGGAGAGACTGCAGTGACCCAAATCGCTAGCTATTAGGTCCACAAAAGTTCTTTTAAGGACTGGTATGGTATAGGTGTTAGGTGTAGTTCAGGATATAGGTTTGAGGCACTGCTATTCAAGTCATTGTTGCAGCAGCCTGTCTTTTGTTAGTGTAGAGAGAGGGACAGGACGCTGTGTGCAGCAGGGACAGTCAGTTTAATCATTAGCTGTTACTATTAGGTCCACAAAAGTCCTTTTCAGGACTGGTATGGTAAAGTAGTACAGAATATAGTTTTGAGTGCTATTCAAGTTATTGTTGCAGCAGCCTGTGTTTTGTCAGTTTAAATAGGGACAGGCAGGAAGCTGTGTGTGGCAGCGAGGGACAGTCAGTTTAATCAGTAGCTGTTACTATTAGGTCCACAAAGGTTCTTTTCAGGACTGGTATGGTAATAGGCTTGTACACGTATAATATTCTTTCTTCCAAATATAGAAAGAATTTTATACTTGACTGCTGCCCTTCTGCTGCAGTAGTCCTTTATGAGTATAGGGACTAAGGTACAGTCTGCTAATCACAACCTACTAGTTCCACAAAGGCCCTTATAAGGACTGGTAAGGTATAGTGTACTACAGTACATAGGGTTGAGTGAGGTACAGTCTGGTATTCCTTAAGGACTGGTATAGGTCCACAATATATAGGGTTGAGGTGCACTACTGCTGACTTCTGCCCTATACTGCAGTAGTCCTTTATGAGTATAGGGACTGAGGTACAGTCTGCTAATCACAACCTACTAGTTCCACAAAGGTCCTTATAAAGACTGGTAAGGTATAGTGTACTACAGTACATAGGGTTGAGTGAGGTACAGTCTGCTATTCCTTAAGGACTGGTATAGGTCCACAATATATAGGGTTGAGGTGCACTACTGCTGACTGCTGCCCTATACTGCAGCAGTCCTTTATCAGTATAGGGACTGAGGTACAGTCTGCTAATCACAACCTACTAGTTCCACAAAGGTCCTTATAACGGCTGGTAAGGTATAGTGTACTACAGTACATAGGGTTGAGTGAGGTACAGTCTGCTATTCCTTAAGGACTGGTATAGGGACTGAGGTACAGTCTGCCTACCCTGACCTTCCCTCTACTCCATTGCCTTCATGCACTCCACAGTCCTGAATTGTCACAATTTCACATATAAAAAAAGAATGCTTGTAGTTGTCGATCCCAGATTCACCTCATACATGTGTTATGTCATTGGCCATGTGGTGGGACTATGTTTGCACAGCTAGTAATTATTTTGTGGCTGCAAATTTGACCTGTAGGTTTGCAAAGTTCGCCTCCCATTGAAGTCAATGGGGCCCGCCGCAAACGTTACGGTTCGCGAACTATCGGCCGCGTTCGCGGTCCGTGTTCGCGAAACGTCCCGTCGGAAGTTCGTCCATCACTAAAGAAAAGAGCCCATCCTGCCCTTCTGGGAGAGAGGCGCTTAGCCTCAGACAAGAATGTGAGATTCTTATGGTCAGTAAGAATGAGAACCGACACAGTGGTACCTTTGAGGAGATGTCTAAATAATATGAGGATATACCTAAACAATCTATGCAGTTTGTATTCATTTAAACAAGCTCTTTCACTACATCCAAAAATGTTAACATTTATTTTATGACAATGGATTTATAGAGCACCATAAGTTGGCAAAGAGACAGAAAATTAATAAAGCATAAGGTAAGATAATGCACACCCAAATTACAACATCAGTTAAGGGTTAATTACATAAATAAGAGTACTGAAACCATAGAATACATTTCCTCAGGAAAACCCAGGAATAATACTCTACAAATAAATAATAGACAGTACTCCAAACAGCTATCTTTTTGATTTTCATATATTTATAAAAGAAAGCATCATATAGAGACATAATAGTACATTAAAATATATGCACAAGGTCTCCCCACTGCTTCCCCAGGAGGCTGTTTGTTTTTATTTTTTAAATTAAGTTCTAGCTGATGGAGTTTGTCCTGCTATATTTCTTTTGGCGCCGCTCAAAGTAGGGGTGAAAGTATATTCTTGCGTTCCACAACATGGGGTGCAGGCTTATCCTTTGTACAATGTTAAGGAACAGCCTCAGCCTGCATGTCTCCACCACACCACACGCCCTTCCTACCAGGGCTTAGTCATAGGGTACAATGTGATTTCCACCTCCGCCTGATTCTAAGTGTCCTCATGCCAGCTGAAGGTCTTTTCTTGTATCTATCCATGTGTATCGATGTACTTTTAGTCTGGATCACCTCTCTGTTCTGATAAAAATGTATATGATGCTTGTAGCTGAGAGTTTGCATTTGTCTATATAGAGGAACTCTGTGAGGAGATCTTTTACATGTACTCTGATGTAATATTATATATCTATATGATGTTTTCTTTAATAAATATATGGGAATCAAAAATCTAAGAAATCAAAAAGTGCTGCCTATTATTTATATTCAGCTAAAGAGACAGCACAACAGTGGTTATCTTCTTTCAGGTAATACTCTCATTGGAACCTCCAACAGAGAAGTTCAGGAGAGAGGGAGGGGGGTAAGTCACATCACTGACTCATTCACTTGTGTGCCTTAATATTAAATTGAGCTATGGAACTTGATAAACAGCAGGCAAAAAGTGGCAAAGGAGTCCTTAGAAAACAAATAAAATGGGCTTAAAGATCCACCTTCTGGCTCAAAAGGGGAATACAAATTAATGATAATGATATATATATATATATATATATATATATATATATATATATATATATATATATATATATATATATATATATATATATATATATATATATATATATATATATAATATGCATTTTAAGCTGATCCAGACAACTCTCAGAAGTGTTGCATTCCTAGTCACCCACCAATTTCTATGGTTCATTTATTTGACCCCCTACTTCTACTATACTGTATCATATGATGTAGGGGTCAGAGGGAGGAGCCACAGACCACGACAAAGAATGAAGAATTCAACACAATTAATTGTATTGAACCCAGAATGGTCTTCAAACCACATTTAAAATAAAACAATCTGTATGCAGGCACTAGGAGAAGTGAGTATTACATATCTATTTTGTAGGGACTACATTTTAACCTCTTTTAGTGATAGAGTCATTTTACAAACTGAAGTAACTCTGTGACTCTGAAAGCCAAAATGTTAATTTTCTGCTGTATGCTGGACCACTTGATTTTTAATAAATAAACCCTGAGGATTATGTATTTATTTTATGTTATGTGTACACAAAGTCATAGCACCTTATCCCTTAATATAGAAAACTTGGACACTAGATTGATGGCGCTGGTCTTAACACCTGGTCCCTTAATGCCAATCGCTTGAGTCCTCTGGCCAAGGATGATGCTATTTCCTTCTGCGCCCTATCTATGTGCTGACAGTGCGACCCTGCTGGCCCAGATGTGTGGGTGTTGGTTTTCAGGTTCCGGTGCATGTGCAGTGAACCCTGGGCATCCATTGACGTAACATGTTGGTGGGGTGGGAGGTATAAAATGCCAATGTCTCCGGTGGCCATCTTGCGGGAGCCATGTGGGCGGCCTGCATACAGAGTATACATGATTTATGTTAAGAATCTGCTGGCATCCTTTTGTTAATGGCAATATCATTTCAGGATTGGTCTGTTTGATGCTACAACTAATGGGTATTTATTTGTAATGGACAAGGTCCAATCTCTTTTATAGGAATATAGATATACGTTTGGCATTCATGATGTTTAAATTGTCATCATACCAAACATTACAATAGATGTAGTGGATTTATACATGTTATCTATCTCTGTCTCTCGAGGCTGGGTTCACACTACTGTGTGGAGCAGCTCAAAGCAGGGGTCCAGTGCGTCCCTGTTTACGGTTTCAGGTCTGATTTCGGGCTGCATTTTTGTCTGAATTCAGACCTGAAATTAACCAGAAGATGCACAGGACTACTGTACAATTCTCTCTGCAGTCGCCCGGAGCTGCGTGAACCGGCACCATTGAGAGCCAGTCACAGTCTCCTGACATGCAAATTGGATGTGGGGAAACATCCATTACACAATGGTGTAAACTCAGCCTTGGTGTTTGGTGCAGCATGTTGAATTTTACTTAATAGTTATTATTTCAGTATCACTCCTTTTTATATAGCTGAAACAAAGCTGGCTGTCATTTTCTCCAGTGATTAGGTGCCCCCATGTGGTAAGTAATGAGTCATATATCTCAAAGTTCAGTTTGCCACATTCGAATCGAAAAAAAAAATCTAAATATTTAGATTCGGCTGATTTCAATGTTTTGAATCGAAAAAAAACTGTAAATTCTAAGACAATTAGAAAATGACATAAAACGAATTCCGAGTAGGAATCCTGAATACGAATTGAACAAATCAACCGAATCTAACTAAACAAAATAACTAGATTAACAAACCTAAATTAAACTAAACAATTTTTTCATCATGCACATGTCTAACTCACTCACAAAAAAGTTTTTTATGTAAAAAAAAAGATCTATTGCTATAAATCCGGCATCAATGGCAATGAACAACGGCAAGAGATTGTTGAAAGAAAAAAACGTAATAAACTGCCATCATCCGCTCCCACCACACATGATAGCTTTCCAGGACCATCAATGGGTGTATATACAAGAGGGAAAATATGTGGTGACAACACTGATCAAATATGAACATCCCCATAGTTGGTCTATGGCCATGGCCAAATTTCCCTTCCCTTTTGCTTTCATTCTTTTGCTTTTGATCTCATTGGTTGTTAACCACTTTAGCCCTGGAAGAATTTACCCACTTCCTAACCAGAGCACTTTTTGTGAATTCGGCACTGCAACGCTTTAACTGACAATTGCGCGGTCATGCAACGTGGCTCCCAAACAAAATCGACGTCCTTTTTCCCCACAAATAGCGCTTTCTTTTGGTGGTATTTGATCACCTCTGCGGTTTTTATTTTTTGCGCTATAAACAAAAAAAGAGCGACAATTTTGAAAAAAACACATTATTTTTTACTTTTTGCTATAATAAATATCCCCCAAAAATATATAAAAAAAAACAATTATTTTCCTCAGTTTAGGCTGATACGTATTCTTCTACATATCTTTGTTAAAAAAATTGCAATAAGCAATTATTGTTTGGTATGCGCAAAAGTTATAGTGATTACAAAATAGGGGATAATTTTATGGAATTTTTATTAATATTTTTTTTTTTTAAATAGTGGTGATCAGCGATTTTTATTGTGACTACAACATTATGGGGGACACATCGGACATTTTTGATGCATGTTTTGGACCATTGTCATTTATAAAGCAATCAGTGCTATACAAATGCACTGATTCCTAGGTAAATGACACTGGAAGCGAAGGGGTTAACCACTAGGTGGCAGTGTAGGGGTTAAGTGTGTCCTAGGGGAGTGTTGCTAACTGTGGGGGGCGTGGCTGTGTTTTACAGATCACTGATCTCTGCTCCAATCACAGGTAGTGATGGCCGAACAGTTCGCCCGGCGGTCGTTTCGCGGCAATTTCGGCTATTCGCGGTCCACCCGATCGGCGGACTATTGCCGCCATTCGCCCGGCAGACTTCCGTGTTTACTGTGTAAAAGAACTTTGACCTATGATGACACATCCATCATGGGGTATAGGACAGTGAATTGAGACATTACAGCACATGGACACTTGGACATTCCCCCTAACTTATAAATACACCCGATTCGGCGGCCATTTTACATTCAGTCAGTTTAATCATTAGCTGTTACTATCAGGTCCACAAAAGTGCTATTCCAGTTATTGTTCCAGCAGCCTCTGTTTTGTCAGTTTAAATAGGGACAGGCAGGGAGCTGCGTGTGAGGCAGTGAGGGTCAGTTTAATCAGTAGCTGTTACTATATTAGGTCCACAAAGGTTCTTTTCAGGACTGGTATCAGTGGTATGGTAATAGGCTTGTACACGTATAATATTCTTTCTTCCAAATATAGAAAGAATATTATACTTGACTGCTGCCCTTCTGCTGCAGTCTGTTAATCAGTCACAACCTACTTGTTCCACAAAGGTCCTTATAAGGACTGGTAACCTGGTGTAGGGTGCTACAGTACATAGGGTTGAGTGAGGTACAGTCTGCTATTACGTAAGGACTGGTATAGGTCCACAATACATAGGGTTGAAGTGCACTACTGCTGACCGCTGCCCTATACTGCAGCAGTCCTTCATCAGTATAGGGACTGACGTACAGTCTGCTAATCAGTCACACACAACCTACTTGTTCCACAAAGGTCCTTATAAGGACTGGTAACCTGGTGTAGGGTGCTACAGTACATAGGGTTGAGTGAGGTACAGTCTGCTATTCTGTAAGGACTGGTATAGGTCCACAATACATAGGGTTGAGGTGCACTCTGAGGAGTGATGAACCCCTGGACTACTGGGTGGGCAGGCTTGACCTCTGGCCAGCGCATGGCCAATTTGCAATCGAACTGTTGGCTTGCCCCTCGTCCAGTGTCCTGTCCGAAAGGACGTTCAGCGCAGCAGGGGGGATCATGACCGATAAGCGTACTCGCCTAGCTCACGACAGTGTTAACTACCTCACATTTCTAAAAATGAATGAGGCATGGATCTCGGAGGAATTCAACACATGTGACCAGTAGACCATGTATATGTCTATAAACAATTTTTTTAATCGAGCACACAGACCTTCTTTCTTCATTTGGCTCACTTCCTTGTACAAAAAAAGCACACCGTACTATATACCTGTACCCTCCTGTTTGAGGAGGTTGAGCGGTGTTATATTTCTACTGGGGCTGCTTATTATGAGGGGCTCCCACCATCCCTGTGCTGTGCTGACTTCCTCCTGGGGCTGCTTATTATGAGGGGCTCCCACCATCCCTGTGCTGTGCTGACTTCCTCCTGGGGCTGTACCTCTGATGTGCATATTATGAGGGGCTCCCACCATCCCTGTGCTATGCTTATTATGAGGGGCTCCCACCATCCCTGTGCTGTGCTGACTTCCACCTGGGGCTGCTTATTATGAGGGGCTCCCACCATCCCTGTGCTGTGCTGACTTCCTCCTGGGGCTGCTTATTATGAGGGGCTCCCACCATCCCTGTGCTATGCTGACATCCTCCTGGGGCTGCTTATTATGAGGGGCTCCCACTATCCCTGTGCTATGCTGACATCCTCCTGGGGCTGTTTATTATGAGGGGCTCCTACCATCCCTGTGCTGTGCTGACTTCCTCCTGGGGCTGTACCTCTGATGTGCATATTATGAGGGGCTCCCACCATCCCTGTGCTATGCTTATTATGAGGGGCTCCCACCATCCCTGTGCTGTGCTGACTTCCACCTGGGGCTGCTTATTATGAGGGGCTCCCACCATCCCTGTGCTGTGCTGACTTCCTCCTGGGGCTGCTTATTATGAGGGGCTCCCACCATCCCTGTGCTATGCTGACATCCTCCTGGGGCTGCTTATTATGAGGGGCTCCCACTATCCCTGTGCTATGCTGACATCCTCCTGGGGCTGTTTATTATGAGGGGCTCCCACCATCCCTGTGCTGTACTGACTTCCTCCTGGGGCTTTACCTCTGCTGTGCATATTATGAGGGGCTCCCACCATCCCTGTGCTATGCTCATTTTGAGGGGCTCCCACCATCCCTGCGCTATGCTCATTATGAGGGGCTCCCACCATCCCTGTGCTATGCTCATTATGAGGGGCTCCCACCATCCCTGTGCTATGCTGACTTCCTCCTGGGGCTGCTTATGGTGCAGGTGTCAGTGCTGTATATCACGGTGCTGATGTCAGTACTCTCTATCACGGTGCAGCTGTCAGTGCTGTATATCACAGTGCTGGTGTTAGTGCTTTATGTCACGCTGCTGATGTCAGTGCTCTCTATCACGGTGCTGGTGTCAAATGACTCTATCACGGTGCAGGTGTCATTGCTGTATGTCACGCTGCTGATGTCAGTGTTCTCTATCACGGTGCTGGTGTCAGTGCTGTATATCACGGTGCTGGTGTTAGTGCTTTATGTCACGCTGCTGATGTCAGTGCTCTCTATCACGGTGCTGTTGTCAGACCACTCTATCACGGTGCAGGTGTCATTGCTGTATGTCATGATGCTGATGTCAGTGCTCTCTATCACGGTGCTTCTGTCAGTGCTGTATATCAGGGTGCTGGTGTTAGTGCTTTATGTCACGCTGCTGATGTCAGTGCTCTCTATCACGGTGCTGGTGTCAGATGACTCTATCACGGTGCAGGTGTCATTGCTGTATGTCACGCTGCTGATGTCAGTGCTTTCTATCATGGTGCTGCTGTCAGTGCTGTATATCACGGTGCTGGTGTTAGTGCTTTATGTCACGCTGCTGATGTCAGTGCTCTCTATCACGGTGCTGGTATCAGATGACTCTATCACGGTGTAGGTGTCATTGCTGTATGTCACGCTGCTGATGTCAGTACTCTCTATCACCGTGCTGCTGTCAGTGCTGTATATCACGGTGCTGGTGTTAGTGCTTTATGTCACACTGCTGATGTCAGTGCTCTCTATCACGGTGCCTGTATCAGATGACTCTATCACGGTGCAGGTGTCATTGCTGTATGTCACGCTGCTGGTGATCATCTCCTGTACCCTCTTCTTTGCCTACCCTGACCTTCCCTCTCCTCCATTGCCTTCATGTGCTCCACAGTCCTGAATTGTCACAACAATTTCCCATATAAAAAAGGAATGCTTGTAGTTGTCGATCCCAGATTCACCTCATACATGTGTTATGTCATTGGCCATGTGGTAGGACTATGTTTGCACAGCTATTAATTATTTTGTGGCTGCAAATTTGACCTGTAGGTTTGCAAAGTTCGCCTCCCATTGAAGTCAATGGGGCCCACCGCGAATGTTCCGGTTCGCGAACTATCGGCCGCGTTCGCGGTCAGTGTTCGCGAAACGTCCCGTTGGAAGTTCGTCCATCACTAATCACAGGGAGCAGAGATCAGTGTCACTGTTACTAGGCAGAACAGGGAGATGCTTGTTTACTTTAGCATCTCCCCATTCTTCCTCTCCGTGAGGTGATCGCGCGTGCTCCCGCTGCCTCTTAAAGGGCAATGTACAGGTACGTGATTTTGCCTGTACATCCCCTTCTGCCGACATATATCGGCGTAAGACGGTCGGGAAGCGGTTAAGCACCATTAAGTAGTGCCTACATCTGCTGGCATCCCTAAAGAGGTATTAAACCCAAATATAAAACCAAATATAAAAATTTAATATGTTGCAGCTTACCAATCATTAGATGTGCTGGTTTTCTTTCCTCTGTTTTCACCTGGTGATCTGGCCAGTAACACACCTCCTGTGTCCCCAAGGGATATAGATGGGGGGGTTGGGGTGTCTGAACCCTCCCAGAGCAAAGTTATGTTCGTGCCAAAAAACAGGAAGCTTTGCTCTCTTTCCTGTCTGATCTGTAATTGTCAATGGATGGGAACAAGGCAAGCACCTGTGTCAATCCATCCACTCCCCGCTCCCCCCTCCTATCTCCAGGCCACTTTGTCTGCCTACATCATCTCAGCTCAGGAGGGGGGTAGGGAGGTCTGCTGATGGATTGGCTGGGGCAGAGGGCAGGCAGTCCACTGCCCTGCCCTTTCCACTTCTGGCGGGGCAGGGCAGTCCGCTGATGGCTCTGCGGGGGGGGGGGGGTCACCTTCTGCACACTGTTCAGCGATGGAGACATAAAGGCACCTTTTCCATAAATTTGAAATATACTGCAAGAAGGAGGAGCAGTAGGAGAAGAGGATCCATTCCTGCACAGCTCTGGACTGCACCAGAAATTTTAGGTCAGTGCATGCTCCAAGCCAGAGACTGCCCTACACTGCCATCTGCTGAAAATAATCTGAAGGGAGTCACTGATGTTAGAGGGGAGTAGGGACCCTAAGATAAAGCTGAACACTGATATAAAATGTCCCCCTTATATCAGTGTCCTCACTCCCCTCTTACATCAGTGACCTGCCTTCAGCATGACGGTGGTGGCTACCAATACATGGGGCTGTCCCCTGGAGGAGTTCTGTGTGCAGACTAGAGTCCCCAAGTCCTGCCACCTCTGTGACAGCGAACAGCCCCACCTCCAGCACAGCGCCAACTTCCTCACCAACTACAACAACCAGGCTGACATAATGTGGTGGCAAAGACAGACCATGCTGGCGGGGATCCAGTACCTGCACTACATCAACCTCACACTGCACCTCAGTAAATGACAACACCCAATACTTGCACACAGGGGCCCCATACCTGAGCTATCCCAATACACCCACCTAGGGATAGGGACACCCATTACCAGACCATGGTGGCTGGGATCCAGTACTTGCACTCCATCAACCTCACCCTGCACTCGCCACATACCCCCCAACACCACACCTACCTGTTCCCAGAGGCCCCCATTAACCCTAACACCCCACCTACCTGAACAAAGGGCCCCCTATCTCCAACATACCCAACCCATACCCCCGGACCTGCTGCCCCCCCACCTGTCCTTCTGTGACACCTCTCCCTCCTATCCCACTGCCCCTTACCTGTCCAGCTGCCCCCTCCCGTTACACTTCCCTCTCCTGTCCCATTGTCCCCCCTCCCGTGACACTTCTCCCTCCTGTCAGGGTGCCCCCCACATTTGACTCATAACTTTTATAGCTGGCACCTAGATTCAAAGCAAATTTGTCAAGCCTGCTCCAATATAGGGGGGAATTATGTGGACTCTGATCTAAGGGGGAACTCTTTAGAATCTGATGTAAGAAGAGAATGCTGGAGAGACTCTGTTTTAAGGGAGAAATCTGATGTAAGGGGGGCACTGTGGCGCAAGGGGGGACACTGGGGACTATGATATAAGAAGAGACTTATGGAATCCTGATGTAAGGGGGTATTTCAAAATAAGGGTGAACTCTGATGTAAATAGAGGGCTCAACTTGACTGTTACACTCTATATGTTATGTTGTATGGTACTCAGGGCTTTTTTTCAGCGGGAACGTGGGGGACGTTGTTCCAGCACCTCCAGCATTGTGTACTGTGTGTAATGGCAAGGGGTGCTGGGGTGGGCTGAAGGGTCTATTAATGCTTGCTGCTGGGCGATCTATTGTTGCTAGAGAAGATCTATTTTTGAGTGGAAGTCTATTGTTGCTGGGGAGATCTATTGTTGCTGGTGGGGGATCTATTGTTGCCGGGGGTCAATTATTCCTGGAAGAGATCTACTATTGGCAAAAGGGGGTCTATTGTTGCTGGCTGCTGGAGAGTCTATTGATGCTGGTGGCATCTGTTGTTGCTGCTGGCGTGGTATTTTGTTGTGGGGGTCCATTGTTTCTGATCAAATATATTGATGCTGGGAGGTCTATTGCTGCTGGCTGTGTGGAATCTATTTTACTACTTATATTTCTATCATTAACAAATTCCATGCAAATTACTTAGCACCACAAAATGATACTTGGCTCTGTATGCTCTAATAGGGACAGTACTGGTAGTGGGTAAAACCAAGGAACGGTGCTCAGAGGTGGGTAGAAAGTGGAGACAAGAAGTGACTCAGAAGGGGATGGGGGGGGGGGGGTTCCTGCATTCTCTGATTCTCTGATAAAAAAATGCCCTGATGGTACTTATCCTGACCCCTGCACTCTGTAGAATTGTGTTGTACATTACATAGGCCTGACCAAGGAGTTCACTGTCCCAACAGTTGCTGGCTTTAATGAAGTTCTCCCTTAAGGTAGGATCAGTCAGAAACAAATTATATAATTTTTGTGTGCATAAAAGTAGTGTAATGTAATGAAAAATTACGTTTTAAGTTTAATTTTAAAACAAGGATTCTTGGTAGAGATGGCCTTGTGGTTCGCCCGGCGGTCGGTTTGCGGCAAACTTTGCTCGTTCACGATTCGCCAAACCGGTGGACTTCTGGCGCTGTTCGCGGCGGACATATGCCTTTACATTGGGAAGGACTTTGACCCATGACACATCCATCATGGGGTACAGAACAGCGAATTGAGACATTTCAGCACATGGAGATACCCCTACCTTATAAATAGACCTGATCTGGCGGCCATTTTACATTCTGTCTTTTGTCAGTGTAGGGAAAGGCCGCTGTGGGGAGCAGGGACAGTCAGTCTAATCACTAGCTATTACTATTAGGTCCACAAAGGTCCTTTTAAGGACTGGTATAGGTGTACAGTATATAGGGTTGTAATACACTTATAATATACTTTCTTTCAAATATAGAAAGTATATTATAGTGCACTGCTGTGCTGCTGAGTGCTGATCGATACTGCAGCTGTCTTTTCTTAGTGTAGGGAGGGACCGTTTGGTGTTTGGAGCAGGGACAGTCTGCAATTCACTAGCTACTAGATCCACAAAGGTCCTTTTAAGGACTGCTATAGGTGTACAGTATATAGGGTTGTAATACACATATAATATACTTTCTTTCAAATATAGAAAGCATATTATACTGCACTGCTGTGCTGCTGTGTGCTGACTGATTCTGCAGCTGTCGTTTCTCAGTGTAGGGAGGGACAGTTTGGTGTTTGGAGCAGGGACAGTCTGCAATTCACTAGCTATGAGGTCCACAAAGGTCCTTTTAAGGACTGGTATAGGTGTACAGTATATAGGGTTGTAATACACGTATAATATACTTTCTTTCAAATATAGAAAGCATATTATACTGCACTGCTGTGCTGCTGAGTGCTGACCGATTCTGCAGCTGTCTTTTCTCAGTGTAGGGAGGGAAAGTTTGGTGTTTGGAGCAGGGATAGTCTGCAATTCACTAGCTACTAGCTAGCTACAACTAGGTCCACAAAGGTACTTTTAAGGACTGGTATAGGTGTACAGTATATAGGGTTATAATACACGCATAATATACTTTCTTTCAAATATAGAAAACATATTATAGTGCACTGCATGCAGTGCTGCTGACCAATTCTGCAACTGCCGTTTCTCAGTGTAGGGAGGGGCAGTTTGGTGTGTGGAGCAGGGACAGTCTGCAATTCACTAGCTACTAGGTCCACAAATGTCCTTTTAAGGACTGGTATAGGTGTACAGTATATAGGGTTGTAATACATGTATAATATACTTTCTTTCAAATATAGAAAGCATATTATACTGCCCTGCTGTGCTGCTGAGTGCTGACCGATTCTGCAGCTGTCTTTTCTCAGTGTAGGGAGGGATAGTTTGGTGTAGGGACAGTCTGCAATTCACTAGCTACTAGGTCCACAAAGGTCCTTTTAAGGACTGGTATAGGTGTGCAGTATATAGGGTTGTAATACACGTATAATATACTTTCTTTCAAATATAGAAAGCATATTATACTGCACTGCTGTGCTGCTGAGTGCTGACCGATTCTGCAGCTGTCTTTTCTCAGTGTAGGGAGGGACAGTTTGGTGTTTGGAGCAGGGACAGTCTGCAATTCACTAGCTACTAGCTAGCTACTACTAAGTCCACAAAGGTCATTTTAAGGACTGGTATAGGTGTACAGTATATAGGGTTATAATACACGTATAATATACTTTCTTTCAAATATAGAAAACATATTATAGTGCAGTGCTGCTGACCAATTCTGCAACTGCCGTTTCTCAGTGTAGGGAGGGACAGTTTGGTGTGTGGAGCTGGGACAGTCTGAAATTCACTAGCTACTAGGTTCACAAAGGTCCTTTTAAGGACTGGTATAGGTGTACAGTATATAGGGTTGTAATACACTTATAATATACTTTCTTTCAAATATAGAAAGCATATTATAGTGCACTGCTGTGTGCTGACCGATTCTGCAGCTATCTTTTCTCAGTGTAGGGAGGGACAGTTTGGTGTTTGGAGCAGGGACAGTCTGCAATTCACTAGCTACTAGGTCAACAAAGGTCCTTTTAAGGACTGCTATAGGTGTACAGTGTATAGGGTTGTAATACATGTATAATATACTTTCTTTAAAATATAGAAAGCATATTATACTGCACTGCTGTGCTGCTGAGTGCTGACCGATTCTGCAGCTGTCTTTTCTCAGTGTAGGGAGGGACAGTTTGGTGTTTGGAGCAGGGACAGTCTGCAATTCACTAGCTATGAGGTCCACAAAGGTCCTTTTAAGGACTGGTATAGGTGTGCAGTATATAGGGTTGTAATACACGTATAATATACTTTCTTTCAAATATAGAAAGCATATTATACTGCACTGCTGTGCTGCTGAGTGCTGACCGATTCTGCAGCTGTCTTTTCTCAGTGTAGGGAGGGACAGTTTGGTGTTTGGAGCAGGGACAGTCTGCAATTCACTAGCTACTAGCTAGCTACTACTAGGTCCACAAAGGTCCTTTTAAGGACTGGTATAGGTATACAGTATATAGGGTTGTAATACATGTATAATATACTTTCTTTCAAATATAGAAAGCATATTATAGTGCACTGCATGCAGTGCTGCTGACCGATTCTGCAGCTGTTGTTTCTCCGTGTAGGGAGGGACAGTTTCATGTTTGGAGCAGGGACAGTCTGCAATTCACTAGCTACTAGCTAGCTACTATTAGTTCCACAAAGATCCTTTTAAGGACTGGTATAGGTGTGCAGTATATAGGGTTGTAATACACGTATAATATACTTACTTTCAAATATAGAAAGCATATTATACTGCACTGCTGTGCTGCTGAGTGCTGACCGATTCTGCAGCTGTCTTTTCTCAGTGTAGGGAGGGACAGTTTGGTGTTTGGAGCAGGGACAGTCTGCAATTCACTAGCTACTAGCTAGCTACTACTAGGTCCACAAAGGTCCTTTTAAGGACTGGTATAGGTATACAGTATATAGGGTTGTAATACATGTATAATATACTTTCTTTCAAATATAGAAAGCATATTATAGTGCACTGCATGCAGTGCTGCTGACCGATTCTGCAGCTGTTGTTTCTCCGTGTAGGGAGGGACAGTTTCATGTTTGGAGCAGGGACAGTCTGCAATTCACTAGCTACTAGCTAGCTACTATCAGTTCCACAAAGATCCTTTTAAGGACTGGTATAGGTGTGCAGTATATAGGGTTGTAATACACGTATAATATACTTTCTTTCAAATATAGAAAGCATATTATACTGCACTGCTGTGCTGCTGAGTGCTGACCGATTCTGCAGCTGTCTTTTCTCAGTGTAGGGAGGGACAGTTTGGTGTTTGGAGCAGGGACAGTCTGCAATTCACTAGCTATGAGGTCCACAAAGGTCCTTTTAAGGACTGGTATAGGTGTACAGTATATAGGGTTGTAATACACGTATAATATACTTTCTTTCAAATATAGAAAGCATATTATACTGCACTGCTGTGCTGCTGAGTGCTGACCGATTCTGCAGCTGTCTTTTCTCAGTGTAGGGAGGGAAAGTTTGGTGTTTGGAGCAGGGACAGTCTGCAATTCACTAGCTAATAGCTAGCTACAACTAGGTCCACAAAGGTACTTTTAAGGACTGGTATAGGTGTACAGTATATAGGGTTATAATACACGTATCATATACTTTCTTTCAAATATAGAAAACATATTATAGTGCACTGCATGCAGTGCTGCTGACCAATTCTGCAACTGCTGTTTCTCAGTGTAGGGAGGGGCAGTTTGGTGTGTGGAGCAGGGACAGTCTGCAATTCACTAGCTACTAGGTCCACAAAGGTCCTTTTAAGGACTGGTATAGGTGTACAGTATATAGGGTTGTAATACACTTATAATATACTTTCTTTCAAATATAGAAAGTATATTATAGTGCACTGCGGTGTGCTGACCGATTCTGCAGCTGTCTTTTCTCAGTGTAGGGAGGGACAGTTTGGTGTTTGGAGCAGGGACAGTCTGCAATTCACTAGCTACTAGGTCAACAAAGGTCCTTTTAAGGACTGGTATAGGTGTACAATATATAGGGTTGTAATACATGTATAATATACTTTCTTTCAAATATAGAAAGCATATTATACTGCACTGCTGTGCTGCTGAGTGCTGACCAATTCTGCAGCTGTCTTTTCTCAGTGTAGGGAGAGACAGTTTGGTGTTTGGAGCAGGGACAGTCTGCAATTCACTAGCTACTAGGTCCACAAATGTCCTTTTAAGGACTGGTATAGGTGTACAGTATATAGGGTTGTAATACATGTATAATATACTTTCTTTCAAATATAGAAAGCATATTATACTGCCCTGCTGTGCTGCTGAGTGCTGACCGATTCTGCAGCTGTCTTTTCTCAGTGTAGGGAGGGATAGTTTGGTATTTGGAGCAGGGACAGTCTGCAATTCACTAGCTACGAGGTCCACAAAGGTCCTTTTAAGGACTGGTATAGGTGTGCAGTATATAGGGTTGTAATACACGTATAATATACTTTCTTTCAAATATAGAAAGCATATTATACTGCACTGCTGTGCTGCTGAGTGCTGACCGATTCTGCAGCTGTCTTTTCTCAGTGTAGGGAGGGACAGTTTGGTGTTTGGAGCAGGGACAGTCTGCAATTCACTAGCTACTAGCTAGCTACTACTAAGTCCAGAAAGGTCCTTTTAAGGACTGGTATAGGTGTACAGTATATAGGGTTATAATACACATTGTAAGGCTGGCCCCAGGCCAGCCTGGATTTGTAGGAGGAGCCTGAGAGGGCTATTTAAACCTCCTCCTCTGTCAGGGCCAGTGTCGGTGGGATTTCTGGGGGGGAGCATGTCTTTTCAGAGCGGAGGTCGGCCGCCTCCCTCCCTGGGTCCACTGGCTTGTGGTGGCCGCCCTGCCGTCACCCCCCCCCCCCTTTTGTTCAACCATGTTCCAGCAAGGAGGGGGGTGGCGGCCGTCGGCGGTTGCTTCTCCCGGCGTTCGGGTGTGGGGGGGACGGGACAGTTTATCCATCCGTCCGTCCACTTCCTCCCTTCACCACCCACAGCTCTGGCTGGCTTCCGTTATGTCCCGCCTCGCATTAGGGGGGGTGGTTGTTCAACTATTCCCCTTGCATGTAGCTCCACGAGGGAGCCACCCACCTGGGGATCGCCCGCCAGCTCTGCTCTCCAGGCATCAGTCCACTAGGGAGCCGCATGCCGGGTGGGTCTCGGATTTATGTCTCCTGGTGAGGGGAGGTGGAGATGGTCGGCCTCCCCCTCTCCCCTCGCAGGTATGGAGCACCCGCCGTTTCTCCTCGTGGGGGGGAGGGGGAGATAATCGGCCGCGCCGCCGCCTCCCCCCCCCTCACATATGCCGTGTTCCGCCGATTCTCCTGGCGGGGGGAGGGGGAGGTAATCGGCCGCGCCGGCTCCCCCCACATTATGCTGTGCACCCGCCGGTTCTCCTGGCGGGGGAGGTAAACGGCCGCGCCGCTGTCCCCCTCACATATGCAGTACAACGGCTGATTTGGCCGTCCTGCACTCTCCCCTCCCTCAGCTCTCCAGCAGGCAGTCCGCTCGGTGTTCCTGCCAGGGGGGAGGTGATCGGCCATTCTTCGCCCACATCCTCCCCTCCCTCAGCTTTCCTGCGTGCAGTCCGCCCCTCCCCCCGGTTTCCCACCGGGGGAGGGGGGTGGGCGGTTGTCCAGTGCTCCAGGTGGCCAGTGTGCAGCCGCTCGGCGCTCATGGGGGGGAGGGGGGTGTTTTTCGTCCGCCTCCTCACACCTACTTCCTGGGCTTCAAATTTATTAAGGGGTCAACATGATGCTTGGTCACATAAACTATCCCCAAATATCAAACTGCTTCCTACTTGCATATATTGTGGGGTCATTTTGCCTTTTATTTAGCAGGGTCACTCACAGCTGTTTCATCAAGGTCGGGGATTGCTCAATGGAAAAATTGCTCTACAACTGGTGTTTGTAGTGTAAATCCATGCAGTCTGCTGAAAAAATATTTTTCTCCTGGCGGGGGGGGGGGGAGGGGGAGGTTTTCGGCCACGCCGACTCCCCCCTCCCCCCTCACATATGCAGGGTACCCGCCGATTCTCCTGGGGGGGGAGGGGGAGGTAGTCGGCCGCCGCCGGCACCCCCTCCCCCCTCACATAGGCGTTTTCGTCAGGCCATTTACAACTATCATGTTCTGAGTTCCACGTGTTGGGTCTCCCCCCCCTCTGAGCTCCACGTGTTGGGTCTCCCTCCCCCCCGCCCTCTGAGCTCCACTTGGTGGGCCTCCTGAGCTCCACGTGTTGGGTCTCCCCCTCCCTTCCCCCTCTGAGCTCCACGTGTTGGGTCCCCCCCCCCCTCTGAGCTCCACGTTTTGGGTCTCCCTCCCCCCCTCTGAGCTACACTTGGTGGGCATCCGAGCTCCACGTGATGGGTCTCTCTCCCCCCCCCCTGAGCTCCACGTGGTGGGCCTCCTGAGCTCCACGTAATGGGTCTCCCCTCCCCCCTGAGCTCCACGTGGTGGGCCTCCTGAGCTCCACGTAATGGGTCCCCCCCCCTCCCGAGCTCCACGTGGTGGGTCCCCCCTCCTCCGCCTGTGCTCCACGTGGTGGGTTTCCTCCTCCCCACCCGCTTGAGCTCCACGCGGCGGGTCTCCTCACCCGCCTGAGCTCCTCGTGGCGGGTCTCCTCACCAGCCTGAGCTCCACGTGGCGGGTCTCCCAACCCGCCTGAGCTCCACGTGGCGGGTCTCTCCCCCCCCCCCTGTCTGAGCTCCACGTGACATTCCTGTCACAGCGCTCAGTCTAGCATTTCCGTCACGGCGTTATGTCCAGCTTTTCCGTCACAGCGTTCTGTGCGGCATTTCCGTCACAGCGTTCTGTGCGGCATTTCCGTCGCAGCGTTCTGTGCGGCATTTCCGTCGCAGCGTTCTGTGCGGCATTTCCGTCACAGCGTTCTGTGCGGCATTTCCGTCACAGCGTTGTGCTGCATTTCCGTCACAGCGTTGTGCTGCATTTCCGTCACAGCGTTTTGCTGCATTTCCGTCACAGCGCTTTGCTGCATTTCCGTCACAGCGCTTTGCTGCATTTCCGTCACAGCGTTTTGCTGCATTTCCGTCACAGCGTTCTGTGCGGCATTTCTGTCACAGCGTTCTGTGCAGCATCTCCTGTTAGTTTTTCAGTCATAGCATTCTGTCCAACATGTCTGGCATAGCGTTTTTTGCCCCTGGATGCCTGTCATAGCATTCTGCCCCGGCATGTCTGTTGTGGCTTTCTGCCCCAGGACTTCTGTTTTCTATTGCATTGACTGCTATGTATGAGTGGAGCCAGTGACGTTACCCGTTTGGAGCCTTTGTGAACACAGCTGGCAGGGAAGCCGGTGTGGGGAAAGCCTCCTTCCAGCTGATTATTTGAATGCGCTACTTGGCAGTCATGGTTACGTGAGTGAATTGTCGTGTGTGTGTGTGGGTAGCACGCAGGTGGTGTTCTGAACCAGGATTTCTGTCATGGCGTTTCTGAACCAGTATTTCTGTCATGGCGTTTCTGAACCAGTATTTCTGTCATGGCGTTTCTGAACCAGTATTTCTGTCATGGCGTTCTGAACCAGGATTTCTGTCATGGCGTTCTGAACCAGGATTTCTGTCATGGCGTTCTGAACCAGGATTTCTGTCATGGCGTTCTGAACCAGGATTTCTGTCTTTGCATTTCTGTCTCTGCATTCAGTCTCAGCGTGTTTTCGGGCTTTGCTTTACTGGCCAGGATTCTGCTGTTGCTTCGCTGTCTCAGTTATTCTGTTATAGCATTTCTGCCCCAGGATTTCTGGCATTTCATTTATGCCTCAGCGTTTCAGTCTTGGTTATTGCTGTCATTGCGTTCTGCCACTACGTTTCTGCTTCAGCATTAAGTTTCAGCGTTTTCTGGCATGGTGTTTTTCATCATGGCATGCTGTGTTTCTGTCTCAGCGTTTTCTGTCTCAGCGTTTTCTGTCTCAGCGTTTTCTGTCTCAGCGTTGTCTGTCTCAGCGTTGTCTGTCTCAGCGTTGTCTGTCTCAGCGTTTTCTGTCTCAGCGTTTTCTGTCTCAGCGTTTTCTGTCTCAGCGTTTTCTGTCTCAGCGTTGTCTGTCTCAGCGTTGTCTGTCTCAGCGTTGCTGCCGGCATGCCTGTCATGGTATTTCAGGCTTGGTGTTCAAATCTCAGAGTTTCTCAGAGGGGCGTTGTTTACTCATGGCATACTCTGGTAGTCATTTGTCTTGTTGATTGTCATGTCCCATCGTGTCTGTGTCATGTTTTGTTCCTGGGTCAGGTAGTTAGGGCTCACTCTTCAGGATCTGTCACGTCTATAGATCCATACAGGCTGAGGTTTCGTTTATTAATTGGTTGTTGTCCACAATCTTCTCGCCCGTATACCATACGTCATACGTTGCATGTTCATTCACCACATCTATACGACTACTCACCATTCCCTATGGGTACACTAGCCCTGAGTTTTCAGTAATTACCTGTCTCTGCACTGCAGGTTACTCAGGCTCACTTACCACTTACATGTGGGTGGGGGGGGTCCGTCTGTCAAGTTCTTTTACGCACAGTGGTCTGGACTTTTCTGCTCATGTTTCATTCTTAGTTAGGCAGGGGGTATTATTGTTCTCATGTCTGGTTGTCTGTCATTTCTCTAGTTTGTGTTTCAGGTTGGGCCATCTTGGCATCCGATATCATCCATGCTCGCTATCACTTCCTTCAGCCCGGCCATTGTTGGGGGGCTAGTTGATTGGTGCTGATGTCTTTTCACCACTGGGCTCACCCTTGGGTCAGAAGCAATCGGAAAATTTTCCGTCAGTTGATGTCTTGTCGTGTTGAGACCCTGGTTACTGCCCAGGGATGTATAGTCTCTCTCAGGGTGTTTGTTAAGCCACGTCCCCGTGACGGTCCTTGGGGGGGGGGGTGGGTTGGGCAGATGTCATAATGGTTTTGGATTCCACTCTTGGCTCTGATCTTGTTTGAACTTATTGCCTGGAGTTCCACTTAGGGACATCAGTCCAGTCGTCTTTTCCGATCCCCAGCTTGTTCCAAGCAGGGGGGGCTTGGGTATGTCTGTATCATGCCATGGGGACTATTTCCCCGGGAGGGAGTCTGGCCCTCCTTGGTTCAGGATTCTGTCCCAGCTGTTGGGTTCAGGCTGTAGCATGACCCGATCGTATCCGGTGGGACCTGGGTCCTGCGTCCGGTATGGTTTCTCCTGGTTGACAGTATTATTGCCATGGTGCATGGGCCTTATCCGCTTACTCCGTCACATCCATCAGGTTTCCAGCTTTTCGCACTCCTGCTAGTGGTCTTTTTTGCCACTCACCCTCTTGGGGGGGTATGACTCTGGGCTATTTCACTGGAGTTCATTGGGGTATTTCGCCATCTTTTGCAGGGGTTTCATCGGGCCAGGCCTTGTTCCTTTCCCCTCTCGTATTCTCTCATTTCACAAGCAGTTCATTCTCGGGTCTGGGTGTGACGGGCATCCGGCTCAATTCAATCTTTCAGGGGTTGTTCAGTTGGGTTCAGGGTAGTGTCACAGGTTCGATAGGGGGTTCCTTCTCATCGCCAAGTCAGGAGTCGGTGTGTTCTTTGCCATCGCGAACACTTTCCGGGTGCTTGCGGGATACGTACTGCTGCCGTCCGGGAGCACCTTTATCCGTGATTGTTCATTACCTTCCCTTCTTCACCTAAATTTTGTGTCTTTTTGCCCTCTTCTCAGGCATACTGACCAGCTAGGCCAAGGCACACCTCAGGCCTTGGTTCTTAGGAGTATCACTTTTCCCGCTTGAAGACTCTGACTACAAGTTGTAAGGCTGGCCGCAGGCCAGCCTGGATTTGTAGGAGGAGCCTGAGAGGGCTATTTAAACCTCCTCCTCTGTCAGGGCCAGTGTCGGTGGGATTTCTGGATTCCCACCCACCCGTTCCCCAGTTTCATACATTCTCATAGTATTTTGTTCTTATTCTTACATTCAGGGTATGCCCTCTTCTCAGGCATACTGACCAGCTAGGCCAAGGCACACCTCAGGCCTTGGTTCTTAGGAGTATCACTTTTCCCGCTTGAAGACTCTGACTACAAGTATAATATACTTTCTTTCAAATATAGAAAACATATTATAGTGCAGTGCTGCTGACCAATTCTGCAACTGCCGTTTCTCAGTGTAGGGAGGGACAGTTTGGTGTGTGGAGCTGGGACAGTCTGTAATTCACTAGCTACTAGGTCCACAAAGGTCCTTTTAAGGACTGGTATAGGTGTACAGTATATAGGGTTGTAATACACTTATAATATACTTTCTTTCAAATATAGAAAGTATATTATAGTGCACTGCTTTGTGCTGACCGATTCTACAGCTGTCTTTTCTCAGTGTAGGGAGGGACAGTTTGGTGTTTGGAGCAGGGACAGTCTGCAATTCACTAGCTACTAGGTCAACAAAGGTCCTTTTAAGGACTGCTATAGGTGTACAGTGTATAGGGTTGTAATACATGTATAATATACTTTCTTTAAAATATAGAAAGCATATTATACTGCACTTCTGTGCTGCTGAGTGCTGACCGATTCTGCAGCTGTCTTTTCTCAGTGTAGGGAGGGACAGTTTGGTGTTTGGAGCAGGGTCAGTCTGCAATTCACTAGCTACGAGGTCCACAAAGGTCCTTTTAAGGACTGGTATAGGTGTGCAGTATATAGGGTTGTAATACACGTATAATATACTTTCTTTCAAATATAGAAAGCATATTATACTGCACTGCTGTGCTGCTGAGTGCTGACCAATTCTGCAGCTGTCTTTTCTCAGTGTAGGGAGGGACAGTTTGGTGTTTGGAGCAGGGACAATCTGCAATTCACTAGGTACTAGCTAGCTACTACTAGGTCCACAAAGGTCCTTTTAAGGACTGGTATAGGTATACAGTATATAGGGTTGTAATACATGTATAATATACTTTCTTTCAAATATAGAAAGCATATTATAGTGCACTGCATGCAGTGCTGCTGACCGATTCTGCAGCTGTTGTTTCTCCGTGTAGGGAGGGACAGTTTCATGTTTGGAGCAGGGACAGTCTGCAATTCACTAGCTACTAGCTAGCTACTATTAGTTCCACAAAGATCCTTTTAAGGACTGGTATAGGTGTGCAGTATATAGGGTTGTAATACACGTATAATATACTTTCTTTCAAATATAGAAAGCATATTATACTGCACTGCTGTGCTGCTGAGTGCTGACCGATTCTGCAGCTGTCTTTTCTCAGTGTAGGGAGGGACAGTTTGGTGTTTGGAGCAGGGACAGTCTGCAATTCACTAGCTATGAGGTCCACAAAGGTCCTTTTAAGGACTGGTATAGGTGTACAGTATATAGGGTTGTAATACACGTATAATATACTTTCTTTCAAATATAGAAAGCATATTATACTGCACTGCTGTGCTGCTGAGTGCTGACCGATTCTGCAGCTGTCTTTTCTCAGTGTAGGGAGGGAAAGTTTGGTGTTTGGAGCAGGGACAGTCTGCAATTCACTAGCTACTAGCTAGCTACAACTAGGTCCACAAAGGTACTTTTAAGGACTGGTATAGGTGTACAGTATATAGGGTTATAATACACGTATAATATACTTTCTTTCAAATATAGAAAACATATTATAGTGCACTGCGTGCAGTGCTGCTGACCAATTCTGCAACTGCCGTTTCTCAGTGTAGGGAGGGGCAGTTTGGTGTTTGGAGCAGGGACAGTCTGCAATTCCCTAGCTACTAGGTCCACAAAGGTCCTTTTAAGGACTGGTATAGGTGTACAGTATATAGGGTTGTAATACACTTATAATATACTTTCTTTCAAATATAGAACGTATATTATAGTGCACTGCTGTGTGCTGACCGATTCTGCAGCTGTCTTTTCTCAGTGTAGGGAGGGACAGTTTGGTGTTTGGAGCAGGGACAGTCTGCAATTCACTAGCTACTAGGTCAACAAAGGTCCTTTTAAGGACTGGTATAGGTGTACAGTATATAGGGTTGTAATACATGTATAATATACTTTCTTTCAAATATAGAAAGCATATTATACTGCACTGCTGTGCTGCTGAGTGCTGACCGATTCTGCAGCTGTCTTTTCTCAGTGTAGGGAGAGACAGTTTGGTGTTTGGAGCAGGGACAGTCTGCAATTCACTAGCTACGAGGTCCACAAAGGTCCTTTTAAGGACTGGTATAGGTGTGCAGTATATAGGGTTGTAATACATGTATAATATACTTTCTTTCAAATATAGAAAGCATATTATACTGCACTGCTGTGCTGCTGAGTGCTGACCGATTCTGCAGCTGTCTTTTCTCAGTGTAGGGAGGGACAGTTTGGTGTTTGGAGCAGGGACAGTCTGCAATTCACTAGCTACTAGCTAGCTACTACTAGGTCCACAAAGGTCCTTTTAAGGACTGGTATAGGTATACAGTATATAGGGTTGTAATACATGTATAATATACTTTCTTTCAAATATAGAAAGCATATTATAGTGCACTGCATGCAGTGCTGCTGACCGATTCTGCAGCTGTTGTTTCTCCGTGTAGGGAGGGACAGTTTCATGTTTGGAGCAGGGACAGTCTGCAATTCACTAGCTACTAGCTAGCTACTATTAGTTCCACAAAGATCCTTTTAAGGACTGGTATAGGTGTGCAGTATATAGGGTTGTAATACACGTATAATATACTTTCTTTCAAATATAGAAAGCATATTATACTGCACTGCTGTGCTGCTGAGTGCTGACCGATTCTGCAGCTGTCTTTTCTCAGTGTAGGGAGGGACAGTTTGGTGTTTGGAGCAGGGACAGTCTGCAATTCACTAGCTACTAGCTAGCTACTACTAGGTCCACAAAGGTCCTTTTAAGGACTGGTATAGGTATACAGTATATAGGGTTGTAATACATGTATAATATACTTTCTTTCAAATATAGAAAGCATATTATAGTGCACTGCATGTAGTGCTGCTGACCGATTCTGCAGCTGTTGTTTCTCCGTGTAGGGAGGGACAGTTTCATGTTTGGAGCAGGGACAGTCTGCAATTCACTAGCTACTAGCTAGCTACTATTAGTTCCACAAAGATCCTTTTAAGGATATAGTATAGGTGTACTATTTGGTGTGCAGTATATAGGGGTGTAATACACATATAAAATTCTTTCAGATATAGAAAGCATAGTATAGTGCATTTCCACTGTGCAGCATTGTGACTGCTGAGTGGTTCTTTAGCGATACTACAAAAAGTGACAAACGCAATTAGAAAAAAGTATTATAACTGTTGTGATAGACCAGTGGCCCCCCAAAACAACAGATTGAAGTGGGGTGTTATATACCTTCTTCCACATATACTGCACTTCTCTAGAGACTTTTGTCACAGGGTCATTTAAAAAATGACAGGCAGGGGAAGAGGCAGGCCCTTCTACAGGGGTGGTAGGGGTAGGGCAGGAGCAACAGACTTCAGCCAAAGTGCGAAATTGCAGAAGGTGCGCTCGATTACGTCAAAGGACGCACCAGACTTGGTTGAGTGACTCACTCAGCCTTACTCTTCTGCACCCTTCTCATCCTTTCGATCTGTACTCTCTTCTTCACTCTCTGTTGTGTGCACCCCCAAAGACACTACCACCAACACCACATATATACCACATATACCCCCTGCTTGAGTCACAGGAATTATTTTCAGATCCATCACAAGACATTGCCGATGCGCAGCCATTCTTGGCATTGGATCAGGAAGAGGAGGTAGCAACAGCCGCCACTCAACAGTCTGACGACAATACCCAGGTCAGCCCAAGGAGGTTGGTCCCCGGTGTTGCGGCCTACTCCGAGATCTCTAATTATAGTGGTGGGGAAGGTGACGTCGATGATGATATGTCTAGTGATGTCACGTGGGTGCCCACAAGAGAGGAGGAGGATGGGAGTTCAGAGAGAGATATGGACCAGCTATCTGGGGAGAAGCAGGCGGAACATACATTGCACAGAAGGGACAAACCAGACTGCTAATGTATCAGGAGTGAGGCATCAACCATGTACAGTCACATCTGGCACTCCCAGGATGCCGGCACATGGCTCCGCAGTGTGGGCTTTTTTTAACGTGTCCGCTGCTGACAATAGTGTTGCCATCTGCAGCCTTTGCAGTCAACGCATAAGTCGTGGTAAGCCCAACACTCGCCTAGGGACGACCGCCTTAAGAAGGCACATGAGCTGCCATCACCGAGCCCAGCGGAACCCACAAAGCCACACTCCGGGCTCTCACCATCCAGCCTCTTCTACTTCTCCCTCTCCTCTGAATTGTCTTCCACTCCACCTTCCATCATGCCGTCCTCACATTTTTCTGGAAAAAGGCAGGCTTCCATGGGCCAAATGTTCGAGCGTAAAAAAATGATGACGCCGGATAATCCTCTTGCCCAACGGTTGACCGCTGGCTTGTCAGAACTGATAGCCCACCAACTACTGCCATATAAACTGGTGGACTCGGAGGCCTTTTGAAAATTTGTGGCCATTGGAACACTACAATGGAAGGTCCCAGGAAGGAAGTATTTCTCACAGAAGGGCATCCCAGATCTATATGGCCATGTTCAGCGGCAAGTGAATGTATCTCTGGCACACAGTGTCGGTGCTGAGATACATCTGACCACAAACACATGGTCTAGCAAACACGGGCAGGGAAGGTATATAACTTTTACTGCCCACTGGGGGAACCTTCTGACGGCCATCAAGCATATAACCCGTGGCACCTGTGTAGATTTGGTTTTACTGCCACGGATTGCATGTAGGCCTACCTCTTCTTCTCCTCCTCCTACTCCATCCTCCCTCTCCTCCTCGGCTGACTCCTCCTTTTCCGCTGCTAGCATCTCTTCTGCTGCACCACCCAAGATCCCCAGAACCTATTTGACATGCCAGATGAGACGTTGCCATGCTGTGCTGCGTCTGTTGTGCCTGGAAGCCAAGAGCCACACTGGCCCTGCACTCCTTTCAGCTTTGCCTTCACAGGCAGATCAGTGGCTAACACCACTCAATTTGACAGTTGGTAAAGTGGTGTGTGACAATGGTGCCAATCTGCTTAGTGCATTGAAACATGGCAAAATTACACACGTGCCATGCATGGGACATGTCTTAAACTTGGTCGTGCAGCGATTCGTTTGTCAAATACCCTGGGGTCCAGGACATCTTGCGGCAGGCAAGGAAAATCTCGGCCCATTTCAGAAGATTTTACACGGCCATGGCTTGCCTTGCTGACATTCACCGGTGACACAATCTGCCGGTCAGACGTCTTATTTGCGATTGCCTGACGCGATGGAACTCAACCTTCTATATGCTTGATAGGCTGCTCCAGCAGAAAAGTGCAGTTAACTACTACCTGTACGAACTCTGCGGCAGAACAGGTTCTGGGAAGCTTGGTTTTTTTTTCACCGTGCCAGTGGCTGCTCATGCGCGACACATGCAGACTTCTGCGGCCATTTAAAGAGGTCACCAAACTGGTCAGTCGCAGCCATGGCGCCATCAGTGACATCGTACCTTATGCCTTCTTTATGGAGTGTGCATTGCATCGTGTCATTGATCAAGCCGTGGAGGAGCAGAAAGATGAGAAAGTCGCAATGCTGGATGAATTCCCAGGGGGGGCTACTCTATCTGAGACAAGTCAACAACAGGAGTCTGAAGAAGAGTCAGAGGAGGATGGTGTCGGGGTGGATGAGGAGGAGCAAGAAGAGCATGCTTTAAACATTTCTGGGATCCCTGCTGTTGTCCATGGATGGGAGAGGAGAACGAGGAGGACAACATTATCCTGGATGATGAGCAAGAGCCAGGCCACCACACCGCTCCCAGTTTAATGCAAATGGGGGCCTTCATGCTCCAGTGTTTTAACAGGGACCCCGTATAAAAAGCATAAAGGTCAAGGACCAGTACTCGTTGACAACGTACTTAGACCCCCGGTACAAACACAAAATGGCGGAAATGTTACCACCATCACAGAGGGCTGTCAGAATGAAGCAGGCCTTGCTTAAAGAAATGCTGCATTCTGCTTTTGCGTGCGCTGGCAGAGGAGGAATTCCCACTCCCAGAGAAAGAGTTGCGGGTACCAATCCAACAGCGCCTGCAAGAAGAGGGCGGTTTGAAGATGTGTTGGTCACTTCTGATATGAGCTCATTCTTTCAGCCGACCCATCAACAGGTGTCACCCGGATCCAGCATCAGGGAACGCCTAGACCGATAGGTGTCTGACTACATCGGGTTAACGGCCGTTGTGGACGCTCTGAGGAGTGATGAACCCCTGGACTACTGGGTGGGCAGGCTTGACCTCTGGCCAGAGCTTGCCCAATTTGCAATGGAACTGTTGGCTTGCCCCTCGCCCAGTGTCCTGTCCGAAAGGATGTTCAGCGCAGCAGGGGGGATCATGACCGATAAGCGCACTCGCCTAGCTCACGACAGTGTTGACTACCTCACATTTCTAAAAATGAATGAGGCATGGATCTCGGAGGAATTCAACACATGTGACCAGTAGACCATGTATATGCATAACTCTATAAACGATGTATATAATCTAGCACATAGACCTTTTTTCTACCTTTGGCTCACTTCCTTGTACAAAAAAAGCACACCGTACTATATGCCCGTACCCTCCTGTTTGAAGAGGTTGAGCGGTGTCATATTTTTGGGTCCCGCAGTGAGTTGCTGGTATCAGTGCTGGTGTCAGTGCTCTCTATCTCAGTGATGGTGTGGTGTCAGTGCTCTCTATCTCGGTGCTGGTGTGGTCTCAGTGCTCTCTATCATGGTGCTGGTGTCAGTGCTCTCTATCATGGTGCTGGTGTCAGTGCTCTCTATCACGGTGCTGGTGTCAGTGCTCAGTCTCTATCACAGTGCTGGTTTCAGACAGTGAGGGAGATAGCAGCGGAGAAGCCAATAAGCAGGCATTGCCAGCACCATGGCTGTGGATCAGCACTGGACTGGCACCTCCGGACCACCGCAGTGGAGCCCTGCATAGGTGGGGGTAAGGACCGGGCAGAGGGAGGGGCTCAAGCACAGGTTGGCACACTGGGACACTGCCACAGGACTGCGCTGCCCTGACTGTGGCACTGATCATCTCCAGCACCCCCTTCATAGCCTGCCCTGACCTTGCCTCTCCTCCATGGCCTTCATGCGTTCTTGAATTGTCAAAATTGCACAGGTAAAAAAAGAATGCTTGTCGTTGTCGATCCCAGATTCACTTAATACTTTTGTTATGTCAGTGTCCATGTTGTTGGACTATGTGTGCACAGCTAGTAAGTATTTTTGTGGCTGAAAATATGACCTGGAGGTTTTTAAGGTTTGCCTGCCATTAAAGTCAATGGGGTCTGCCGCAAATCTTGCAGTTCACGAAATTTTGGCCATGTTCGCGGTTCGCGTTCGCGAAATGTCCCGTTGGAAGTTCATCCATCACTAATTCTTGGTCCTGAGGTTTATTTGTGTCTGTGAGGCTGTCAGTTGTGCTACAGTGATTAGGTATATTTTGGGGGGACTAGGACCACTATATGTATGCAGTGCACAGTATATAGCGACTAGGTACAGATTCTGATCACCCTCCAGCCCTTCTAACTGACTAGCAGGTTGAACGATAAAACTTCACCCGATTCTCTCATGCACACACTCATTGTGGAAGGGGAAATCCTCCCCTCTGTGGTATTGTATTCTAAACTTTTTTTTTTTAATCTGTAGCACCGTGTGTGCCAACACTCTGGATGGAGGTGCACAGAGACACCTTTGCACAGCAGTATTGTCAGGCTGGGGGGGGGGGGGGTAGTGTAATGCTACGTACACATGTAGCAAACTATCCGGAGGACTTAGTCTGGCGGACTTTCCGCCAGACTGTTCGCCGGACTTTCCGAACGAGCTACTTAACCACACACGCCACTTTTTTAGCGGACTAATATGGCTTACTATGTCCGCCAGACTATCCGCCGTACTTTTGAAATGAACGGACTCGCCCACACACGGAGAGGAAAGTCCGCTCATTTTGAGCGCGTCTCCAGGTAGCCGGGGCCAGTGAAGGAGGCGTCGCTGGCCCTGTCACCTGGCATGGACTTAAAGGGGAACCCCTACGCCGAAAAATCGGCGTGGGGGTTGCCCCCTAGGTCCATATCAGACCCTTATCCGAGCACGCTACCAGGCCGGCCAGGAAAGGGGGTGGGGACGAGCGAGCGCCCCCCTCCTGAGCCGTGCCAGGCCGCGTGCCCTCAACATGGGGGGTGCCTTGAGGAAGGGGTGGCCGCGTGGCCCCCCACCCCAAAGCAGCTTGTCCCCATGTTGATGAGGACAAGGGCCTCTTCCCGACAACCCTGGCCGTTGGTTGTTGGGGTCTGCGGGCGGGGGGCTTATTGGAATCCGTGAGCCCCCTTTCATAAGGGGCCCCCGGATCCCGGCCCCCCACCCTATGTGAATGAGTATGGGGTACAATGTACCCCTATCCATTCACCTGTAAAAAAAAGTTAAAAAAAACACAACACACAAGGGTTAAAATAGTTTATTGCACAGCTCCGGTGGTCTTCCGTCTTCGGGGGTCTTCTCGCCGGACTCCTTCACTATCTTTTGCTAGCTCTTTTACTAGCGGAGGAGCCCGGCTTTCTTCTTCTCCGCCGCCACCCTCTTCTTCCGACTTCGGGGGTCTTGTCCCCCTCTTCGGGGGTCTTGTCCCCTCTTCGGTTCTTCTTGCCGGGCCACCGCGCCTTCTTCTAGCTCTTTTACAAGTGGTGGCACGGTCTTCTGTTGCCGCTGTCTTCTGGCCTTCTGTTCTTCTCTTCTGTTCTGAAGAACCGAAGAGGGGGACAAGACCCCGAAGTCGGAAGAAGAGGGCGGCGGCGGCAAAGAAGAAAGCTGGGCTCCTCCACTAGTAAAAGAGCTAGCAGAAGATAACGGAGGAGTCTTGCGAGAAGACTCCCGAAGACGGAAGACCCCCGGAGCTGTGCAATAAACTATTTTAACCCTTGTGTGTTGTGTTTTTTTTTACTTTTTTTTTTACAGGTGAATGGGTAGGGGTACATTGTACCCCATACTAATTCACATAGGGTGGGGGGCCGGGATCCGGGGGCCCCCTTATGAAAGGGGGCTCATGGATTCCGATAAGCCCCCCGCTCGCAGACCCCGACAACCAACTGCCAGGGTTGTCGGGAAGAGGCCCTTGTCCTCATCAACATGGGGACAAGGTGCTTTGGGGTGGGGGGCGCTCGTCCCCACCCCCTTTCCTGGCCGGCTGGGTAGCGTGCTCGGATAAGGGTCTGATATGGACCTAGGGGGGCCCCCATGCCGATTTTTCAGCGTAGGGGTTCCCCTTTAAGTCCATACCAGGTGACGGGGCCAGCGACGCCTCCTTCGCTGGCGCCGGATACCTGGGGACACGCTCAAAATTTCAAAAGTACGGCGGACTAGCACACACACGGCCGTACTGTCCGCCGAAATGTGAGTCCGGCGGACAGATTGAAGTGCAAAAATACTTTCTGAGTCCGCCGGACTTTTGGGTAAAAAAAGTCCGCCGGACAATCCCCCCGTGTGTAGGCACCGGCGGACTTGAGTTTGCTGGACTTTTCCACCGGATTGTTTGATCGTGTGTACGAGGCATTAGATGCATTAGCCAATTAACATACACTAACAAAATGA
The DNA here is from genome assembly GCF_037356315.1 of Lithobates pipiens. NCBI lineage: Eukaryota > Metazoa > Chordata > Amphibia > Anura > Ranidae > Lithobates > Lithobates pipiens. The sequence continues at coordinate 164,059,538 of NW_027507784.1, forward strand.
AGCCAAATTCATGCTCACAGCATGCTGCAGCAGTTTTTTTCCTAATGGGAAAACGGTTTCACATAAATGAATAACAGCTGACCATTGTAAGCACCCTATCTGCAACTGCTATATCGGCAAGACAGCTTGTTCTTTTGGAGAACAACAGACTTACTGGCAGGATCACCAGGTGAAAATAAAAGAAAGAAAGCCTAAAAAAGAAAACGAATCTAAGAACTGGTAAACTGCAATATAATAAATGTTTGCTTTGGTTTTAACACCACTTTAATAACTATTACAGTGGGAAGCTCTCATGTTTAATAGCAGCTATTATTCATTATGTTTGACACCAGCCAAACAGATAAATGCCCCAAAAACCAAGGTTCAGTTCAAACCTTGAAGGTTTTTTTTTTCTTACCTTAAAGTGGTTGTAAAAAAAAAACAGAAAGTACAGGAGGGAAAGAGAGGGAGTGGGAAAGATGAGAAAGACATATTACAGTACAATGAGACTTGTGTTAGAAATTAAGCTAAATTAACTCATATCTCTGAACCTGTCTTTTTTTTTGTGCGCCTGCTGGGGCTTTTCCCCTTCTCTGTTTCCTTTTTTTCCCTCGTAGCCTCATCCCATAGGTTTTCAACTTGTCTAATCACTCCCCCCCATGATGATTTAAGAAGTATGGGAGGAGAGAGATATGCTCTCAATTTCTTTTTTTTTTGGATTAGGATGAATGGAGATAATGAGGGACGAGGGGGGGGGGGTAGCGGGTGGGTGGGGGGGAGCTCGGGAGGGGGGGGACGGGGTGGGGATACAGGTGGAGAGTCTAAGATAAATACACAAATAAGATTAGACAATTATAATAAGGGGGGGGGGCTCAGGTCCCTGGGGGGGACTTACATGACCTAGGTTCCTAGAAGAGGTGGTCACTTAGGAGAGTATTATAATTCACTAGGGATAAAGAGGGGGAAAATGGGATGATAGGGGTTGCAGTGGTTTTTCCTTTTTCCCCCTTTTTTTTTTTTTTTTTTTTTCTCGAAGTGTTGGGAGGAGGGGGGATTTAATATAATACATAATATTTTTTCTTTGTTTTTTTCTTGCTTTTTTTGGGGGGGGAGGGGGTAATGGAGGTGGAGGGTTAGTAAATGAATATGTGAATGATGGTGCACAGGGGATGGTTTAGACTTGTGAGGGATGAGAGGGCGGGACAAGGAGGGATAATGAGCAGGGGGGGAGAGTACATAGAACTAGAACACAAGAAATTGTCGGTTCCTTTTTTTTTTGTGGATAATTAATAAATATGGTCAATCACTAATCACTAATCACTAATCACTAATATTAGTAACCTTTAATATCATCACTATTAAAATAAAGCACATAGCTAAGGACCTGGGGGAAACGGAGGGTTTACGGATTGGGACCAGACCCCCCTACCTGAACCAAAGGATGAATAAAATAACTTTATAAGATGTGGCCTCCGGCTCTGTCCCCCCCCCCCCCCCTCTTTTCCTTTTCTCCCTCTCCCCACCTTGCCTCCCCTCCCCCCCCCTTTTTTTTTTTTTTTTGGGATGAGGAATGTAAGGTATTATATTGTATTGTATTGTTGTTTTATTGTATTAATGTACGTTTTTTTTGGAACAAGGTCAATACACAATATGGCTCTTGGAGGAAGGAAGAGAGAAACGGAGAGGAGACATGGAAAATGGGAAAGGGGGGGGATTGATATAAATTATATATACAGGGGAGGCTTAAGCTTTGGATAAATATAGAGATGGGTACATGTATGAATTTGCAAACACAGGTGCAGCTGTGGATGTGTGTGTCCATATATGTATATGCAAGGGTATAGGTGTATATATGTAAAAGTATATACGTAGATGGGAATGGACAGACATAATTAACTTTGCCTCTATTACGGCTTTTGTCTCCTTTTTATTTTTTTTGATACCCCCCCTCTTTCAAAGAGCCATGTTGGAGTAGACACAATCTGTGTAGAGAAGTAACAGGTGACAGTATAAAACATGATATTATAAAAGACTGGCGGAGGGCACGGGGGAAGCTCGCCCAGGAGCAGCCAAGCACAACCACAAAACCCCATTAGGTAAACACTCATAATCCGGAGGGTCCGGAAATTGAGTGGTTAAAAGCAGTAGAGCTTTGAGATTCGTGGGGAGACCGTTGGTAAACGGCCAACCCAGGGATTGGTAGTTGGGGAGGGAGTGAGGGAGTAGTAGATTGGACGGGAGGGAGGGGGGCGGAAGGGGGTAGGGCTAGAGGGGGTTTTTCCCCCCCCCCTTTTTTTTTTTTTGCACCTTTATTTGTCTCTGCCTCTTTCCCCGAGAAGATATGGAAACTTTAAAAATAATGTCCCTGAATGTAAAGGGACTGAACGTTCCGGAAAAAAGACGAATGTTATTCCATGATTTAAAGAGACTGAAGATAGATGTAGCGTTTATTCAAGAAACACATTTCAGAGAAAATAATCTCTCTCTGCTGAGGTCTACGGGGTATCCAACGGTTTACCATGCACTTAACCCGATTTCCAAAACTAAGGGAGTCACCATCATGATATCAAAAACAGTAGCATGGAATCATAGGGATTCCATGATAGATGCAAAGGGAAGGTATCTGTTTGTAAAGGGGACTATAGGAGGGGTAGGAGTTACATTAGCAACATATTATGCCCCCAATATACAACAAGACCTCTTTGTTAAAGAGATACTTGATAAACTTATGGAATTTGAAGGACAGTTGATTATGGGGGGAGACCTTAATATCCCATTAATCCCCAGTGAAGACACCTCATCAGGGACATCGTCAGTGACACCTAAAATAAGAAAGAGGATAGCCCAGGCAATAACAGAAACAAAACTGGTAGATATATGGCGATTATTACACCCCAAGGAAAGAGATTACTCTTTTTTCTCTAATCTGCACAGAGTGTATTCACGGATAGATATGTTTTTTATTCCGCATAAACAATTATCCTCAGTTAAGGAAGCCACTATTGGTCTAATTACCTGGTCAGATCATGCCCCAATCTTTTTAAAATATAACTTAACGGGGAAAAAACATTTAACCTCTAGGATGTGGAAACTCAATGAGAGCCTCCTTCAGGATCCTTTAGTCCTGGAGGATGTCAGAAAGGAGATAAAATTCTTCTTTCAGGAGAATGAAGGCCCAGAAAGTTCCTCGGGAACAATCTGGGAAACGCACAAGGCAGTAATCAGAGGAGTATTGATTAAGCATGGAGCAAGGATTAAGAAGGAAAGAGAAACTAAGTTAACAGAATTATTAGTAAAAATGCAACATCTAGAAGCCCAACATAAACATGCCCAGAACTTAGAAGTTGAACAAGAATTAATAAGTACACGTAGGCAAGTTACAGATCTGCTACAGTACAGAGCTAAAATGGCAATTCAGATAGGACGTAAGTGTAGCTATGAATCCGGCAATAAATGCGGAAAACAACTAGCGAGAGCATTACGGGAAATACAATCCAAGACATACATACCTATAATTAGAAAAAAAGGTGGGGAGGAAGAACGAGTGCCAGAACAGATTGCTGGTGTGTTTGGCGATTTCTACTCCTCATTGTATAATCTGAACTTGAGGGCATCAGATCAAGCTAAGATAAATGAATACATAAGATCAAGCGAAATGCCGACTCTGACAAGTACTGCACGGGAGGAGATGGAATCTCCAATCACACTAGAAGAAGTACAAAACACGATAAAACAGATAAAAAGTGGGAAAGCACCTGGCCCAGATGGACTAACAGCCCAATATTATAAGACGCTTATGCCGGAATTATGTCCATATATGGTTAAACTGTTTAATGAAATAGGAGACATATCGACTTTCCACTTAGATACACTTAAAGCTACAATCACAGTGATACAGAAAGAAGGTAAAGACCCAAAACAATGTGGAAGTTATAGGCCAATATCTTTACTGAACGCAGATTTGAAAATATTTAGCAAATTACTAGCCTTGAGGATACAACAGTATTTGCCCTCTTTGATTCATCAAGACCAAGTGGGATTTGTCCCAACAAGAGAATCAAGGGACAATACTATTAAGGCCTTAAACCTAATATATACAGTCAACTCTACCGAGACCCCCTGTATATTTCTGGGAACAGATGCAGAAAAGGCTTTTGATCGGGTGGGGTGGGGGTTCATGTTCTCGGTACTCCGACATATAAAGCTAGGAGGGAAAATGATGGGCTGGATAACAAGCTTGTATGAAAAACCTACAGCTCAAGTAAGAGTAAATGGAGTGGTATCTACATCTTTCCCAATAACAAATGGGACCAGACAGGGATGTCCATTGTCCCCTTTGTTATTTGCGTTGACCCTTGAACCACTTCTATGCAGAGTAAGGCTCAACAGGGATATCCAAGGAATAACCATAGGAGAAACCCATAATAAAGTTGCAGCATATGCAGATGATATGCTTTTTACAGTGATGAATCCGATAATCTCGCTCCCAAATCTATGTAAGGAAATCGAGACATACAGTACACTATCCCACTTTAAAATAAACTGCTCCAAGTCAGAAGCCTTAATGATAGCAGTCCCAGAGAAAATGACGAGACTAATAAAATTAAATTATAAATTTAATTGGACGGACTATGGCTTGAAATACTTGGGAATAACGATCGCAACAGATTTCAATAAGATATATGAATTAAATTTCGCACCAGTATTGAAGATGGTACGAGGATGCCTGGAGAGATGGCACAGGGGAATACATTCCTGGTTTGGAAGAAATAATATAATCAAGATGAATATTCTGCCAAAACTCCTGTACCTCCTCCAGGCGATCCCAATGTTAATACCAAGAAATTTTTTTAGAACTATACAAACATTATTTATGAAATTTATTTGGGCAGACAAACAACCAAGGATACGGAGGACATTATTAACATTACCAAAGCAATACGGGGGATTAGCAACACCAGACATATATAAATATTACCAGGCAATACATCTAGGTAGATTACTAGACTGGTGTCGACATGGAGATCAGAAAATATGGGTAAAATTAGAGCAAGCCCAATGTAGGGAGCTACTACATAGAGCACCTTGGTGCTACAGAAATTTGACCTCAGACACGAAGCTACACCCTACAATAGGACCCACATTACAGATATGCTACCATCTCTTAGCTAAGAATAAGATATCGACACAGAACTCCCCTCTAGTCCCTATATTGGGTAACCCCCGATTTATACCAGGCATACAGAAAGGACCTTTTGATAAGTTGATTAAAAAAGGAATATATCAAGCTTCGCATTTCGTGAAAAAAGGTAAATGGCCAACAATGCAGGAGATGATAGATAGAAAAGGGCCCTTTCAATTAGATTTCTGGCAGGCGGCACAATTAGGACATTTTCTAAGAACAGAGATAGTGCCAGAGTTATTAGACCGAGACTATATGCCATTTGAGAAACTCTGTACGGAAAAGGAACCAATTACGCATGTAATCTCGAAAATGTATGCGTTACTGATTAAACCCGTAGAAAAATTTCAGTTACCCTTCTTTCGGAAGTGGGAAATAGACCTAGGAAGGACTTTCTCTGAGGAGCAGAAGAAAAATATGATACAATCAATTTTTAAAACAGCAACATGCACAAAATTACAGGAAACTAATTATAAAATTATCGCACAGTGGTACAGAACACCAGAAAAACTTCAAAAATATTTCCCTCATATATCAAATAAGTGTTGGAGGTGCCAGAAAGAAGTGGGACATTTTTTACATATATTTTGGTCATGTCCAAAAATTAAGAAATACTGGAAAGATGTACGAGAGATTGCTCAAAAATTCAGTGAAGTAGAAATACGGGAGGACCCAGCAGTATTCCTCCTGAACTTGTCAGAGACCTCAGGAAATATAGGTGGGAATTCCATCCTGTGTCACTTGGTAAATACAGCCAAGTCATGTATAACACTTAGGTGGAAACAAATACAACCCCCCAGTGTGAGCATGTGGTTGAAGAAAGTTGAGGAGGTGAACAGGATGGAAGACCTAATATGGACAGCCAGGAAAAGAAGGAAAACTTACTTAGAAATATGGACACCATGGAACCTCTATATCTCCTCGGGGGAGGGAAGGAGACAGATCGATGCGATTTAAGGGGGAGGAGGGGGAGATATAGGGGAAGGAGATGAGAACTCCCCCTCTCTCCCCCCCTCCCCCTCTCTTTGGTTTGGTCCCCTTTTTTTTGGGGGGGGGGGGGGAAGAATAGGGGGGAAAATATTAGGGGGGAAGATGAAAAATAAGAGGAAAACAATACAACTCTGGCCTGATTGGGAACAGTACCAACCTAGGACCAGACATGGGGTATGTGGGACTGAGAGAGAAGTTTCTATGATACAGTCCCGATATATTATATATATTACCATTAACCTAGCCTGCTCTCTCTTTGGATTTATACATTACATTATAAAGGGAGTAAGAGGCTAAGGGAATAGAATGAATTGTTATGCTCTTTTTGTTTATTATGTATGAATATGGAAACTCGATGTATGACTCTTAGATTGTTTATGTAAAATTCTATTCTTGTTTACTTGAGGAAAAAAATGGAAAGGGAAAAAATAAATAAATAAAGAAATTGGAAAAAATAAAGTGGTTGTAAACCCTTATATATACCCAGTGAAGTGACTAGCCTCAGGTAATACACAGATAAAAAAAGATCTTTCTACATAAGTTGTACCTGTTTATCTGCATTATTCTCTTCTCTACATCTGTTCAAAGCCTAGAATTTATAAAACTTGTCTGAGCTGGCAGAAAAAAGGGGGCCGAGAGATGAAGTTACAATCTGCAGAGCTCAGTGAGGAGAGCTGATTGGAGGGAAAGGGGCACACCCCTTTCACACAACGCACAGGAACAGAGCTGAGGCTGTCAATCAGCTGGAGCTCCCATCCCCTGCCATTCTTTTTCTCTTGGTGTCAAGAAAACTTGTTAGAAGTTATTCATGCTAATAGTAGAGGAATAAAGCAACAGACAGAAATGACACTTAGTGCTATTAATTGAGACAAATACACACTATAGAGGGATATGCTTTTTTCATATTTCACATCTGAGATTTACAACCACTACAATGCATTCTACTGTATACATTAAGGTAAAAAACCTTCTGCATGGAGACCCCCCCCACCCATGTTTACCTGAGCCTGTTCACAATCCAGGTCTGTGTACAAGAGCAGAGGCTCTCTCAACTCTCTCTACATGTTGCCTCAGACACAGCAATGAGAGCCATTGGCTCCTATTGCTGTCAATCACAGCCAATGCGGAGGGAGTTATGGGGGGGGGGGATACAGAGAGCTGGTTAGGGCGTGAGCATGCATGAGTGGGCAGGGGACGGAAAAGCCAGAAGCCCCAGCAGAGGACCCAAGAAGAGGAGGATCTGGGCTACACAGTGCAAAATCATTGTATACCTTAGGGGTTATTTACGAAATGCAAATCCATTTTGCACTACAAATGAAAACTACAAGCGCAAAGTGCACTTGAAATTGCACTGAAAGTGCACTTGGAAGTGCAGTCGCTGTAGATCGGAGGGGGACATGCAAGAAAAATAAAAAACAGCATTTTAGCTTGCACATGATTGGATAATAAAATCAGCAGAGCTTCCCCTCATTTCAGATTCATCCCTGAGATTTACAGTGACTGCATTTCCAAGTGCACTTTGCACTTGTAGTTTGCACTTGTAGCACAAAGTGGAATTGCCTTTCGTAAATGTTTTTATTTATTTTTTTAAATAAAAAAATTGAGCCTTTAGAATCACTTTAACTACTTTCCGACCCCCGGCTGTCAAATGACGGCCAGGCGGAGGACCTATTGTGGGCGATCGTGCGCACGCATCCCTGTTTCTTCGGTGGCGGCATGTCACGGAGACACCGCTCGCCACCGAAGGGGGTGAACAGCCATTGGGCATGGCTGTTTACCATGTGATCGGCCCTGATAAAGTCACGGCCGATCACAGATGGTCACACCTCCACTGTGCACGGCGCATGCGCGCGAGCGAGCTGCTCATGCACGTCGGTGGTGGCGTGTTTCCCGGGAACACTGCTCGTCACCCACGCTGGTAAACAGCCATTGGCTGGCTGTTTACCCACGGGATCGGCTTTGATCGTTTCACAGCCGATCACTAAAATGTAAACAAACCGTGGTAACGAGATGTTACCGGGTTCTCCTCCTCACACACCGATCGTGTGTGAGGAGGAGATTGCGGTAACATCTCGTTACTGCTTACAGTGTACACCAACACACACTGATTGCCCCCCCAATAAAGAGGACCTGCACCACTCCTCATAGTACATGTCACTCAGTCCATCAGAGTACCTGTCATAGTCCATCAGAGTACTTGACCTGTCACAGCCCATCAGAGTACCCGAGTACCTGTCACAGCCTCACAGCCCATCAGAGTACCCTAGTACCTGTCACAGTCCATCAGACTACCCGAGTACCTATCAGACCATCAGAGTACCCGAGTACCTGTCACATTCCATCAGAGTACCCAAGTACCTGTCAGTCCATCAGAGTACCCGAGTACCTGTCACGGCCCATCAGAGTACCTGAGTACCTGTCACAGCCCATCAAAGTACCCGAGTACCTGTCACAGCCCATCAGAGTATCCGAATACCTGTCACAGCCCATCAGAGTACCCGAGTACCTGTCCCAGTCCATCTGAGTACCTGAGTACCTGTCACAGTTCATCTGAGTACCTGAGTACCTGTCCCAGTCTATCTGAGTACCCAAGTACCTGTTACAGTTCATCTGAGTACCTGTCACAGTTCATCCGAGTACCTGAGTACCGGTCACAGTTCATCTGAGTACCTGAGTACCGGTCACAGTTCATATGAGTACCTGAGTACCTATCACCGCCCTTCAGAGTACCCAAATACCAGTCACCAGGCCATCAGAGAACCTGTTACCAGGCCATCAGAGTACCCGAGTACCTGTCACCAGGTCATCAGAGTACCCGAGTACCTGTCACCAGGCCATCAGAGTACCAAAGTACCTGTCACCAGGCCATCAGAGTACTCAAGTACCTGTCGCCAGGCCATCAGAGTACTCAAGTACCTATCTGCAGCCCATCACAGTACCCAAGTACCTATTTGCAGCTCATGCTTCATAGAATATACGTTGGGGTGTTTGCTTTCCAAAATGGGGTCATTTTGTGGGTAATTGCACTGTCCTGGTGCTTCAGGACCTTCAAAAGTGTGATAGGTAGGAATGAAATGAGATGTGTCATTTATGCTCCTAGAACGCCTGAAGGTACTACTTCAATTTTTGGCCTCTCTATGTGACCAGGCTGTGTAAAAGTCCTACACATGTGGTAATGCCATACTCAGGAGGAGTAGCAGAATGTGTTTTGGGGTGTAATTTTTGCTATATACATGCTATGTGTTAGAAATATCTTATAAATTGACAACTTTGTGTAAAAAAAAATGCGTTTTCATTTTTTTCCACATATTACAAAAACTTCTGGAAAAAAATGAACCGTTCAAAAGACTCATTATGCCTCACAGATTATGCGTTGGGGTATTTGCTTTCCAAAATGGGGTCATTTTATAGGAAATTCCATTGTCCTGGTACTCCAGGGCCTTCAAAAGTGTAATAGGTGGCTGTGAAATGAGATGCATCATTTTTGCTCGTAGAACATCTGAAGGTACTACTTCAATGTTGGTGCTCTGTATGTGGCCAGGCTGTGTAAAAGTCTCACACATGTTGTATCGCCATACTCGGGAAGAGTAGCAGAATGTATTTTGGGGTGTAATTTGTTGTATGCATATGCTGTGTGTGAGAAATAACCTGATAATATGACAATTTTGTAAAAAATAAATAAATAATAATAATAATCAAAAAAATCTTAATTTTTTAAAGAATTGTGGGAAAAAATAACAACTTAAAAAAACTCACCATGCTACTTACTTAATACCTTGGAATGTCTACTTTCTAAAAAGGGGTCATTTGGGGGGTATTTGTACTTTCCTAACTTTCACAAAGACCAAATAATATACACTAATGTGGGTTATTTTTACCAAAGATATGTAGCATTATACATTTTGGCCAAAATTTATGAAGAAAAATCAATAATTAGCAAAAATTTAGGACAGAAACAAAGAAAAGGGTATTTTTTTCACAAAATGTACATTTTATTTTATTTATAGCACAAAAAATAAAAAACCCACTAGTGATTAAATACCACTAAAAGAAAGCTCTATTTGTGTGGGAAAAAGGACACAAGTTTCATATGGATACAGTGTTGCATGACTGAGTAATTGTCATTCAAACTGTGAGAGCGCTAAAAGCTGAAAATTAGTCTGGTCAGGAAGGGGGTGTAAATGCACTGTACTGAGGTGGTTAAGCTCATCCCTATTAGTAGGTAACATTAATGTTTGAAAAAGAAAAATGTTAGCGTTATAATACACAGCACATAGGATAGCCCTTGATATTCAAAAAGACACATAGAATGAATAAAATTAACCATACACGACGACAAATAATGACACGTCACTGGCACTTTTTGTTTCTTTATTTTCTGTCAGTTATTTATTAAAAAAAAAAAAAATGTAATTTCTATTTTTTAAATAAAGTTACAAACGTACAAACATTCAACATTCAGCACTACAACGCATCAGTACCAATGAAAAATGCAGCTCCCCGACAATATTTGTAACAAGCTCAATTTAAAGAAGTAAATCCAGAGCACATATTAAGCACTTACAGATTCAAACCATATCACTGCAAGAATACCAATAACGACTGTACCAGGTGTTCACCAAGGCCCGATTATATTCAGCATTCTGCCCACAGTATGAACCATTAACCTGCCAACAATCAATCTGAAGCTGTAGAATTATCATTAATCCAACCACCCCACACTTTTTCAAATGTAGATGGTACCCCTTTACTGAGATATGTAGCTTTGTACAACAGTAATTATTAAAGCATTATTTACTAACTTCTTCCAGGCCATGACGGAAGGGGCCACTGGTTTCTTCCATGACAGAATGATTATTTACGTGCATAAAACAACAGCAGGGTAAGTAGCATTTTGGGTGCTAACTGGTCTACAAGGCCCAATAAACAAACTGCTATAGAAGGTCTAATGTTAATTTTCTTGACTGACTGAACACAATCCATAACCTCTGACCAGAACTGTTGAATAGGTGTGCAATGGAAGAAAATGTGCAAAAAATCCATCCCAGGGGCAGCACACCTCCAAGTTCGAGGAACGTTTAGCTGGAGTGTAATAAATTCTATGGAGAAATTTAAATTGTATCAGATGATCCCATGCTGACACCAGCCCGGAAAAGGTAGCGGTCGATATGTCATCCCAGTCATCACTATCAAGCTGTGGGAAGTCTGACAACCATGCAGTGCAACACGAGGCCAAAACCTTGGTTGTATCTATGAATAGTTGTTTATAAATAGTAGATTGGGCTTTAGCAAAGTCTTCATCTCTAAGTAAGGATTCTAGATCACTAAATCTCACACATAAGATGGAAGATCCAAATTGGGCAATAAAAGGTGGAAGCTGGTACTGGCGTTTAAGTACCTCATATGTCAATAGCACCCCATTCCCAACTACCAAACCCACTATCTTGATCCCATATCTCATCCAAATGATTGGATCAGGGTAGGAAAAAAAACGGAGTCAGCTGAGGATTATGCCACAATGGCATATACGGAGACACCATGCTGTCTTGGATTTCAGCTCTCCTGGTTACTTCCCATGCTCCAATAACAGATCACATAGACCCAGGGAGTGGATAAGGGGGGGGCCTGGTCCCACGGAACATTAAGTGTGACAATGTCTCATAGGATCCTACAACTGCCTCATAATCATGCTGTGTCAACCACCTGTGGGCAAAGACTAATTGTCCCGCTAAGAAATATCTAGCAAAATTGGGCCAACCCCCCTTATTTCCAAGGCTACTGCAGCACTTGTAATCTAAGACGGGGTGCTCCCCAACCCGAAGGAAATCTGAGATTACTCTATCAAAGGCATGAAAATTAGTCTTGGGAATCCAAATGGGTGAGTTCCTGAAGATGTATAAAAAGAGGGGGAGAAATTTCATTTTTAGCAAATTAATTTTCCCGATAAGATAAGATAAGCTGCAGGTTACCCCAGAACGTGTCTATTATGTTATTAAGACTTTGTAGTATTGGAGTAATGCTAGGGGGATAATGTCAGATATGGACTGTGATTTGGTTAAGCCCAAATATTTCACCACTGAAGTGGGCAACCCGCCGGGGCTCTTTAAGGTCGGAACCTACAACGATTTTCTGTCAGTTATTGCCATGATATCAAAACAGGCTTCTAAAGCATAAGGTCACATTTAAATGAAGACCTAACTACCCTTTCACCTTTTGCATCCCCTATACAGTATAGTGCCTCCTGCAGGCCTTAGAACAGTGAACGACCTTGGCCAAGAGACATTCCCTACATTTGGTAGGTCTTCAGTCCTCTACACCTATGCACTTGGGGCCTGTTCTCCATACCAACTGATCTGAGAGCTATGGTGAGCACTACATAAGGGACGGCCAGGGAGAGGGGAGGCAGGGAAGCCCGTCATAGTGAAAAATTGTTGATATACTATGAAGAAATCAGGCCACTTAACCAAAGTAAAGCATAATCAGTTATTTAGTAATACAAGTCTTGGATACAAAATGCATGATTTGGGTTGTCAGCAGATTGTCTATTATAACCTCAATGTAAGCCATGATTTGAATTATTTAAATAAGTTACACATTACCTTTTGGTTGAGACGAGATACCAAAGACATGATTCACTAAATACTGTAAGTATTTTCACTCCTGGTTAAAATATAAGCACTTTAAACACCAAAGCCTGTTTCTGCTTCTTACTAAAATTCTAAAGCAAACACAGGTTGACTTAAAAAGTACTCCTTTAGTAAATTCTCCCCAAAATGAGAATGTCTGTATATTATCTGCTGAAATAATTAAGTCAGTACGTTACAAAATCTCTGCAGAAAGAGGGTGATAGCTTTAACTTCTAGGAGATTGCTATTGAGAAAGCAATGAGTCAGCTTCATTGACCAGAATGTAGGAAAACTCCCTGATGTGTTCTTGTGGTGATGAATTATAATTTCAGGCTTTCAATTTTCTGTCAAAAGCACCTAAAACATGAAACACAACGTAATCATTTGACACAGTTATGCTGCTTTACTAAAGAGTAAATATAAGTATTTTGTTTGCAAAATGGCAATTGTTCAGCAAACTAAAAGTCATTCATTTAGGGTTTACATCAATTTTTAAACAGTATTAAACCCAAAAATGTAATATTGCCAATCATTAGATGTGGTGGCTGCATTTGTTTTCTTACGAATACATTGTACATTTACTGTATGGGTAAATACGTGTTACTATATTTCTGTATTTTTTTTTTTCTTGCACTTGACATTGCAATTCTTCTAAAATATTTGTAATTTGATTTTGTATTACCTTTAAAATCAAAATTTTCTTCCTAGTCCTTTAAGGGGTTTTGGATGCTGGTAGGTGGGGCGGGGGTTTATGATCATGTGACCGCCGCGACTGGCCATGATTTAAGTCAGTACGTGTTATAGAATCTCTGCAGAAAGAGTGTGATAGCTTTGACTTCTAGGAGATTGATATTGAGGAAGCAATGAGTCAGCTTCATCGACCAGAATGTAGGAAAACTCTCTGACATGTTCTTGTGGTGATGAATTATAATTTGAGGCTTTTCATTTTCTGTCAAAAGCACCGAAAACTTGAAACACCATGTAATCATTTGACACAGTTATTATGCTGCTTTACTAAAGATAAAGAGTACATATAAGTATTTTTTTTTTGCAAAATGGCAATTTTGCAAACAAAATTAAAAAGATACATATAAGATACAAAAAAATAATACATATAAGTATTGTGTTTGCAAAATGGCAATTGTTTAGCAAACTAAAAGTCATTTATTTATGGTTTACATCAATTTTTAAACAGTATTAACCCCAAAAATGTAATATTGACAATCATTAGATGAGGTGGCTATATTTGTTTTCTTACGAATACATTGTACATTTACTTTTACATTTACTGTATGAGTAAATACGTGTTACTATATTATATATATATTTCTGCTTTTGACAGAAAATTAAAAGCCTCAAATTATAATTCATCACCACAAGAACACGTCAGGGAGTTTTCCTACATTCTGGTCAATGGAGCTGACTCATTGCTTTCTCAATAGCAATTTCCTTGAAGTTAAAGCAATCACCCTCTTTCTGCAGAGATTCTGTAACATGTATGATCCTGTGACCACCGCGATTAGCTGTGGCAGGGGGTCATATGATCGGAAATCTTCTGATTGCAAGCAGCGATAGGGAGCTTTCTGTTAGCTGCCGGTAACTGAGCCAGGAGCATGCATAGCATTCGCTCTTAAAGCGGAGTTCCACCCTAAAGTGGAACTTCCACTCATCGGAATCCCCCCCCCCTCCGGTGTCACAGTTGGCACCTTTCAGGGGGGAGGGGGGTGCAGGTACCTGTCTAAGACAGGTATTGGCACCAACTTTCGGGCATAGACCCCCACGGGATTCTGTGCTTCTTCCTGTCCCGCTGCGCTGTCTGCTGGGACACACACGGGTGCCAGCCGCAATGCTTCACTTCCTGAATCCCTCACCGAGAATGGCGGCGGCAGCAGCCGAGAGTTGAGCGATCGATCGGCCTCAGCTGCCGACATTGCTGGACCCTGGGACAGGTGAGTGTCCACTTATTAAAAGTCAGCAGCAGTAGTATTTATAGCTGCAGGCTTTTAATAATTTTTTTTCCAGTGGACTCCCTCTTTTTTTGCAATATTGCACGCAAATATGCGGTCTCTTGGCACCAATGCCCAAACGCTGAGATGTTGCATATATGCATGCTATTGGCACCAAGAGGTTAAAATGATCATTTTGTTTTGTTACTGTCTGTATCCTCAGTAAAAAAATATTTACTTCCTACTGTATCACTAGGACAAGAAGTAAATTAAAATATATATACTTATACAATATAATATGCTATATTAATCTGACAGAGGTTTCAATCAATCCCAAAAATTATTTAATGTTACAATGTAGTTCAAACTGTCCTTGAATGGCACCAGTCCAGGACTTTAGTAGCTGTGACCTCTAAAAGTATCATGTAATGTGCCTCTAGTCTATAACTGTCTCCAAAAGCATGTCTCAAGTCTCTTCTATAGCATTCACAGTCTGACCAGTCTATACAACATGTGTATAGTTTCTGACCATCTCTTGTTGCATGCCAATAGTCGAATAGCTCCCTGTAGCATAACATTTACTGAACATGAGGTCATGTGTAACCCTTAGGTTTTGGCAGGGGTCGCATGTGAGAACCTTTATGCAGCGTACACAAGATCAGACTTTCTGTCAGACTAGGTCCGACGGACTTCCTGACGGACTTTTGGCGGAGGTCCGACTGACTTTCCAAATGAACGGACTTGCCCACACACGGACTAAAGTCCGTTCATTTTGAACGTGACTCCAGGTACGACGGAACTAGAGAAGTAAGTCAATCTCGCCGCTTTTATTGGCAAAAAAAATCACAAATAGTAGTACATTAAAATACAATAGTGTGTACACCACAATTAATGAGTTCCTAGCAGGTTCCCCCAGGAAAGGTTTAAAAAAAAGGGGGTGCACAAGGTTTCCTCAACTAGTTTCGTGGAGAGACCGCTTCATCAGGAGGATGATCTATAAAATAAATACTACATTTAAATGGATCATACAGGAAAAACAGAGTACAAAATAATCAAAATATCAGATTACAACCTACAAAGATTTGTTATTATTATAAGAAGATCAGCTCACCCCCACTATAGAAATAGAATGCAGGCAGGAGGACCCGTTACTTCCCCCGGCGGTAGTACTAGTCGAGGAAACCTTGTGCACCCCCTTTTTTTTAAACCTTTCTGGGGGGAACCCGCTAGGAACTCATTAATTATGGTGTACACACTATTGTATTTTACTGTACTACTGTTTGTAATTGTTCTTGTTGTGCCTTTATTAAATTATATAAAATTTTACTAGTTTGTTTTTTGTTGATTATCAAGTACCGGTATAGTGCAATTTATGGTCCTGTTGGATATAATTGCCTGAGGGTCAGTGTGAACGGCTACCCTGGCATTTTTATACCAGCCAATTCTTTTACAGACCAGCATACAGACGAGTGGGGAAGAAAGGGTCCGCTGGAGTCCACACACGATCGAATTGTCTGACGGATTAAGTCTGCCGGAAAGTCCGATCGTGTGTACATGGCATTATAGCAAGAAAGTTGTCCACCACTGCTATGTATGCTAAATATTGAACTAGTTAAAGTATATTTAAACCCAATTACTAAAATCTCATATACGCTTTAACATATTCATTTATTTTCAGAAGTCTTTTTCAATATTTTTAAATCTGCTGCTTTACTCAAAATAAAACCTGCTGGTCATGCCTTGAAGATCCTTGGTTAGTCATCTCCTGACTTAGTCTCCCAATTGTCCATCTATATAGTCAACCTGTCATACGTGCTTCTGATGTAGCCATTTTAGCTCACATTGCTCAGGCATGGTCTGCTATTGTCACCATCATAATAACCGCCCTGAAAAATTAAGTGCATGCCTCTAGAAACAAAGTGGCTGTAAAGAGGCTACAGTAGACCAGCAACCATGAGATACAACCAAGGATGAAAAAGGTAAAGAGTAAATATAAGTATTTTGTTTGCAAAATGGCAATTGTTTAGCAATCTAAATGCCATTCATTTAGGGTTTACATCAATTTTGAAACCGTATTAAACCCAAAAATGTAATATTGCCAAACATCTGGGTTAGGGGAGAGAAAGCAGTAAAGTATTAGTGCACCTCATCCACTATCCATTTAGGCTATTTGGTTTAGACAAAACTAAATTTAGAGGCAGACATCTCGTAGTACCGAATAAAATTCATACTTATGGGCCATACACACGATCCAAAAATTGGACGACAGATCGTCCGGATTTTTTTGCTTAATAGTCGCAAGTAGAAATTGAATAGGTTACTAACGAATATTCTCGTACCACAGGAAAATAAAAATTGGAAGTGATGTCATGTGTTGTATTGTATTTGTATTGTATTTTCGGACGACAACTGTACTGACTAAGCGAAAATCATACAATCTGGTATCGTAGGTGGAAAATTTTCGTGCTTGTCCAATCAAATGAATTGTCATGATCGGCTCTTGAAAGCTCTGTACCAACGATCTGATTATCGTACGATCATGTCGAAAGTGGTATTTTTCATTTGATGTTCGGATCGTGTGTACGGGCCATTAGTGTTATGCCCCGTACACACGATCGAATATTCTGACAACAAATGTTGGATGTGAGCTTGTTGGCTGAACGTCCAACCGTGTGCATGCTCTAGCAAACATTTGTTGTCGGACTTTCTGCCAACAAATGTTGACTAGCAGGTTCTCAAATTTTCCACTAAAAAAACTTTGTTGTCGAACTTTCCGATCGTGTGTACCCAAGTCCGACACACAAAAGTTCACGCATGCTTGGAATCAAGTACGAGCCGGAAGCAATCGGTCTTGTAAAACTGGCGTTCCTAATGGAGATATCACGTACGTCTTGTACGTCACCACGTTCCCATGTTCATAATTGTTGGCCAACATTTGTGTGACCGTGTGTATGCAAGACAAGTTGGAGCCAAAATCCTTCAAACAAAAATCCATGGTTTTGCTATCGGAAAGTCCGATCGTATGTACGGGGCATAAGAACTTTCACTTTTCTGTTTTCGCTGCTTAAACCCAACAACCAGTTTACAATTTCTAATCTAAAACCTTAATCTTGATGTTTTATTTTAAATGCACACAAATGAGTCTTAAAGCCTGATTGCAAGAACAGTTCCAGTAAACAGATCAGGGACATCAGATATCATATATTACCAATATCATATATTACCAAAGTCAAATATGTACATAATGAATGCAGAATAATTGCAATGTTACTGCACTACCTGCTCTGTGAATTGCTTTATTGTGGTGATTAGCAAACCAATCAAATATTTTCTGTCTATTTTCCAGGCCAATTTTCAAGCTTTGGGTAAAAAAGGGCATGGATAGTTGGGCATTGTCACAGGGGACATGTTCCAATTTTTTTTTTTTAAATATAGTTCAGTGGGAAGTGGGTCCTTTTAGTGCCACCGCCATATGTCATAAGTCAGTAGCAATGGGGGGTTTTACACACATTCCATAAGCCACTGTTCACACACACACTGCACAAGCCAATAGCCGACTGTAGACTTTTAAATTTAAGCAATCAGGCAGCTATACAGCAACTTTCAGACAAAATGTCAACTGTGCGCAAGTGTGGTAGCCTGGTGCAAGTGTTGGAGATTAATTCATATCACTTCAAGCATTGCTGCCCTCTAGGACTGGGAGTGTTCAAAGTCACTACAAGGAAGAAACACAGAAGTGTGCACCAGCCTAGTGCATTATCCCACAAAAACTCTTTATGAAGGAATTGTCATAAAATGTACTCACAAACTTGCGCAGAAAACAACACTCATCAAGCTTCTCATTCATAGCTTAAAAGTTCTGTTCACAGTATACTCCAGAATTCGGCGGGACTCTGCCAAGTCCACTCTTGCTGACGTGTTTGTTTCGAAACTAGTATTGTCTTCTTTAGAGCCAGAGCTCTAAAGAAGAAGGTGCTACCTTCAAAAAGTTCCAGTCAGTTTGGACCCCAGCAGGGTCCATCTGAATTCTGGAGAGTACTGTGAACAGGACAGGTTAAGCTACAGACGAGTAGCTCGATTAATGTTGTTTTTTTGCACGTTTGTGAGCACATTTTATGATAATTCCTTCATAAAGTGTTTTTGAGAGATAATGCACTAGGCTGGTGCACCCTTTTGTGTTTGTTTCTTGTAACTATAGAGCAACCCCATCACTTTTTAAAACTGTGTTCCCCCTCAGCTCGACCACCCTTACCATGCTTCCTGAGTGCTGCTTTGCTACCTGCAGGTCCTGCTGGGTAGAGGGGAGGGAGACCAACTAATATCCATTGGCTGATCTCCCAAGCTGAAAAGAACCCAGAAAAGACATGTATATTGTCACTTCTAGTTTCTATTGTCACTTTCCCTGACTGCTGTGGCCAGCGAAGAAGCTAATGGTATACAATCTAAACTATGCATTAGCTTCAGTGTAGAGCAGGTGAGACATCACGGCTCTAAAAAAAATCCTAATGTTTCATTAAAGCAAACCTGTCACATGGAGTTCATGCCACATGGGGACTTTTGTCCCCTTTGTAATCTAAATAAACTTTTAGTGAAACAAGTGTAAAAAAAAAAAAAAAAAATTTTGCGCCTGCCCTGATTAATATAAAAACCCCCATCAGATGCGTCTATACAAAAACGTTGCTTACACTACACATGATACATACGGTTGCACATGGTGGAGCAAGAGCAATAATTCTAGCACCGTTATTCACACTAAAGCAATTTGAAAGTGTCTTCTAAGAAAAATATAGGTTATTGAAGTTCATTGTTGTTTTGCCAGGCACACGCAACTTTAAAACTTGACATGTTGAATATCTGTTTACTCAGCGCAAGCCCACCCTTTATATATTACCAAAAATGTGGTAATATATTGTGTTTGTGCAACCCTAAAAATACATTTTAATGTATGTGTGCTTGATAAACAGCAGATGCACCAGTATTGATGTGTACAAAAAAAAAGAAAAAAACAGCTCTGGCAGTGAAAAGGTAAATGTTGCTTAAAGGGCTACATTTTAAATACACAGCTCCATTTAATAACATGCTTGGGGAATTCTTTAAACCTGACATAGAATGTGGAGTACTAATAGCATATACTCCAGCATAACTGACATTTAAAAAAAAAAAAATATTTGCTGCTTAATGTAAATTTCTTCCTCACTGGTTTCTGTTTTTATATGTTCCCCCACCCCCACATCTAAGATGCCAGCCATACTGCATGCCTTGGATAAGGGTCTGATATGGATTTTATGTAATATGGGGGGGGGGGCAAATATTTTCTTTTGTGTATGGTTCCTCTCAAATTCCAGCATGCTGAACTTTGCTCATTTCGCTCATCACCACTACCAATGTGTCAAAATGTTGAAATATATCCAGCTATGAAGAAAAAAAAATACCTTAACACAAAGGGGGTCTGACAATAGGGACAGCAGCCATATGCATGTATTCGCTATTATGCTCCTTTGAAAGTTCTGTGGTTCTAGCTTTACATTCTTTGCAATCCTGCAACATAAGAAACCACGTAAAATTAGAGCTTGAAATCACTGACATTTTGTTATAATTGTTCTTATCTGTTATTCATTTATAAGATTTACCCCAACAAAACTCATATTTCACCCAAACTTAACTCCCACGCCTGTAAACAAAGAACACGCATTCTGAGGGGAACTCACTTTCATAGAATTGCATAGTATATATAGGTTAAATTAACTAAATTTTACAGAATTCTATTCATATGTTCAAATATTCCATTCTTATTAAGAGAAAATGTATTTGTAAGGTTAACCAAAGAATCCAATATTTAGCATTTGCCTTATATATTCATTATAAATTATAGGACACTTTGAGTTGACTGTGCGAAATTCGTTGTTTGAAATGTCTATCTATCAATATGCCCAGAGAACATTAAATCAATCCCCTGCAGGGTTTTAAGGACATTGTATGATATATAGTGGCACTTGGGCAGGCCATAGTTTGTCTTTCCTCCCACCACAGTCGAAGGAAAGGTAATTGCTGGATTCCCCCATCATCACAGTGAGTGTTCATAGGAGAATCCCTCTCACAGCATTTTTATGTTCTGGCGGTAAGGAACCTTCCCTGCCAGAAGAACACGATTAGTGTTGTCAGCTGTAGCCTGCAGTGCTAATCGTTTGGGAAAAAACAAACAGGCTGGTTGTACACAAGCTGATCGATAGATCAACATATGTACAATCATGGTACCCATAAATGGATCAAAATTTGTGCAGTCCCTGCTGGACTGACCGAATATTGTTCCATGTATGGCCAGCTTAATTATACTTTGTTGTATGTCCTATTGCTTTGTGTAAGCTTTGTGTGAGCTGTAATTGGTGGCAACAAATGATCATCTGTAGTTCTTTCAAAGTATTTAATGGAGAGGAAGTCATGTGTGTCATGTGTGTCATGTGTGCTGTAAATACATCTTTCTACTATTTACTATGTCACCTTAGTAACAAAGCATTTAATGCAATGCTGCATTTCTTTGTAAAATTTTTAAATCTTCGTGTCAGATTCACTAAGCGCCAGGACAACACTTAAGCTGGCTGTACATGGGTCTTTTTTTTTTCTTTTTGTTCAGCCAGCGGGTTGAATGAAAAAAAACTTACGTGATTTCCCCATCCACATATTCGAGGTGGATATGGAAATCCCCCCTGCTGTCATAGTATTTTGACAGCCGGGAGTCTCCCCTGCTGTCAGAATACACTGATAAGCACTTCAGCCTGTTGCCTGTGGCACTGATCGAGCAAGAAAATACTGACAGTGCCATTGAGCAGTAAATGATCGGCAGATTGACTTCTGTTCAACCACAGTGGCTACACAGGGATTGAAATTCACCTCGTCCCTGCTGAACTGACTGAATTTCAATCCAGCTTTAGAATAGGGAAGGAGGGGCAGTAGTGCTGCTCTGTCATTGTCAAGCCAGCAGGCATTGATCTAATGTCATTGCATTCCTTAAAGAGACACTGTTATTTTGCCCATTCAGTGAATTCTAAAGAGTTCCCCTACTCATTGCACTTACACTTACATTACCAGTGAGTCTACTGCAGCCGAATTGAAACGCAATGCCTCTTGGTACGGAAGAGCATGGGACCTCTTCCATTGACAGTACACAGATTTGGCAACCAATCTACAGTCTTGAGCACTGTCAAATGAAAGGGGTCATTGCTTCCCCTAGCCTTAGAATAGGCAGTGTGTGATTCTAGGTTGGGTAACTATAACTGAGACAAGGGAAAAGTAACAGTGTCTCTTTAATTGTAAAAGAGAAAATGGTGTCACCCTCCAGTCTGTGCCATCTGGCAGAGATGTACAAATCACAAAAGTGCCTGTACTGAAGGCAGATAAAACAGTTCACATACTGTATGTGTTTTCAATGGTATTGGAATTAGCTGTTTGCCCAGAGTTCAGCTTTAAATATCTTCAGGTCTAATAATCTCATTAAACTATTGTGTACTCATCAGCTAATGTTGTTAAACCCTATTTTACGTTAACCGGTTTATGCAAATTACATAAAGGCAAATTGGCCATTTAAGCCAAATAAAAAGGGCAAGATTATCTTTGTTCATTAGATCTGCTGATTGTTATCTATGTTCTATATTCTGTATTGCTAACATCCGGTAGTTTATTTGCATTTTCAAGTATTAAGTATGTGCCTTCTGTTTACTTGTTAAATGGTAATTCTCCGGTATACTAAAATAATATGCCTCATGTTTCTGTATATCATTAGCTCTTGTACAATAGAGCAGTGGTCATCACCCCTGTCTTCAGGGCCCACTAACAGGCCAGCTTTGCAAGATAACTGAAATACATCACAGGTGATATCATTTGCTGCTCAGTGATTGCAGTATTCTAGTCTGCATCTCCCCAAGGTAATACATAAAACCTGCAATAGAGGATACACGTTCAAACAGCAACCTTGTAGCCAAATCAATCATTGTCTAATGCTGATAAATGTATTTTTCCCTTCAATCCAATAAACCCATGAAATAAAATACATGATTAACATTGTGTTACTCATAAATGATGCTACATGCAAAGGCAACTGGTATTAGTCCTCTCCCCACCATACATATTCATGGGCCATGCACTGCAATTCCCTCCAAAAGGGATAGAGTAGGGCGGGGATATGCAATTAGAAGACCTCCAGCTGTTGCAGAACTACAAGTCCCATGAGGCATAGCAAGACTCTTATAATAATATACAGTATACACACACAGGCTTTTAGATTTTTCACATACATACCTTTCTTTGTATTGTTATATATACCATTATTATGCAACATAAGAAGAATAAACTAGCAATTCCAGACAGAATCCATATTGGAAAGTTTGACAAATCACAGTCTGAAGCCTTTAAATTGTTTGAAGAATAATCTGAAGAATATAAAAATTGAAATTGTTTTATCAATACAGCCTACCCATTCTAGAACTACAAGGATTTGTATTTAACTGATAGGAATTTGATGCAAAACAATACATTCATACTGTGCCTAAATTGATGTAGAAAAAAATATTTTCCGGATTAGTATTAGAGATAAGCGCAATTCATTGACTTATTTTTTCCAAAAATTCTGTGAAAATCTGAAAAGGCAATGAGGAATGCAAAACAAGGGTTACTTCTGTGGTTTCATACATGTTCAGTGGCCTTTCAATGGCTCTCTCATTAGCTTCATTATTTTATGTTTTTTTTTTCACAGAAAGGAAAAAAAGACAGTAAAAAAAGGAAAATAAAAAGTTAAAGTGGAACTTTGCCCTTTCAATCTACACTCTTTGTATTGCTTTTGCTGATAGCATTAGCAAATAGGAAAATATATCATATTTACTTTTTTAGGTTTAAACTTTCTTTCTTACATTTCCTCTGTTACTTCTTGGTTTCTAGGCTTAGACAATTGATGTCATACATGCCATGAGTTTTCAGGAGGGGAGCAGGGGTTTTCTTAGCTAAGCACACCCTCTTGCCAACATTCCTGGCCTAATGGATGGATTCTTTGAAGTAAATGCTGCATGAATAATCTGCCCCTATTTAAGATGGCCATGGCTAAAAATGCTATCAGGGCTGTTTTTCCAAATAATTTCTCAGCAAAATAAAGCCTGGAGACATGAATGGATGCATATATTTGCTTTGAATAATAAAAAATTTATGAAATGGCATTTTTGGTTTGTGGTGCACAGATGCAGAATAATTCTGTTTCAACGCGACAATACAAAAATAACAAAAAAATAAACCAAAAAAAGGTTAAAAAATACAATACAAGGAACGTTAAAGAGGGATTCCACCTACAAAAAAAATATTAAAAGCCAGCAGCTATAAATACTACAGCTGCTGACTTTTAATAAATGGACACTCACCTGTCCCGGGTTCCAGCGATGCCGGCAGCCGAGGCCGATCGATCGCTCGGCTCTCGGCTGCTGCCGCCACCATTCTAGGTGAGGGAATCAGGAAGTGAAGCGAATCGGCTTCACTTCCCGGTTCCTTACTGCGCATGCGCGAGTCGCGCAGCGCAATAGGAATTGTCCGCGCTGTCTCTTAGACCCGTGTGTGTCCCAGCAGACAGCGCGGCAGGACAGGAAATGGCGTAGACTCCCACGGGAGTCTATGCCTGGAAGTGGGTGTAAATACCTGTCTTTGACAGGTATCTCCACCCCCCTCCCCCCTGAAAGGTGCCAATTGTGACACCGGAGGGGGGGGAGGGTTCCGATCAGCGGAGGTTCCACTTTAGGGTGGAACCCCGCTTTAAGAGCCAGTTCATACCAGGAACATGCTGTGCTTTCCTGTGCAATTCACAAGCAGTCCTGTGCAGTGCAATTTCAGCCCACTCGTTTTTAATCAGTTGAAATCGCATTGTACTCCGCCAAAGATGGTTAATATACTACTTTTTGGAAACTCACTGCAACTGTATCGCATGGTACTTCTGTGCCATGCGATCTGGTGCAGGCAAAAGCACTGAGTTTGCAATAAGCATTTTGGGTGTCATTAACTTAATATTGAGTTTTGAACACGGTGCAGGAAACATTTACATAAACATACAGTACAAGTTCAGCTGAATTCAAGGCAGAGGACACATCATTTGACAACTGCAGTATTTAGCTGGCCTAATTAAGAAAATGTTCTTACCATGAACATAAACATACGTCTCAGTCTCATAGGTTTGGAAAGGAGGTGGGACAAAGATTTGCATGCGGCAAGTGTAGTTGTCCGTGTACTTGACATCAAGGTTAGTGAGAGTGAAAAAAAGGGTGCCATTGAATTCCTTATAGTGACACTGCACATCTTGCCAGCTGTCAGGATTTTTTTTTTTTTTTACCTCCTCAGAAGTATAAACCTGGCACACAACTTCATTTTTATTGCCTTTCTCTAAAGTCAAATTAAATCTGGAATTTTCAATCAGTTTATTTTTGCAAAGATCCACTGTACCATCTCGAGAAACGACTAACACTTCTGAAGTAGTGTTCATTGGGATTTGTTCTGTAACAGAGGCAAAAAGAGGTAATATCAATCATAAGAATTGCTATACAAAATATAACAAACAATTTTAATATGTAATAACATGATTTTCTAAATCAGTTTAAATATTGCTTTTGTTATATTGTTTAAAGGATAACTATACATTTAAGCACCTTATAGCACCATGATTTTTATTTCTTTTTTGGTGGGGGGGGGGGGGTGGTTACAGCCACTTTAATTGAATCTGACCCCCCCACGCTAACTATACCTTCTTGCACTAACTTTAGATAAATCAGTGACCTTGTCAGGAGCTGCAGCCTACTTGTGGTCTGGTTTGGTGCTACTTCTTTTCAGCCAACAGAGGTGCACAAAACAGCACAGTGTGTTGCCTATTCATTATTTACTGAATATAGCCATCTGACTTTGCCATCAGAGCCTACACATAAACGTCACCCAAGTGCAGTTCTGTGAGGCTCCATCCACTGAGATAAGTTACTACTGGAGGAGGGGCAGTTAGGTCTATGTTGTTTATGTCCTTTAATCATTAAGTTCAATTAACACAACTATGCGTCATTTGGCATAATTGGGTTGATTTACTAAACCTGGAGAGTGCAAAATCTGGTGCAGCTGTGCGTGGTAGCCAATCAGCTTCTAACTTCAGCTTCTTCAATTAAAGTGGTTGTAAACCTCCCTGACCCTATTTTTACATATAAGTAAGCCTATAATAAGACTCATTATATGTACTGAAAATATCTCCTAAACGTGCACTATTAGGAGATATTTGCCTTGTAGTGCGCCAATGATGTTATCGGCGCCATGCATACTAGCCCATTATGCTTTCACTTTGCAGGGGAATAAAGACGAAGTAAAACCCATCAGGGTTTACTTACTATTTAAGCTTTGACAAAAAACAACTGGAACCCAATTGGTTTCTATGCAGAACTGCACCAGATTTTGCACTCTCCAGTTTTAGTAAATCAGCCCCACTGATCGTTATTTTCAGCCATTTAGTTGAGATTTGCAGATGTCATTTGCTTTTTTGGAAGAACAATTGTGTTATTATGGGCTAGCATATATAGTTATCTGTTAACAACTGGAGTGCAGAATTACCCATATGCATGTGTTAGTTTCTTTCAAAAAAAAAAAAAAAATAGTGGTGTTAGGTAAAATCATTAGTTAAGAATCCTAGAAATGTTCTACACAATCTAGAAAGTTACTGGATAAAAAGTATTTCTTTATTGCTGCCTTTTGTCCCTAGTACCTAACCTTTTAGGTCCTGCTCATCATATTCACCTAAATTATAAGAACACACAACATCATCCTCATTTGCCTCAACACATTCTCTTTTTTTGGAGCAAACATAACTGTTCAGATTTGTGTCCTTCAAGGCTCCATAACTGCATCTTTAAATGATAGCATAATGGCACTCTACAGTATATACTAGGAGCATCATTCATTTTATAAGGAAACATTAGACTAGTCTAAGAAATAATAAGATATGTTCATTGAAAGCTATTAAATAGATACAGTACTTGCAAAATTTGTATCTTGCGTTATCAACTATAAGTTGTTTTCCAAAATGTATTGTAATATATTGGATAAGCCACTTATGTAATTATTTGCTCTTATGCTTATGGCTGCTGCCAGTTGCAATGTGTTTTTATTTCATTCTTTTTATAAAAAAAAAAAAAAAACATACAGTGTATGTAAAACAATTTTTTAGAGCCTCTGTTAGTTTTTTTTGTTTTTTTATATCTGTGTAATCACTATGAAAATTATCCCTCGTTATTAGTCCTGGAGACTCTTGTCACCAAGATAGAAGGTGAAGGGAAAATCACAAATTTTGAGTTGTCACAGGAACAGAAGGTGAGGGTAATCTTCAAACAGGGAAATCGGTTAAAGTCTGGTTATCTCTTCCTTAATTGGAGAAAACTCATTTTACTTCCTGCTGTGTCTCTAAAACAAACAATGAAGAGAAGCCTCCCTAATGGCACATGAATGGCAACAAAAAAAAAATTACCTAAGAGGGGTCCTAACTATTCCCCACTCTATTCAAAACAAAAATATTGTGTCCTTATATAGACCTAAAAGCTGCAATTCATGGAAGTGGGAACTGTTTTGCTTGACAATGGATGTATTATTCTATCCAGCCAGTATTGTGATCAAGACACCCATACCAGACAACACAGTCAGATCTTGGACGGACACTGTAGGCACAGGTCAAAAAACATACCCCCAGCCTGCTGCTACTTTTCTCTTCCACGGATTGCAGGAAAGAAATTCACTCAATTCCCCAATCAACATAGACAATGTGGATGCGGGAATCCCTCCTGCCAGGCCATTTTATTCTCCCGGAGGAGGGCAGGGGGAAACCGACCTCGCCAGGAGTAGACAGTGATTATCGCTAGTGGCTATAGCAGCCACTTGTGATAATCAGAAGCAAATCTGGCAGGCTGGTTGTACCCATGTTGATTGATCGATCAACTCGGTATATTGAGCCTGCCCACTGATGATTCGAACCTTGTATGACCGGCCTTACAGTAGCTGCTTTTATAATACAGTTATTTATTTTCTAATTAACCTAGTAATGAACATAAAACAAACCATAACACCTTAACTTGATTTTGAAACGTTGGCATGTGATAGTATACCTGCACATATCCTTTCAACTACTAATGCCGTATACACACGATCGGACTAACCGGCGGACTTAGTCCGGCGGACCAGAGTCCGGCAGACAATTCGACCGTGTGTGGGCTTCCTTCCCAAAAGTCCAGCAGAGATTTGTCCCCTTAATGACCAGGCCATTTTTTGCGATATGGCACTGCGACGCTTTATCTGAAAATTGCGCGGTGGTGCGACACTGTACCCAAACAAAATGTATGTCCTTTTTCCCCCACAAATAGAGCTTTCTTTTGGTGGTATTTGATCACCACTACGGTTTTTGTTTTTTGTGCTATAAACAAAAAAGGGCGTACATTTTGAAAAAAATAACAATATTTTTTACTTTTTGCTATAATAAATATATATAAAAAAATTGTTCATCAGTTTAAGCCGATATGTATTCTTCTACATATTTTTGGTAAAAAAAAAATCTCAGTAAGCACAAAAGTTATAGCATCTACAAAATAGGGGATATATTTATGGCATTTTTATTATTATTCTTTTTTTTTTACTAGTAATGGGGGTGATCAGCAATTTCTACCAGGACTTTGCGGCGGACAGATCGGACACCTTTGACACTTTTTTGAGACCATTGACTTTTTTACAGCAAACAGAGCTAGCTGATTGATTACGGTATAAATGTCACTGTCAGGAAAGGGGTTAACACTAGGGGGAGATCAAGGGGTTAAGTGTGTCCTAGGGAGGGGTATCTAACTGTGGGGGGACAGGGAGTGTACTGACAGGGAGTAGAATGAGAGATCGCTGTTCCTGGTCACTAAAAAAATAATGGGGGGAATTTGGGACTTTAAGGCCTGATTCACACCTATGCATTTTTAGTGCTTTTTTGCATTTTGCAGATTTGCACTACAGTCCATCTAACATCATTTCCTATGGAACACGTTCTGTTGTGCAAATCTTCAAAATGCACTAAAAATGCATAGGTTGGAATCAGACCTAAATGAAGCACACAGTATGTGCCTTCATCCCTGGTTCAAGTATAAGGGCCAATTCACACCAGACACAGTCCCATTCAGTTCAGTGCGCTTTTTTTCTGTACTAAAAATGCATGCACAGTGTTTTCCTTGTATTCCAATGGCTCTAGTTCACACCATGCAGTCAGTTTCTGGTCAGTTTCCGGTCAGTTTCTGCACCAGAAACTGACCAGAACTGACTGTATTGGTGCAGAAAAAATGGAACTGCACGGAACTGCATGGAACTGCATCTGGTGTGAACTGGCCCTAAGGCCTGATTCACACCTATACATTTTTAGTCCTTTTTGCATTTTTGCACTGCAGTCCATTTAACATGGTTTCCTATAGAACACGCTCTGTAGAGCAAATTTGCAAAATGCAAAAAGCACTAAAAATGCATAGGTGTGAATCAGGCCTAAATGAGGTTATTAATTCCTGGGGGTGAAGTCATTTGAAAGTATGTTTAATGGGCATAACAATACATAATAATGATGCACATAGTAAAAATGATTTCATATATATATATATATATCCCCAATGTTGTAAAGCGCTGCGTAAACTGTCGGCGCTATATAAATCCTGTATAATAATAATAATAATATATATATATATATATATATATATATATATATATATATATATATATATATATATATATATATATACACACACACACACACACACACACACACACACACACACACACACACACACACACGGTGTGGACCTTATGAATACATATACATATCAATTTGACAGCTTATAGAATTGACCAAAAATTTGTATAGATTTAAAAAAAAGGCAAATTCATATATAAATTAGATTAAATAGGCTCCTATTAATAGGCATGAGGATGCATCCTGAAAGCACGATGCGTTTCGTGAATGTAAACACTTCCTCAGGGGTGAATGCTCAAATTTAATCTACAATAAAAAAAATAGGATTAATCTAGTGGGGCACTAGGGATAACAGGAAAAATCAGTTGCCAATACTGATTACTTACATAGAGTGGAATGCAATGGTATGTAGTAGACGTGCCAGGACCTCTAGAAACAGCAGATCTCTCTCTACTTCCTTGAGAGAATGGGGATCTGTCTGTTTACGTTGACAGATTCCTATTCTGTCTCACTGAGGAGCAATCACGGGTCACCGCTGGACATCGTGGCCGCTGGCCATGCACCCCCTATAGCCCTTAAAGTGGCCATCGTACAGCTACGGCGATTCATGCAGAGTAGCCAACCTTCCGTCCTATGAGGATGACGGTGGCTGGTCGGCAAGTAGCTAAGTTGAATTTGTATGTACGAGGGAGCAGGTACATTTTTTAAGTGTAACTCCAGCCAAATAATTAATTTTTACGTTTTGGATAGCATAGTGAAGGCTTAACACCCCTGTAACGTTTGTTTTGCTGTCTGTGTCCCTGTCCAGAAGATTTCGCCTCACTTTTGGGTTGCTGTGGAAGCAAAGACTGATGATAAAGCTTCAGTGGAGACATCTTTTTCCCATGATAACTTTTACAGGAGTGAATTTCCCTTCCTAGAGGTAGATATTCTCTTACTTCTTGTTGTTTCCCTCCATTTGTAAGTAGGAGTCGTATGTAACTCGGGGCTGCCTGTATCTCAAAAGCAACACACAAGGCTTAAACATTCTTGTTTACAAAACATTCTTATTTTCTTTTAATTTAATTTTAAAAAAGACATTGTTTTAAAATAAAAACTTGCCCCTCAACAAAACAAAAAGCCATGCGTGTGCAGTTCATGCTCTCTCTCTCTCTCTCTCTCTCTCTCTCTCCGTATTACCAGCGGTTGACCTCAAAGATACTACTACAGGTTGAGAAAATGTGCACTAATATTACTTCACAACATCGTGCATTAACATCTTCTGAGGCCCTTCGACTGCATGGACTATTTTATGGAAAAAGTGAACTAACCCTTCAACAATGGTTTGGACTAGTACCCGATACACACAGTCAGCCACTCTCCTATTTAAACTCCTAGTACCAGTACAGCACTCATCAAAAAATACTCTGAAGCTGCCCATGCATTAAATTAAATACGTTCAGAGTCACTGAGCACAAACAATTATGCAGATAACAATCTCTGACTTCACTATGTCTTTGTTAGCTGCATACTTTTTTAGGCCAGAAACCAAATACATACGATAAGCATGATAACCAGGCAAGTATAGGCTACATATTTCTCAGTTATCTTTATAATTTATAATGGAAAAATGATAGAACATCTACCATATTTTGATTGTTGTCTGCGTACCCTCACTTCTCCGCTTCCTGTCCTGATGACAGGAGATCAGAGGGGCTGGAAGTGATGGAAAGCAACAAAATCACTCGTAGAGTGAGGAAGGGTTGGATACTTTCTGAGGTTTTTATTGTTGCTTGTGCCTCCTTGTTACAGTGAAAAATACAATAAATGGAGGAAAATCTCCTCAATGAAGTTGTAGACAATAACAATATTTGCATTCTCACTCCATTTAAAATGAAAATACATGTTTTCTGTTGATTTGGATTTAAATAGAACTTAAAGCAGACCTATACCGAAGGCCCAAAGGGCTCTGTCCGGACCCAACGGCAGGGCAGATCTTTGACATACAGTTTATGCGCATATCATAACGAGAAGGGCCCTCTGATCCCTCCTGTATTGATTTGTGTTGTAAGGCCGCGTACACACGCGGGGACTGTTCGCTCAACTTTGTCCGCTGAACAGTGTTTCGGCGGACAGTCCGCTCGTGTGTGGGCTTTCAGCAGACAGTTTCAGCAGACAGTCTGCTGAACAAAGTTTTTCGGAAATTCCGAAAAACTGTCCGCTGAAACTTTGTTTCAGCGAACAGTCCCCTCGTGTGTAGGCTTGTTCGTCAAACTAAGTTCCGCGCATGCTCAGAAAGGATTTACACGCCGAAGTTTGCATTGCAGTGTATAGGACGTCGTTTTCTAGTCCGGTCGTACGTGCCGTTCACGTCATCGCGCACGGTTTCAGCGGACTGTTCGTTCGTCGTGTGTGGCCAAGTCCGACCATGCTAATTTTGAGCGGACTGTCCGCTGAAACTGTTTGACGGACAAAGTTGAGCGAACAGTCCCCGCGTGTGTACGCGGCCTAAGTGTATTGTCTGCCCTCATGTTGTAAAGTGCTGCGCAAACTGTTGGCGCTATATAAATCCTGTATAATAATAATAATAATAATATCAAAATTACATTTGAGGGACAGAGCCACAAAAAATAAGGGCTGAAATTCCTCTTTAATTTCAAATTCAATATTAAACAATACTGTCACAGAGAACCACAACTGCAAATTATGCTTCTGTACAATGCTGTGAAAAAAGTAAATATAATTACATATATTTAAATTGCAATCGTGGACTAGCACTCAATCAGACTTCAGATGTCTATTAATATAGTATTATTTATTGGCCACCATGTCCCCTACAGGTGTGTATGATGATAAAAAAAAGAAATGCCACATCAAAGAACTAATATCACATGAAAACGTTTCCCTATATTTCAGCTATTCTAAATTCTGAAAACCTTAATTTTCAGCAATTCAATAGTATTATATTTTCCAAAATAAGTTTTAAAAGTTTGAATGGAAGTTTGAATTGAATAAACAAAAGGAAGGCCTTCCACATTTTAGCAGACAGAGTATATGTTAGGTATATTTGTTTCATATTTTGTGGTTATTAAAGTTAGAATACAGCAATATTGAAGCAAAAATATAAATTGTATACATATTCAGTGTGGAAAAAAAACAAAAAACATCTACGATAGCTTGAATGTACCTCTTAATAGTATCTTCATTCACATAATACACATAACAAAGGCCAAAATACATAAACTGAATACTCACGAAGAACTTGAAAAATAAATGCAAGAAGACATTGATTCTTTCGAAATATTTTCATGCTAAGGATTATCCGATGTGAGATTATTACCAACAGATGCAAGCTCCTCAAGTGTTTTTGACACACTGATGAGGGAAGTGGCTCTTTTTGTGTGGGACATGTTTTTAACGGAAGAGTTTAGTTTGCATTTTCAGCTCTCTGTATATACCTTGATGTGGTTTGCTGAAATATTAGGCACAGTTGGTAAAGACATCTTTTGAGATCACAAAATTTCCCTATGTTCATTTACTATAAATGAGTTTAATGGAAAATAGTTATTTGGAAATATATAACAAAAATATTAAAGCTGAACTCTAGACACATATATAAAACACCAGCTATTTAAATTACATACTGATTAAAAACGCATTATATTTATTACAAAATATGAATAGTGTAGGTACCTGAATCTGAATTACTTCTATACTACACACCCCCATTTACTATTTGTGTCCCTCAATAGTAACAATTCCAGGTTCAAGGGCCCAAATAGTATGACTCCACTGGCCCTATACATACCTGTGGAACACTGGGCTTGTTTAACCACTTCTAGCCCGGCCTATAGCAGAATGAGGGCCAGGTGGTGGTTTTGTTATCCTGACTGGGCATCATATGATGTCCGGCAGGATAACATGGGGGCACACAGTGTGTCGACCAGTCTGACACACCGCATCTCTGATCATGGTGAGGAGCCTCTGATGGAGTACCTCATCATCAGTGCTGCCATCTATTAGTGTCCATCAGTGCCACCTTTTCAAAACTGTTGGTCATTTTTTAGTTTGTTTAGCAAAAAATAAAAACTCCAGTGGTGATCAAATACCACCAAAAGAAAGCTCTATTTGTGGGAAGAAAATGATAAAAATGTAGTTTGGGTACAGTGTTGCATGACTGCGCAATTGTCATTCAAAGTGCGACAGCGCTGAAAGGTAAAAATATTCTCCTAGGTGGAAGGGACGAAAGTGCCTAGTATTGAAGTGATTAAAAATCAGTACTGTACTGGGTAAGTAGTACAGTTGAAGAGTATGTCATAGTTTATAGTTGTCTGGCTTTTACAAACTGGAGAACCCATTGTTATGCTACGTACACACGGTTCAGATTTTCCAACGGAAAATGTTCCATGGGAGCCTTTTGTCGGAGATTCCAACCGTGTGTAGCCTCCTTCGGACAGTTTCCATCAGAAATTCCGTCACACAAAATTTGAGATCTGGTTCTCAAATTTTCCGACAACAAAATCCGTTCACATAAATTACGATCATGTGTACACAATTCCGATGCACAAAGTGCCACGCATGCTCAGAATAAACCGTTCGTAATGGAGATAGCACATTCGTCACGCTGCGATTTTTTAAATAGTTTAATGCAGCGCATTCTCTTCTTCTTTAGAATGCTAGAAGAATGAAGTTATTTTGCTGCTCATATTCACACAGAGCTCTCACAAGATGATTCCTTTATTATTTCTTGTGATCTCATGAATAATATAAAAAAAATTTTTCGTCAGATCTCCATAATAATGTTTATCATTTTTGTTTCTTTTTTTTCTTTTTTTTATCAAGATCTGTTTTTCTAGTGCTGTCCATAATATTATTTCTCGTTGTTTTGTGTGTCAAGTTACCACAACACCATTATTATCTTTTTTATATTTTTTAACCTCAAGGAGGTTGGTTGGTGTTGGTGTTCCTTGTTAATTTGACATTGTATTTAGGAAATGTACCTGCCTAATCACAAAAAAACTGTCCTTTTTGAAGTAAATCACAAGTATTTCAGGAAAATAAATAGCCATTTATTCTGGGTCATATCAAAATAAAGAGGAAGGCAACTCTGGAGAAACTGCTGAAATTGGCATTTGTACCCCGGGGCACACATCAGCAATTTGCCAGCCAAAATTGGTGGCCCGAGGAGTTCATATAATAGTGAGCACAATCCGGTCCAGGACTACAAGAGATCAGAAACATCAGCAGATGACATATCTGTCCCCAGGCTGTGGTCATACAACAGCCTACATCTTTTGTCAGAAGAGACTGAACCCAGGCCATCACTCTCTGGTCTTCCTTACACACTTCCTTCCAGGCTGTGGCTTTGGTGTTGGAGTTGTGGAGTTGCGGCAGAAGGTGGAGGAGGAGGACCATGGTTCAACTCACAAATGTGGTTTTGGTTCGTGAGTTTGCCCCTCAACTCCTTATTTAGGGCTTGCAAGATCACTTCCTCACATAAAAGGCATTGACCCTCCTCCATTTCCAGCATTCTGCAGGCTGTCATGTAGGCATAGTCCTCTTGAAGACTGAGGGGGTTTCTGAGGGCCGCAGTAGCCTTCAGAAATATGCCACGTGCTGCCTCCTCTAGGTTACTCCTCTTCCAGACACTTTTTTGTGGAAGGCCGAGGGGAGGGGCCTGGGATTCGGGCAGGCTACTGGGCCACCTCCTGGCTGACACTTTCCATGGCCTTCTCCTAGCTGAGACTTTCCTGTGTATGAAAAAGGGGCATAGTTTTATTTTTTGGTTCATCAATCACACACAATTTTCAGCTCATGACTGTTTCAAATTGAATGCTAATAAATAGAAAAGACTATCATTCTGACCCCAGCATTTTTCAGTCTTGTCCCAATCATGTGTGGCCGCTACTGACTATTGATGTGTAAAACACTTTATGAAATCAGAAATTAGTTATGAAAACTAACATATATTTAACATCATTAATTTGAAAACCAGAAATATTTTAAAGGATGGGCTCCCCTACATGTTGCTGCCTGAAAGGCCCAAGTTGGTCATCTGAAGCCTCAGCTGGGGGGGGGGGAGGAAGCCTTGAAGGAAGACTGGCCTGGGTTTCCTCTGGTCTGACAAAAAATGTAGTCTGTCATAGTACCACAGCCTGGGTACATAAATGTAATCTGCTGCTCCTGATCTCAGGGAACCCTGGACCTTCTTGTGCTCCCTATTATAAGTGCGCCTCCTGCCACAAATTTTTGATGTTAAATACTTGATGTCTGCCGTGGGGATCACAGTCTTCACAAATTCAAGGAGTTTCTCCAGCGCTGCCTGCCTCTTTGTTAGATTATTATAAAACGGGTGGTTCACCTGCCACAGACAAGGCAGCTCCCTGAACATATCAATGACTATTCCTAAAAATACCCTATCATTGAAGGGATCCATTTTCTCTGCAAGACACAACACAAGACAAACCATGATGTCAGGCTAAACTCTCCTAATATTGACCCAATATAGGCCTCAATCTATAAGCAGTATAGGCCATTGATGCACCAAGTTAAAATTGTACCTTCGTTATAACGATCGTTGCTTCCGCAACTCCGTCCTCCTCTCACAGATCATACATACGATGCAATCTATTCCCTGGCCCTTGTCTTTGGGTGCAGTGAGAGAGCACATGGCGGAGAGACAACAGCTGCAAAGACAAAAGGCCAGAGCCCCAAACCTCCCAATCTCGGAGGAGATTGAAGGCCTCAGTTATGGCCTTTATAGAGATGGTGGAGACGGTGGACATCTTCAAGAGGTCTTACTATGATGGGAAGTATAGACCATACCCAAACCAAATTGTGAGAAATGCCAAGATCATGACTAAAGTTGTAAAGAGTCTGCACAGGATTTTGGGGTACGACAATCCAAGGATCAATTGAGGAAACAATGGTCAGACCTCAAATTGAGGGAGCATGATCAGTACAGAAATAACAGGAAACTGCTTCTAAAAAGTAAGTATTTGTCCTGTTTTTCTATTATTATTATTATTACTTGCATACTGCTCCTTTTCTTTACTGTTGTACAGTTTAAAATGGCAACTTTCATGTTCATGGGCACAGTAATCGTTCGTAGGAAACATCGTTAGTTTGCCCACTTATAAGATGTTTTTGGCAGGTGCAGGTTAATTACATTTGTTCAGGCCTATTTGTATTAAAATAAGTTTGTTGTCTAGATGGGTTTGTAACTAGAATGAAATGCAAACTTAATTCAGTGTAAGGAGAGGACACTCAGCAGCTATTTACACATCTGGATGCAGGAGCACTAGTGTGGGACACCAGAATCAAACTTTTTAGGGTGTCCCACACAGGTGCTCCAGTGGATACTAGGGGTCTCTACATGTGATACTTTAACAAAAAAGGTAAGTATTCCAGCTTTAGAAAGGAAATAAAATGTTCTTCAGCTTGAAACTCTGCCAAAACAGACAATTGTACGACATTTCCAAGCAATATTTAATATTCCTATTTCTGCCCTCCAATATCTGCATGCTAAGTATTCCTATTTTTTTATTCACATAGGGGAGAAAAGACTCGGCATATTTTAGGACACCAGGGACCCCTCACCTCCTAAAGAAGGGGAAATCACAAAACCACAAGCAGAGTATGAGGAGGGAAAGGTTTATGAAGTGGGTGAAATTGTCACCCCAACAGATGTGTCTGAAACCACAGCTTCAGGTACGAGATCTATTCCTTCATATTTCTAATGCATGGTGTGTTTTTTTTCTTTTAGGTGAAGTGGATGTTGTGAAAGAAGAATCTAATTTCACCAGTGAAAGTGCCCAGATCCACATCGGGGAGAGAATCGTGATTTTAAAAATATAAAGGAAAACATCAATGATGTTCAACAAAAAATGAAGAACATCACTGATGTTTTAGGCAGAATATAAAACACACAAAAATTGTACCATATTATCATGTATTTTTGCTTAGAAAAAAATATTATAAAGTATTTTGAAATCCAAATTTTGAATAAGCACACGGTGTGTCAACATGTGCTATCTGCCACCACAGGATATCAATGTATGCGTTTTGTGGGTGCAACCCCTTCCTCCCAACTCAATTAGGTGAGAGGAAGGGGTTGCACCCCAAAACACATCCATTAATCCCCCATGATGGGAGCTAGAACATGTTGACATTAGGCATGGGATCAGGAGGGATATCTCAATTTGTGTGCATCTTCAAAATTTGTCTGTTACAGGGGTGACATCACCACATCTGATAAAGGCAATATCAACACAGTTTGGATATACTAATGTCTGATATTGCCTTTACTTAGTCAAAGTTGAATTTTGTAAGTTCCTGAGTTGTGTATGTTATGCTTTGAAACATGCCTGTTTAACAAAAAAAAGTATATTTACAATTTTGGGGGAAAAAAGTTATACACCAAAGATGTTGGTTTGTTCCAAAACCCTTTTCTAATGCACATGTGAATGTGCTTTGAGTAAAATGTTTTCTACTCAACAATGTGTGGCTTCTTCTTTCAATGCTCAATAGCAATATTTGTAGTAAGCTGGTATTTACAGTGACAGTGGGGGTTAGTTACTAAAGGAAAATCCACTTTGCACTACAAGTGCACTTTCAGTGCAGTTTCAGGTGCATTTTCGCAGTGCAAAGTAGAATTTCCTTTAGTAAATAACACCCACAGTGCTTTATAATTTGCCACAATCAGGCCATTTTCGTGACTCTAAAAAATTCATTCATGGTGCTGAAATGATTAAGATTTTTGTCAGTAATGCATTATATACATTAACAACAAAAACAAGGTGTGTAGCAGACCCACAACACAATAAAAGATTGCCACCTCATGTATCAAATAAATTACATTTGCACTATTGAATAAAATGTCCAAAAAGAAAAGCCCATTGGAGAACCTAGGAGACAGCTAAAAGAAACCCAGGTAGTAAATCAAAGGAAATCTTCTTTCAGTTTAAGTTCAAAAATTTAGGATAAAATGTTTCTTAAACAGTTTCTGACATATCAATGGCCCCCCACCCGCAAAGTACTCAACATACTTTTGTCTTACTTTGCGGGCACTTTGGGGGGGCGCGCAAGGATGGCCAGCTTCAAGCGCCCTCAGGGTTTCTTGTTGAAGTTCGGCCTCAGGCCCAACCGAGGCCACATAGTTCACTGAATTTCTCCTTAAAGAGTTGTGTAGAATGCATCATGCAAGGATTATATGGTTAGGTTTATATTCTACCATGTTGATTGGCGTAAGGATAATACTGAATCACAGATGTGCACAATCTCTTGCTATCTCTCGTACCATGTCCACATCCTCTAACCATCTCCTGTATCATGTCTGCAGCATCTAAACACCTCATGTACCAAGTCTGCAAGATCTAACCACCTCCTATATCCTATCTGCATCCTCTAACCACTTCCTGTATCATGTCCACATCCTCTAGCCACCTCCTTTATTAAGTCTGCATCCTCTAATCACCGAATTTAGAAGAAATGCCCACATACCACTGTGGATTAAAATCCTTTTTATTTGGACATCCCAAAAACTACAGGAATCAGAATGCTGGATAGACGCGTTTCTGAAGCCGCATACACACGGGCGGACTGTCTGGCCTACTTAGTCCGTCGAAACACATTTCAGCGGACAGTCTGCTCGTGTGTGGGCTTCAGCGGACTTTTTCAGCGTGCAGTCTGGCGTACTAAGTATTTCGGAATTTCCGTAATACTGTCCGTCATACTTTGGTTTCAGCGGACAATCCGCTCGTGAGTAGGCTAGTTCGACGGACTAAGAATGGCGCATGCTCAGAAAGGATTTACACGGCGGAAGGTTGCATTGCTGTGTATTCGACGTCCTATTTCTAGTCCCGTCGTACGTGCTGTACACGTCATCGCGCAAGCTTTCGACGGACTGTTTGTGCATCCGTGTGTGGTCAAGTCCGTTCATTCGAAAGTATGACGGACTGTCCGTCGGATTGTATGACGGACTAAGTAGGCCATACAATCCGCCCGTGTGTACGCGGCTATACACTTCACGTGTGCTTAGCCATTACAAAAATATATTAGCAGGACAGTTCTTATATAGTCCCACCTATAACAGGTGTCACCAGATAGTAATTGCAGATGCCCTGTTACATAGAAAACACATGTGAAAAAGAGATCCATGAATATTTAATTATAAATAACACAAATAAACAAAGAAACAAATAACCAAAAATGTACATGTGCTCTAACAAGATAAAGTGTTCTTCTATAAAGAATAAATATAAAAGTTATATAAAAACATTATCATAAAACACCACATAGTATTGTGTCACCCCGTGTCCTTTTACTCTAAAACAATTAACCAATAGACAACAGTATCCTCTCCCACCCTGATATAAACAACAATCGATACATATAAGCACATATATATCAATGGATGTGGGGGGATCTCCTAACACAGGAATGGGAGAAAAAAAACAGTACAAGACACAAAGAGACAGAAAAGACAATTGCCACACAAATATAGCATATATTGCAAAACCCATTCGTGTACGATGTGGCTCCCATCTGTGAAAGACAGATGGGGCACCATTGCATTTAGCACACCATGAAGTTGGTAGGACAGACAACCAGGAACGGACAATGGGTATGGACGGCACAAATTTAGGTAAAAAGACCCCAGTGAACCTCAATATTACCGGCCATCCATCTGTCCCTTTATTTAAAACCCTGTGGCTAATGAATGTCCAAATGGGTAAGAAATAATTGGAGAAAGGATGTGTATTGAAATGCATGTATGGACATTGCTTCCATACACAGAAATATCCTCTAACCACATCCTGTATCATGTCCGCAGCCTCTAACCAGCTCCTGTACTATGTCCGCAGCCTCTAACCACCTCCTGTACCATGTCTGTATCCTCTAACCACCTCCTGTATCATGTCCGCAGCCTCTAACCACCTCCTGTATCATGTATGCAATTTCTAACCGTCTCTTGTATCATGTCTGCAATCTCTTGTCCTGTATCATGTCTGCAGTCTCTGAGGGGGAGCCTGGAGAGGAGTCAGGAGTGGGAGCACCACCGGGATGGGGGTCACAGGAGGAGTCAGATGTGTTTGGACTGTGGAGAGGAGACTATAGGATAAAACCATAGCTGCCAAGATGAAGTCATCTGACTGAGCCCTGCACGGATTTTCATAAGATGAAGGACTATACAGCTGGGCAGTGAGCAGAGGGTGTTTGTGTGGGTGATGTCTAAGTGTGAGGTTAAAGGCAAGGGACAGCTAAAGTTCTTCCTCTTTTCCATTGAGCGTAGATGAGAGAGCATCTTGACGATGACCATACGTAATGTATCATCTATGTTCTGTTGTTTTATAGGCTCTGTAGTATTTATCATTTCTTGGTAAATAAATGAGATCCTTGCTTATTTAAGCAGTTTGTTTATTTTTATAGCTAACATTGTTATTGTATCATCACCATTAACCTTATTAGAACTTTGATAGACTAGCTACCGTATTTATTGGCATATAACACTTTTTTCCCTGAAAATAGAGGTTAAACAATGCCTGTGTCCTATACGCCCACATTTTTTTTACCAATAGGGGGCAGGGACTGGGGGCGGTCCTGCCCGGGTGCCGCACATTGGGGGGTGTCATGCAAGCTGCTCCAGCTCTCCTGGTCCTGTGGCAACACTGAGAGCATACTTTTAAAGTTAAGAAAACATTACTGACAGCCCTTTCTCATACACCACCCCTCCTGTGTCACTCTCAATGTAAATAAAAGCCTCTAAATGCCTCAATTAACACCACTCTTTCTGGCTGCTCTCTTCCTCCCACTCTGAATCCTCCTCGAGTGTAGCTTTTGATTGGAGGAGAAGAGCAGTCATGTAACCGTTAAGGATGAGCCGAACACCCTCCGGTTCGGTTCGCACCAGAACCTGAGAACAGACCTTTAACTTCGTGTGAACTTTAGAACCCTATTAAAGTCTATGGGACTCGAACATTCAAAATCGAAAGTGCTAATTTTAAAGGCTAATATGCAAATTATTGTCCTAAAAAGTGTTTGAGGGCCTGGGTCCTGCCCCTGGGGACATGTATCAATGCAAAAAAACGTTTTAAAAACTGACGTTTTTTCGGGAAACCTGCGTTACATCAGAGGGGGGCGGGGTCACCCACACATCATTGGGGAAGCCAGGCTTTTCCGCTTGCATCAGAGGAGGCGGGCTCAGGTGACGGGTGGCCCCACCCTCCTCATATAAGAAATGTCAGGCTGCCGGGATCCCCTCAGTGTCTCCGCCAGTGGAGACAGAGGATGGATGGATGTGCTGAGCTGGAGGGAGAGATCACCCGTCGCTGGATCAGATCAGCCATCGCTGGACCCCGGAGAGATGATTATCCATCGCTGGATAGCAAGAGTGGATTACCACCGCTGGAATCTTTTTATTTTTATTTTTAATAACTACTTTTTCAATGGTGTGTGTGTCTTTTTTAACATTCTTTTACACTTTCTTTGTGAAATGGTAGAGGTACTTTTGTACCCCCTTACCATTTCAAACAGGGGGGGCGTGATCTGGGGGGTCCCCTTGTTAAAGGGGGCTTCCAGATTCTGATAAGCCCCCCCGCCCGCAGACCCCCACAACCCACGGCCAGGGTTGTGGGGATGAGGCCCTTGTCCTCAACAACATGGGGGCAAGGTGCTTTGAGAGGTCACAGACCGCCTAAGCATCCTCCCAATGTTGAGGGCATGTGGCTTGGTACGGTTCAGGAGGGGGGACACTCTCTCGTCCCCCCCTCTTTTCCTGCAGCCTGCCAGGTTGTGTGCTCGGATAAAGGGTCTGGTATGGATTTTTAAGGGGAACTCCATGCCATTTTCTTTTTTAATTTGACATGGAGTTCCCCTTAAAATCCCTACCAGACCTGAAGGGTCTGGTATGGATATTTAGGGGGAACCCCACGTCATTTTTTTTTAAATTTGTCACGGGTTTCCCCTTAATATCCATACCAGGTCTGAAGGGCCTGGTAATTGAATTTGGGGGAATACCTCTCTTTTTTTTTTTTTTATCAATGACTGTTCTCTGTATTACGGGGAGCCAACAATTCATTATAGCCGCGAGTGATTTTAAATGACTTTTTTTCCTGCAGAAATTACATTTTGTGCAGGGACAGTTCTAATCACAGGAAACATGTACCCCTTTACAGGCATACTATACACAACCCATAGGTACAAAATTTTAAGGAATATTACACTTTTATTGTTTCACTTTAAGCATTATTAAAATCACTGCTCCTGAAAAAACAGCCGTTTTAAAACTTTTTTTGCATTGATACATGTCCCCTGGGACAGGACCCAGGTCCCCAAACACTTTTTAGGACAATAACTTGCATATTAGCCTTTAAAATTAGCACTTTAGATTTGTCCCATAGACTTGTACAGTGTGTTCCGCGGCTTTTGGAATTTGCAGCGAACGCCCCAAATTGTTCACTGTTCGCCGAACAGGCGAACAGGCAATGTTCGAGTCGAACTTGTAGCTCATCCCTAGTAACCGTCAATGAAACATCAGAGGAGAGCAGTCACATGACCGGGACCATGAAAGAGCGGCGTTAATTGAGGTATTTAGAGGCTTCGATTTACAATGAGAGTGACACAGGATGAAAAAGGGCTGGCAGGGATGTTTTCTCAACTTTAGAGTATGCTGGCAGTGCTGTCCCAGGAGACAGGGGGTTTGTGTACTATGCATGGGTCTGTGTAATGTGCAGGGGGCCTGTGTACTATGCAGGGGTCTGTGTAATGTGCAGGGGGCCTGTGTACTATTCAGGGGTCTGTGTAATGCGCATGGGCTCTGTGTAATGTGCAGGGAGTCTGTGTACTGTTCAGGACAGGGGCGTCGGGAGGGGGTGGCTAGGGGGGCTGAAGCCCCGAATGAGACCCCCTAAAGCCCCGAGTGTCAGCTCCGCGGAGTCTTCATTGTCAGCCCGAGCGCTGCGGCGAGCGCCGGGACCAATCTGGTCCCGACCACCGCCGAGTGTGGCCGAGTGCGGCCGAGTGCTAGAGCAGGTCCCGCCTTCTGGAGTATGCACGTCTATGATGGACGTCCCACTGGTCCAATGCCGGGACCACGGGACATGTGACATCCAGGCGCTGTTGGCTCCAGAAGGCGGGAATTACAAAGCGGCTGCCGCGCCACATACCCGGTTGGCGTTTAGGCGAGCCACTATCCTCTCCTCCTCGGACTGGCTGCTGTGACAGGTCAGTATGTATTAAGGTCAGTGTAGGTAGTTCAGTGTGTGGTAATGTCAGTGTAGGTAGGTCAGCGTGTTAATGTCAGTGTAGGTAGGTCAGTGTGTGGTAATGTCAGTGTAGGTAGGTCAGTGTGTTAATGTCAGTGTAGGTAGGTCAGTTTGGTAATGTCAGTGTAGGTAGGTCTGTGTGGTAATGTCAGTGTAGGTAGGTCAGTGTGTTAATGTCAGTGTAGGTAGGTCAGTTTGGTAATGTCAGTGTAGGTAGGTCTGTGTGGTAATGTCAGTGTAGGTAGGTCAGTGTTTGTGGTAATGTTAGTGTAGGTAGGTCAGTGTGGTAATGTCAGTGTAGGTAGGTCAGTGTGTGTGGTAATGTCAGTGTAGGTAGGTCAGTGTGTGTAGTAATGTCAGTGTAGGTAGGTCAGTGTGTGTGGTAATGTCAGTGTAGGTAGGTCAGTGTGTTAATGTCAGTGTAGGTAGGTCAGTGTTTGTGGTAATGTCAGTGTAGGTAGGTCAGTGTGGTAATGTCAGTGTAGGTAGGTCAGTGTCTGGTAATGTCAGTGTGTGTGGTGATGTCAGTGTAGGTCAGTCAGTGTAGGAAGGTCACTACCGTTAGTGTATGTAGGTCAGTGTATGTATATGTCCAGTGTATGTAGGTCAGGCAGGTGAGTGTAGGTAGGTCACTATCGTC
Source organism: Lithobates pipiens (assembly GCF_037356315.1). Classification (NCBI taxonomy): domain Eukaryota; kingdom Metazoa; phylum Chordata; class Amphibia; order Anura; family Ranidae; genus Lithobates; species Lithobates pipiens. The sequence goes on from NW_027507784.1 coordinate 164,103,890, forward strand.
AGTGTAGGTAGGTCACTACCGTCAATGTCAGTGTAGGTAGTTCACTACCGTCAATGTCAGTGTAGGTAGGTCAGTGTGTTAATGTCAGTGTAGGTAGGTCACTATCATCAATGTCAGTGTAGGTAGGTAAGTGTGTTAATGTCAGTGTAGGTAGGTCAGTGTGTGTTAATGTCAGTGCAGGTAGGTCAGTGTGTTTGTGTTAATGTCAGTGTAGGTAGGTCAGTGTGTGTAGTAATGTCAGTGTAGGTAGGTCAGTGTGTGTGGTAATGTCAGTGTAGGTAGGTCAGTGTGTTAATGTCAGTGTAGGTAGGTCAGTGTTTGTGGTAATGTCAGTGTAGGTAGGTCAGTGTGGTAATGTCAGTGTAGGTAGGTCAGTGTCTGGTAATGTCAGTGTGTGTGGTGATGTCAGTGTAGGTCAGTCAGTGTAGGAAGGTCACTACCGTTAGGCCGCGTACACACGCGGGGACTGTTCGCCCAACTTTGTCCGCTGAACAGTGTTTCGGCGGACAGTCCGCTCGTGTGTGGGCTTTCAGCGGACAGTTTCAGCGAACAGTCCGCTGAACAAGGTTTTTCGGAATTTCCGAAAAACTGTCCGCTGAAACTTTGTTTCAGCGAACAGTCCCCTCGTGTGTAGGCTTGTTCGTCAAACTAAGTTCCGCGCATGCTCAGAAAGGATTTACACGCCGAAAGTTATAATGCAGTGTATAGGACGTCGTATTTTTCGTCCCGTCGTACGTGCCGTTCACGTCATCGCGCACGGTTTCAGCAAACTGATCGTTCGTCGTATGTGGCCATGTCCGTCCATGCTAATTTTGAGCGGACTGTTTGCTGAAACTGTTTGACGGACAAAGTTGGCCGAACAGTCCCCGCGTGTGTACGCGGCCTTAGTGTATGTAGGTCAGTGTATGTATATGTCCAGTGTATGTAGGTCAGGCAGGTGAGGGTAGGTAGGTCACTATCATCAGTGTAGGTAGGTCACTATTCTCGGTGTAGGTAGGTCACTACCGTCAGTGTAGGTAGGTTAGTGTAATGTCAGTGTAGATAGGTCAGTGTAGGTCGGTCAGTGTAGGTAGGTCACTACCGTTAAGCCGCGTACACACGTAGCCGTCTGTCCAACGTACTTAGTCTGGCGGACTTTCCGCCAGACTGTCCGTCGGACTTTCCGAACGGGCTACTTGCCCACACATGGCACTTTTTCAGCGGACTAATACGGCGTACTATCCGCCCTACTTTTGAAATGAACGGACTCGCCCACACACGCGGAGAAAAGTCCGCTCATTTCGAGCGCGTCTCCAGGTAGGCGGGGCCCGCGAGGGAGACGTCGCTGGCCCCGCCGCCTGGTATGGACTTACAGGGGAACCCCAACGCTAAAAAAAAAATTGGCGTGGGGGTGCCCCCCAAGTCCACAACAAACCCTTGTCCGAGCACACTACCCGGCCGGCCAGGAAAGGAGGGGCGAGCGAGCGCCCCCCACTCCCGAGCCGTACCAGGCTGCGTGCCCTCAACATGGGGGTGCCTTGGGGAAGAAGGGGGGGCCGCGCGGCCCCCCCACCCCAAAGCACATTGTCCCCATGTTGATGAGGACAAGGGCCTCTTCCGACAACCCTGGCCGTTGGTTGTCGGGGTCTGCGGGCGGGGGGCTTATCGGAATCCGGGAGCCCCCTTTAATAAGGGGGCCCTCGGATACCGGCCCCCCACCCTATGTGAATGAGTATGGGGTACAATGTACCCCTACCCATTCACCTGTCAAATAAAGTACAAAACAAAACACAACACACAAGATAAAATAATTTATTGCACAGCTCCCCTCGTGTGTAGGCTTGTTCGTCAAACTAAGTTCCCCGCATGCTCAGAAAGGATTTACACGCCGAAAGTTATAATGCAGTGTATAGGACGTCGTATTTTTCGTCCCGTCGTACGTGCCGTTCACGTCATCGCGCACGGTTTCAGCAAACTGATCGTTCGTCGTATGTGGCCATGTCCGTCCATGCTAATTTTGAGCGGACTGTTTGCTGAAACTGTTTGACGGACAAAGTTGGCCGAACAGTCCCCGCGTGTGTACGCGGCCTTAGTGTATGTAGGTCAGTGTATGTATATGTCCAGTGTATGTAGGTCAGGCAGGTGAGGGTAGGTAGGTCACTATCATCAGTGTAGGTAGGTCACTATTCTCGGTGTAGGTAGGTCACTACCGTCAGTGTAGGTAGGTTAGTGTAATGTCAGTGTAGATAGGTCAGTGTAGGTCGGTCAGTGTAGGTAGGTCACTACCGTTAAGCCGCGTACACACGTAGCCGTCTGTCCAACGTACTTAGTCTGGCGGACTTTCCGCCAGACTGTCCGTCGGACTTTCCGAACGGGCTACTTGCCCACACATGGCACTTTTTCAGCGGACTAATACGGCGTACTATCCGCCCTACTTTTGAAATGAACGGACTCGCCCACACACGCGGAGAAAAGTCCGCTCATTTCGAGTGCGTCTCCAGGTAGGCGGGGCCCGCGAGGGAGACGTCGCTGGCCCCGCCGCCTGGTATGGACTTACAGGGGAACCCCAACGCCAAAAAAAAATCGGCGTGGGGGTGCCCCCCAAGTCCACAACAAACCCTTGTCCGAGCACACTACCCGGCCGGCCAGGAAAGGAGGGGCGAGCGAGCGCCCCCCACTCCCGAGCCGTACCAGGCTGCGTGCCCTCAACATGGGGGTGCCTTGGGGAAGAAGGGGGGGCCGCGCGGCCCCCCCACCCCAAAGCACATTGTCCCCATGTTGATGAGGACAAGGGCCTCTTCCGACAACCCTGGCCGTTGGTTGTCGGGGTCTGCGGGCGGGGGGCTTATCGGAATCCGGGAGCCCCCTTTAATAAGGGGGCCCTCGGATACCGGCCCCCCACCCTATGTGAATGAGTATGGGGTACAATGTACCCCTACCCATTCACCTGTCAAATAAAGTACAAAACAAAACACAACACACAAGATAAAATAATTTATTGCACAGCTCCGGGGGGTCTTCCGTCTTCGGGGGTCTTCTCGCCGGACTCCTCCGCTATCTTCTTGTAGCTCTTTTACTAGCGGAGGAGCCCGGCATTCTTCTTCGCCGCCCCGGCCTCTTCTTCCGACTTCGGGGGTCTTGTCCCCCTCTTCGGTTCTTCTGCCGGGCCACCGCGCCTTCTTATAGCTCTTTTACAGGCGGTGGCCCGGTCTTCTGTCGTCGCCTCCGCCGCCTTCCGTTCTTCTGTTCTTGTCTTCTTCTTCCACGCGGCCCCCCTTCCCCAAGGCACACCCATGTTGAGGGCACGCGGCCTGGTACGGCTCAGGAGGGGGGGGGGGGCGCTCGCTCGCCCCTCCTTTCCTGGCCGGCCGGGTAGCGTGCTCGGACAAGGGTCTGTTGTGGACTTTGGGGGGACCCCCACGCCAATTTTTTTCGCCGTTGGGGTTCCCCTTTAAGTCCATACCAGGCGGCGGGGCCAGCAGCATCTCCTTCGCGGGCCCCGCCTACCTGCAAACCCGCTCGAAATGAGCGGACTTTTCTCCGGGCGGGAAAAGTCCGCTCATTTCAAAAGTACGGCGGACTGACGCACACACGGCCGGATTGTCCGCCGAAATGCGAGTCCGGCGGGAAGATTGGAGTGCAAAACTTATTTCTAAATCCGCCGTACTTTCGGGTCAAAAAATATGCCGGAGTCTACACACGGGGGGATTGTCTGGTGGACTTGAGTTTGCCGGACTTTTCCACCCGTTGTTTGATCGTGTGTACGCGGCATTAGTGTATGTAGGTCAGTGTATGTATATGTCCAGTGTATGTAGGTCAGGCAGGTGAGGGTAGGTAGGTCACTATCGTCAGTGTAGGTAGGTCACTATTCTCGGTGTAGGTAGGTCACTACCGTCAGTGTAGGTAGGTTAGTGTATGTAAGTCCCTACCGTCAGTGTCACGGCCCAGCCCAAAAAAAGTTGCGTACAACACCACCCCCCCGTTCAGGCCTTGGACTCTGCGCTGAAGCCCCTGGTCCTTTTGCCACCTAGCAACGCCCCTGGTTCAGGGGTCTGTGTAATATACAGGGGATCTGTTTACAAAGCTGGGGTCTGTGTATTGTTCAGGGGGCTGTGGAAAGTTTTTTTTCCTGAAACTTCCAAACTTCCCTCATAAAGTTAGGATTAGTGTTATACGCCTGTGCGTGTTTTACGCCGATAAATAAGGTAACTCTAAGAATAGACAAGATAATCATATTTATAATAAATAGGGGAAATCCAAAAGCACCACATATATATTTCAGTACCCAAATTAAGTTTTCATCAGTTTTTATTGTTTTTTTTTATCATACCAACTATCCTCAAACTGTCATTTTACCATGAACACATGGTAAATAGCCAATATCTTTCTTTGCTTTACCCTGATCGGTGATGCAGTGTCCTAGGTACACAGCTCACCACCGATTGGCGTGGCACCATCGATCCCATGCGCGGCAATAATGGGAGGATGTCATATAATGTCCTCCTACAACAAGAGCGGTCCAGGCATTGTAAAATAGGACAGATGGGAACTGGTTAACCACTTTAGCCCCAGAAGGTCTTACCCCCTTTCTGACCAGAGCACTTTTTACAATTTGGCACTGTGTCGCTTTAACTGGTAATTGTGCGGTCATGCAATGCTGTACCCAAACAAAATTTGCGTCCTTTTTTTCCAACAAATAGAGCTTTCTTTTGATGCTATTTGATCCCCTGTGCGGTTTTTATTTTTTGCTCTACTATTTTGCGTTTTTATTTATTTATTTTACAAAAAAAAAGACCGACAATTTTGAAAAAAATATATATTTTTTACTTTTTGCTATAATAAATATCCCCAAAAATGTTTTTAAAAAACAAATTTCTTCATCAGTTTAGGTCAACATATATTCTTCTACATATTTTTGGTAAAAAAAAATGGCAATAAGCATATTTTAATTAAAAGTTATAGTGTCTATAAACTATGGAAAAGATTGATGGCATTTTTTTTTTACTAGTATTGGTGGTGATCTGCGATTTTTAGCGGTATTATGGCATTGCAAAGGCAGATTGGACACTTTTGACACATTTTTGGGACCATTGACATTTCTACGGCGATCAGAGCTATACAAATACACTGATTACTGTGTAAATCTTACTGGCCGGGAAGGGGTTAACACTAGGGGGCAATCAAAGGGTTAAATGTGTGTTCCCTCAGTGTGTTCTAACTTATTGGGGATAGGACTGAGTAGGAGAGGAGACATATTACTGTTTCTACTCAGTAGGAACAAACGACATGCCTCCTTTCCCCCTCCAGCGGCGCATGCCCTCTGGCGGCTCTTAAAGGAATCCCGTACCTGGGGGTTTTCATATTTCAAGAAGCCAACTGTTTGCATACCCCCATGTCCACTGGCTAGGGATTTGGAGTAGAGGCCCTTGTCCTCATTAAAATGCAGACAAGGTACTTTACCAGCTATGTTTCAGGAGAAGGGGCACATGCTTGCTGCCTCCTCCTCTCTTCTAGCTAGTAAGACTTTGTGCTTGGATAAGGATCGGGTAAGTGACTCATGTCATTTTATTTTTACATAGGGTAACTCTTAAAATCCATACCAGTTTCCTTGTCTAACAATCTGTTGCCTATTGTGCTTGAAAATATCAAGAATTGATGGGACTCCCATTGACTTCAGTGAGGCTCAGATTATGTGTGTACACAGATGTCGGCCATGACTGTGTGTACACAGTCATGGCCGACATTGTTGGCACCCCAGAAATTTTTCTGATGAAATGTTGCAACACAGGAAAGTCCAGATGGTCAATAAGCAGCCCCAAACAGGTTCCAAAGAAATTCAAGCTGCCCTGCAGGCTCAGGGAGCATCCGTGTCAGCGCGAACTATCCGTCGACATTTAAATCAAATGAAACGCTATGGCAGGAGACCCAGGAGGACCCCACTGCTGACACAGAGACATAAAAAAGCAAGACTATTGTTTGCCAAAATTAACTTGAGTAATCCAAAATAGGGATGGCCGAACGGTTCGCCCGGCGGTCGTTTTGCGGCGAATTTCGGCTGTTCGCCATCCGCCCGATCGGCGGACTATTGCCGCCGTTCGCCCGGCGGACTTCTGTGTTTACTGTGTAAAAGAACTTTGACCTATGATGACACATCCATCATGGGGTACAGGACAGCCAATTGAGACATTACAGCACATGGACACTTGGACATTCCCCCTAACTTATAAATAGACCCGATCCGGCGGCCATTTTACATTCTTTCTTCTGTCACTATAGGGAGAGGTTGCTGTGTGGAGCAGAGAGAGACTTCAGTGACCCAAATCGCTATTTATTAGGTCCACAAAAGTTTTTTTAAGGACTGGTATCATGGTATAGGTGTTAGGTGTAGTTCAGGATATAGGTTTGAGGCACTGCTATTCAAGTCATTGTTGCAGCAGCCTGAGTGTCTTTTGTCGGTGTAAAGAAAGTCCTTATAAGGACTGGTAAGGTATAGGGTACTACAGTACATAGGGTTGAGTGAGGTACAGTCTGCTATTCCGTAAGGACTGGTATAGGTCCACAATACATAGGGTTGAGGTGCACTACTGCTGACTGCTGCCCTACTGCTGCAGTAGTGCTTTATCAGTATAGGGACTGAGGTACAGTCTGCTAATCATTCACAACCTACTTGTTCCACAAAGGTCCTTATAAGAACTGGTAAGGTCTAGGGTACTATAGTACATAGGGTTGAGTGAGGTACAGTCTGCTATTCCTTAAGGACTGGTATAGGTCCACAATACATAGGGTTTAGGTGCACTACTGCGGACTGCTTCCCTACTGCTGCAGTAGTCCTTTATCAGTATAGGGACTGAGGTACAGTCTGCTAATCATTCACAACCTACTTGTTCCACAAAGGTCCTTATAAGGACTGGTAAGGTATAGGGTACTACAGTACATAGGGTTGAGTGAGGTACAGTCTGCTATTCCGTAAGGACTGGTATAGATCCACAATACATAGGGTTGAGGTGCACTACTGCTGACTGCTGCCCTACTGCTGCAGTAGTCCTTTATCGGTATAGGGACTGAGGTACAGTCTGCTAATCATTCACAACCTACTTGTTCCACAAAGGTCCTTATAAGGACTGGTGAGGTCTAGGGTACTACAGTGCATAGGGTTGAGTGAGGTACAGTCTGCTATTCCTTAAGGACTGGTATAGGTCCACAATACGTAGGGTTGAGGTGCACTACTGCTGACTGCTGCCCTACTGCTGCAGTAGTCCTTTATCAGTATAGGGACTGAGGTACAGTCTGCTAATCATTCACAACCTACTTGTTCCACAAAGGTCCTTATAAGGACTGGCAAGGTCTAGGGTACTACAGTACATAGGGTTGAGTGAGGTACAGTCTGCTATTCCGTAAGGACTGGTATAGGTCCACAATACATAGGGTTGAGGTGCACTACTGCTGACTGCTGCCCTACTGCTGCAGTAGTCCTTTATCAGTATAGGGACTGAGGTACAGTCTGCTAATCATTCACAACATACTTGTTCCACAAAGGTCCTTATAAGGACTGGTAAGGTCTAGGGTACTACAGTACATAGGGTTGAGTGAGGTACAGTCTGCTATTCCGTAAGGACTGGTATAGGCCCACAATACATAGGGTTGAGGTGCACTACTGCTGACTGCTGCCCTACTGCTGCAGTAGTCCTTTATCAGTATAGGGACTGAGGTACAGTCTGCTAATCATTCTCAACCTACTTGTTCCACAAAGGTCCTTATAAGGACTGGTAAGGTCTAGGGTACTACAGTACATAGGGTTGAGTGAGGTACAGTCTGCTATTCCTTAAGGACTGGTATAGGTTCACAATACATAGGGTTGAGGTGCACTACTGCTGACTGCTGCCCTACTGCTGCAGTAGTCCTTTATCAGTATAGGGACTGAGAGTTTTGTCACAGGGTCATTTAAAAAATGACAGGCAGAGGAAGAGGCAGGCCCTTCCGCAGGGTTGATAGGGGTAGGGCAGGAGCAACAAGCTGGAGCCAAAGTGGGAAGTTGCAGAAGGTGCGTTCAATTACTTTAAAGGACACACCAGACTTGGTTGAGTGGCTCACTCAGCCTTACTCTTCTGCACCCTCCTCATCCTCTCGATCTGCACCCTCTTCTTCACTCTCTGCTATGTGCACCCCCAAATATACTACCACCAACAACACCACCACCACCACCACATACCCTCCGCTTCAGTCACAGGAATTATTTTCCGATCCATATCAAGACATTTCTGATGCGCAGCCACTCTTGGTATTGGATCAGGAAGAGGAGGTAGCAACAACCGCCACTCAGCAGATCAGTACCCAGATCAGCCCAAGGAGGAGGTTGGTCCCCGGTGTTGCTGCCTACTCCGAGATCTCTACTTATAGCGGTGGGGAAGGTGACGTCGATGATGACGTGTCTAGTGATGTCACGTGGGTGCCCACAAGAGAGGAAGAGGAGGGGAGTTCAGAAGGAGATATGGATCAGCAGATAGGGAGGAGAAGCAGGAATAACTTACATTGCACAGGAAGGACAAAGCAGACTGCAAATGTATCAGGAGTGAGTCATCGACCATGTACGGTCACATCTGGCGCTCCCAGGACACCGGAACATGGCTCCGCAGTGTGGGCTTTTTTTAACGTGTCCGCTGCTGACTATAGTGTTGCCATCTGCAATCTTTGCAGTCAACGCATTAGTTGCGGTAAGCCCAACACTCACCTAGGGACGTCCGCCTTAAGAAGGCACATGAGCAGCCATCACCGAGCCCAGTGGGAGCAACGGAACACACAAAGCCACAGTCCAGGCTCTCACCTTCCAGCCTCGTCTTCTACTTCTCCTTCTCCTCTCTCCTCACAATTGTCCTCCACTCCCCCTTCCATCACGCCAAGCTCACGTTTTTCTGCAAAAAGGCAGGCTTCCGTGGGCCTAATGTTGGAGCGTAAAAAAATGATGACGCCGGATAACCCTCTTGCCCAACGGTTGACGGCTGGCTTGTCAGAACTGATAGCCCGCCAACTACTGCCATATAAACTGGTGGACTCGGAGGCCTTTCGAAAATTTGTGGCCATTGGAACACCACAATGGAAGGTCCCAGGAAGGAAGTATTTCTCAGAGAAGGGCATCCCAGAGCTATATGGCCAGGTTCAGCGGCAAGTGAATGTATCTCTGGCACACAGTGTCGGTGCCAAGATACATCTGACCACAGACACGTGGTCTAGAAAACACGGGCAGGGAAGGTATATCCCCTGATGAAGTCACGTGACTGTGACGAACACGCGTCGGGACGCTACCGGAAGTGACGCAATCGAGCTCGAAGCTCGTTTATACCCTATGCTTGAAATCTGTATGTTTGTGAGTATTTTAATTGCTTTCTAAAAAAATTTCAACTTTGTTCATAAATTACTACGCTATGGGGCTCCCTTCCTCCTTATCTGCTTAATCCCTTACATAATATCCAACTGCCGAGGTAACAACCCCCCCCCCCATACTGGGCACTGCTGAGCGACCATTTAAAGAGACCACACAGCGCAATAGGCAGGAGACGTCAGGATTTGGGGACACAGGAACAAGACCTCGTGGGATAAAGATCATCAGGAATCCTGAGGATACATATGTTACATGCTGTTACCTTACAGCTGTAAGGTAAGGGGACACCCAAATCTCGAGTACACAGGACCACGTGGGATATATTCACCACCACCACCACCGATTAGATCGCTACTCTATAGTGCACATAGAGCTAAACACCAGCACCGTATGCGATTTCCTTGTCATATGCGATTTTGGATATAATCGCCACTGGTTGTCGCACAAGCTTTGAATGGACACAATTTTTGTCATTTTGCAATTTATATGTTATATAGTTTTCAACCATTGAGCACAACTTTCCCGAATCATTTCTAGAGAGATTTTATTATCTTTTCCACCTTTATTTAACACAAATATTGCTTATGCGTTTTCAATGTTGTGTTTTTCATTTATTTTTTGCTAAATTTGCACGATTGGATTTCGCTTCACTGTACTTATATTATTTATTTGGTAGAAAGACACCCACACTTATCTATTTTATAACCTTTTCCTAGCACTGGCACTTTATGCGATTTTTTGTCAGCCACAATCAGTCACTTTTTTGCACATAATTGATTCATTGAGCCAGCGACTGTCTTTATGTATATTGCTGTTTATGGTGTAGTAGACATTTCCACAGACTTATTTACCGTTTAGCACGAGCACTTTTTATGCGATTTTATCAGTTGTAACAAATCGCATCAATTATTACCACATATTTTGTTGATTATTTTATATATTTTTTTTCACGGGATGTTGTAGGATACACTTACACGGACTTACTTATTGTTCAGCACTACCACTTTATAGGTCTATGTCAATTTCCAAAAATCGCATTGGGAATCATTAGGTTTTAACTACTAGATTCCTTCTCGCGTATGGCCTCATCCATTTAATACTCATCCCAAACACTATTATGCTAAACACTATTATGCTATAGTGGTGAGGGGTTAGCTCCCCATACATCACCTTTTCAGTCTGGGTGGTAGCACACCTAGCACCTAATAACCTGGTGCCTTTTGTATCTATAGACCTTTCAGGCTAAAATTCTCTAAGCTAGTACTGCGCACCACTACTGTTTGCTTTTCTTGATCCTTAATTGGGGTTCAAGTACCCCTTTTTCAGTGTGTGCAGCGGTAGAAAAACTATATTTCTTCCTGATTAGGCGCAGGAATAACTCCTTTACATATATCACTTTTACTGCCCACTGGGTGAACCTTCTGACGGCCGTCAAGCATGTAACCTGTGGCACCCGTGTAGATTTGGTTTTACCGCCACGGATTGCATGCAGGCCTGGCTCTTCTTCTCCTACTACTCCATCCTCCTCCCTCTCCTCCTCGGCTGACTCCTCTTTTTCCGCTGCTAGCATCTCTTCCGCTGCGCCGCCCAAGCTCCCCAGAACCTATTGGACATGCCAGGTGAGACGTTGCCATGCCATGCTGCGTCTGTTGTGCCTGGAAACCAAGAGCCACACTGGCCCGGCACTCCTTTCAGCTTTGCGTTCACAGGCAGATCAGTGGCTAACACCGCTCAATTTGACAGTTGGTAAAATGGTGTGTGACAACGGTGCCAATCTGCTTAGCGCATTGAAACAGGGCAAAATTACGCACGTGCCATGCATGGCACACGTCTTAAACTTGGTCGTGCAGCGATTCCTTGTCAAATACCTTGGGGTCCAGGACATCTTGCGGCAGGCAAGGAAAATCTCTGCCCATTTCAGAAGATCTTACACGGCCATGGCTCGCCTTGCTGACATTCAGCGACGACACAATCTGCCGGTCAGACGTCTTATTTGCGATTGCCCGACGTGATGGAACTCAACCTTCTATATGCTTGATAGGCTGCTCCAGCAGAAACGTGCAGTTAACGTCTACCTGTATGAACTCTGCAGCAGAACAGGTTCTGGGGAGCTGTTTTTTTTTCACCGTGCCAGTGGCTGTTCATGCGCGACACATGCAGACTTCTGCGCCCATTTGAGGAGATCACCAAACTGGTCAGTCACAGCCATGGCGCCATCAGTGACATGGTACCTTATGCCTTCTTTATGGAGCGTGCATTGCGTCATGTCATTGATCAAGCTGTGGAGGAGCGGGAAAATGAGGAAGTCGCAATGCTGGATGAATTCCCAGGGGGCCTACCGTATTTGCCGGTGTATAAGGCGACCCGGCATATAAGACGACCCCCTAATCTTACAGGACAAAAATGCTTTTAAATCTGTACTTACCGTATAAGACGACCCGGCTTTCGAGGCTTCAGAGGCTTCATATTTCTTCCTTCTTCCTGCATTTGCTGGAGCCAATCACGGCGAGCGATGTATCCTATTAATGAATACAAAGCCTGCTTGGATTGGCAGAGGCTGTAACATCATCAGCCCGCGCCGCTCTGACTCTCCAAGCCAATCAGAGCAGGCTACAGATGCTGCATTCTGCTTTTGCGTGCGCTGGCAGAGGAGCAATTCCTACTCCCAGAGAAGGAGTTGCGGGTACCAGTCCAACAGTGCCTGCAAGAAGAGGCCGGTTTGAAGATTTGTTGGTGACTTCGGATATGAGGTCATTCTTTCAGCCGACCCATCGACAGGTGTCATCCGAATCCAGCATCAGGGAACGCCTAGACCGTCAGGTGTCCGACTACGGCCGATGTGGACATTCTGAGGAGTGATGAACCCCTGGACTACTGGGTGGGCAGGCTTGACCTCTGGCCAGAGCTTGCCCAATTTGCAATCGAACTGTTGGCTTGCACCTCGTCCAGTGTCCTGTCCGAAAGGACGTTCAGCGCAGCAGGGGGGATCGTGACCGATAAGCGTACTCGCCTAGCTCACGACAGTGTTAACTACCTCACATTTCTAAAAATGAATGAGGCATGGATCTCAGAGGAATTCAACACATGTGACCAATAGACCATGTATATGTCTATAAACGATTTTTTTAATCGAGCACACAGACCTTCTTTCTTCATTTGGCTCACTTCCTTGTCCAAAAAAAGCACACCGTACTATATTCCCGTACCCTCCTGTTTGAAGAGGTTGAGCGGTGTCATATTTCTACTGGGGCTGCTTATTATGAGGGGCTCCCACCATCCCTGTGCTGTGCTGACTTCCTCCTGGGGCTGTACCTCTGCTGTGCATATTATGAGGGGCTCCCACCATCCCTGTGCTATGCTCATTATGAGGGGCTCCCACCATCCCTGTGCTGTGCTGACTTCCTCCTGGGGCTGTACCTCTGCTGTGCATATTATGAGGGGCTCCCACCATCCCTGTGCTATGCTCATTATGAGGGGCTCCCACCATCCCTGTGCTATGCTCATTATGAGGGGCTTCCACCATCCCTGTGCTATGCTGACTTCCTCCTGGGGCTGCTTACGGTGCAGGTGTCAGTGCTGTATATCACGGTGCTGGTGTCAGTGCTGTATATCACGGTGCTGGTGTGAGTGCTTTATGTCACGCTGCTGATGTCAGTGCTCTCTATCGCGGTGCTGGTGTCAGTGCTGTATATCACGGTGCTGGTGTTAGTGCTTTATGTCACGCTGCTGATGTCAGTGCTCTCTATCACAGTGCTGTTGTCAGATCACTCTATCACGGTGCAGGTGTCATTGCTGTATGTCACGCTGCTGATGTCAGTGCTCTCTATCACGGTGCTGCTGTCAGGGCTGTATATCACTGTGCTGGTGTTAGTGCTTTATGTCACGCTGCTTATGTCAGTGCTCTCTATCACGGTGCTGGTGTCAGATCACACTATCACGGTGCAGGTGTCATTGCTGTATGTCACGCTGCTGACGTCAGTGCTCTCTATCACGGTGCTGGTGTCAGATGACTCTATCACGGTGCAGGTGTCATTGCTGTATGTCACGCTGCTGGTGATCATCTCCTGCACCCTCTTCTTTGCCTACCCTGACCTTCCCTCTCCTCCATTGCCTTCATGCGCTCCACAGTCCTGAATTGTCACAACAATTTCACATATAAAAAAAGAATGCTTGTAGTTGTCGATCCCAGATTCACCTCATACATGTGTTATGTCATTGGCCATGTGGTGGAACTATGTTTGCACAGCTAGTAATTATTTTGTGGCTGCAAATTTGACCTGTAGGTTTGCAAAGTTCGCCTTCCATTGAAGTCAATGGGGCCTGCCGCGAATGTTACGGTTTGCGAACTATCGGCCGCGTTCGCGAAATGTCCCGTCGGAAGTTCATCCATCACTAATCAAAAATCCTTCTGGGAAAATGTCTTGTGGATAGATGAGACCAAGATAGAGATTTTTGGTAAAGCACATCATTCTACTGTTTACCGAGAATGGAATGAGGCCTACAAAAAAAGGACACAGTACCTACAGTGAAATATGGTGGTGGTTCACTGATGTTTTTTGGGGTTTGTTTTGCTGTCTCTGGCACTGGGTCCCTGGGTGCCTTGAATGTGTGCAAGACATCATGAAATCTGAGGATTACCAAAGGATTTTGGGTCGCGTTGTAGAGCCCAGTGTCAGAAAGATGGGTTTGTGTCCGAGATCTTGGGTCTTCCAGCAGGACAATGACCTCAAACATACGTCAAAAAGCACCCAGAAATGGATGGCAACAAAGCACTGGAGAGTTCTAAAGTGGCCAGAAATGAGTCCAAATCTAAATCGCATTGAACACCTGTGGAGAGATCTTAAAATTGCTGTTGGGAAAAGGCGCCCTTCCGATGAGAGAGACCTGGAGTCGTTTGCAAAGGAAGAGTGGTCCAAAATTCCGGGTGAGAGGTGTAAGAAGCTTATTGATGGTTATAGGAAGCCACTTATTTCAGTTATTATTTCCAATGTGTGCAACCAAATATTAAGTTAAGGGTGCCAAGAATTTTGACCAGCCCATTTTTGGAGTTTTGTGTGACATTATGTCCAATTAGCTTTTTTTCATCCTTTTTATGTTTTGTTTAAATACACACAAAGGGAATAAACATGTGTATAGAAAAACATGTGTTACTGCAATACTTTTCTGTGAGAAATACTTGATTTTCTGGAAAAATGTCTGGGGTGCCAACAATTTCGGCCATGACTCTGTGTGTGTGTGTGTGTGTGTGTGTGTGTGTGTGTGTGTGTGTGTGTGTGTGTGTGTGTGTGTGTGTGTGTGTGTGTGTGTGTGTGTGTGTATATATATATATATATATATATATATATATATACATATACGGTATCTCACAAAAGTGAGTATACCCCTCACATTTTTGTAAATATTTAGATTATATCTTTTCATGTGACAATAATGAAGAAATTACACTTTGCTACAGTGTAAAGTAGTGAGTGTACAGCTTGTATAATCGTGTAAATAACTTAACACACAGCCATTAATGTCTAAAACACTGGCAACAAAAGTAAGTGAGAATGTCCAAATTGGGCCCAAAGTGTGAATATTTTGTGTGGCCACCATTATTTTCCAGCACTGCCTTCACCCACTTGGGCATGGAGTTCACCAGAGCTTCACAGGTTGCCACTGGAGTCCTCTTCCACTCCTCCATGATGACATCATGGAGCTGGTGGATGTTAGAGATCTTGCGCTCCTCCACCTTCTGTTTGATGATGCCCCACAGATGCTCAATAGGGTTTAGGTCTGGAGACATGCTTGGCCAGTCCATCACCTTTACCCTCAGCTTCTTTAGCAAGACAGGGGTCGTCTTGGAGGTGTGTTTGGGGCCATTATCATGTTGAAATACTGCCCTGCGGCCCAGTCTCCGAGCGGAGGGGATCATGCTCTGCTTCAGTATGTCACAGTAGATGTTGGCATTCATAGTTCCCTCAATGAACTGTAGCTCCCCAGTGCCAGCAGCACTCATGCAGCCCCAGACCAAGACAATCCCACCACTATGGTTGACTGTAGGCAAGACACACTTGTCTTTGTACTCCTCACCTGGTTGCTGCCACACACGCTTGACACCATCTGAACTAAATATTTTTATCTTGGTGTCCTCAGACCGCAGGACATGGTTCCATTAATCCATGTCCTTAGTCTGCTTGTCTTCAGCAAACAGGCTTTCTTGTGCATCATCTTTAGAAGAGGCTTCCTTCTGGGACGACAGCCATGCAGACCAATTTGATGCAGTGTGTGGCGTATGATCTAAGCACTAACAGGCGCCACCCCCCCCCCCCCACCCTTTTAAGCTCTGCAGCAATGCTGGCAGCACTCATACGTCTATTTACCAAAGACAATCTCGGGATATGACGCTGAGCACGTGCATTCAACTTCTATGGTCGGCCATGACGAGGCCTGTTCTGAGTGGAACTTGTCCCGTTAAACCACTGTATGGTCTTGGCCACCATGCTGCAGCCAAGCTTCATGGTTTTGCCAATCTTCTTCTATCCTAGGCCATCTTTATGTATAGCAACAATTCTTTTTTTCAGACCGTCAGAGTTTTTTGCCATGAGGTGCCATGTTGAGCTTCCAGTGACCAGTATGAGAGACTGAGAGCGATAACACCAAATTTACCACACCTGCTCCCTATTCACACCTAAGATCTTGTAACACTACCGAGTCACATGACACTGGCGAGGGAAAATGGGTAATTTGGACATTTTCACTTAGGGGTGTACTCACTTTTGTTGCCAGCAGTTTAGACATGAATGGCTGTGTGTTGAGTTATTTTCAATTTCTTAATAAGTGATTGTACATAAAAAACTGGCATTTTCAAGGTTTTCGATATCTTTTTCTATCTCTAGAAATTTCCACTACCTTGTTACGCAGGTCTTTTGACAGTTATTTGAGCAGGCTCAGTATCTAGCCTGCTCAGTGCAGCCACGTGAGAACTAACAAACACATTGAATATTTATACACAGACACTAGTTGCAATTTAAAAAGTTATATATGTTGGAAATGAACCTTTAACCCTTTTGCTGCCAAAACCATGTTTGCATTTTTTTTGTACACATGCTTAAAAATCATTTTAGGCTTGAACATCACATGAAACTCCCCAAACACAATATATTTTCTGAAAGCAGACAATCTAGGGAATAAAATAGTGGTGGGTCCAATTTTTTATGTCACACCTGAATGCTTCCAACTGACAGACAGGAGTCTGCTTGTCATATTTACGCACAATCCCAGGTGCCTGCAGCCACCGGGAATGTGTGTAAGACCACACACTGTCAGATCCGAACGTCATACGGACCTGGCAGCAAAAGGGTTAATTGCCATCTTAACGTGTGTGTGTGTGTGTGTGACCTTGTGTGTCTGTACAAAAGCCAAACATTCAAGGTTATGTAAACTTTTTATTAGGGCCATTTGCATGATTTCTGTTATCATTTTTTTTTATAAATGAGCCAAACAACTATGTGATAATAAATGGCTTCATATGATCACTATCCTTAAATAAAATAGTTTTTTGGCATGATCAATCATATTTTTAATAGAAATTTCTGCAAGGGCACAACTGTATGCTATTTATATCAGAACACACATACATGAAGGCTATTATGCATTAGACATCCACACAAACAAGAGATAGAGAATAAAGAATTTGTTTAAAGGGTATTTCCATTTCTGCAGTCAAACTTGAGAAAACCCCAGTATATTGTTTGTTATGTGTTTCCATTCACGGCATACCTATGAATGAAAGAAAAAAAACAAAAAAAAACACCGACTGAGCTATACCTCATTAAAATCCAATGTAGGGTGGTTTCTAAATGTTTAACCCTTTGTTAGAACATTGTTTAAGCCTAGTATAAAATAACGATAATGAAGAACTACGTATAAAATACTGATAGGGTTAATTATCTTAAACATTACTTAACAGCCCCCTTCCAAACATTACAAAGCAAAAAGCAAGTGAAAAGCTCCTAAAAAGGTAACCAACAATTCTTTTTTTTTAGAGAATACTATGTTATATATACTTTAACTCTGAATTGATTTTATTTTATGTATTATTTATTACAGGTACTTATATAGTACCATCAATTTACGCAGCGCTTTACATATATTTTTTCTATTCATACCTGTAATGGAATTATTTCATGCCCTATTTCATTTTTCACCTCTCTGTACATGAAATTTTGAGCCTAGGATTTTTATTATTTATTAATGTAGCCACCTCTAAGCCCTTGTACACACGGTCGGAGAATCCGTCGGAATGTGTCCTATCGGACCGTGTTGTTGGATAATCCAACTGTGTGTAGTATGCATCGGACTGATTCCGTCGGAATATCCGTCGGACCCAATTTTCCAACATGTTGGAAATATTTCCCGACCAACTGGTTCAATCGGACATACTCCGATCATGTGTAGAGAATTTTGATCGGACCAAGTGCCGCGCATGCTCAGATCAAATTCCTACATCAAAGCTATTGGCTACTAGCCTGAACGTAGTCCCATCGTAACGAAATTACATCATCACGTTCTGAATGATCGGATTTTTCGACAACTTAGTCCGACCGTGTGTATGCAACAGTTTCGGACAAGATCCGACGGACAAAATCCGACGGATTTGGTTGTCGAAATCTCCGACCGTGTGTACAGGGGCTAAGACATTTGCTATGCTACCTATTGTGTAGATGTACCACAAAACAGTTTATTTTGCAATGCAGACTTATTCACCTGTAATGTAACAGAATTGTTTACTGTATCTTTCCAAACAGACTGTTTTCTGCCACTAGAGTCCACCCTTTACCCAAAAGTTTACCAGCATTAGATTTCAGATGATCCCAAGTCTGCTGATGAATTTTATTAATATGAGATGGATACTGAAAAGTGAGACACTGCCTGCAGAGTGTGTGATATCAGATGGAGGAATTTTCTGCAACACATTCTGGAAGGGGATTGGTGAGACAACTTTCTGGAAGAGTGCAGCTGAGAGAGACTTTCTAGTGAATAGTGCAGAGAAGCTGCCACATCTTCAACTACAGTGGTGTGAAAAAGTGTTTGCCCCCTTCCTCATTTCCTGTTCCTTTGCATGTTTGTCACACTTAAGTGTTTCGGAACATCAAACCAATTTAAAAAATAGTCAAGGACAACACAAGTAAACACAAAATGCAATTTGTAAATGAAGGTGTTTATTATTAAAGGTGAAAAAAAATCCAAACCATCATGGCCCTGTGTGAAAAAGTGATTGCCCCCCTTGTTAAAACATACTATAACTGTGGTTGTCCACACCTGAGTTCAATTTCTATAGCCACACCCAGGCCTGATTATTGCCACACCTGTTCACAATCAAGGCATCACTTAAATAGGAGCTGCTTGACACAGTAAGGTCCACCAGAAGATCCTTAAAAGCTACACATCATGCCGAGACCCAAAGAAATTCAGGAACAATTGAGAAAGAAAGTAATTGAGATCTATCAGTCTGGAAAGGGTTATAAAGCCATTTCCAAAGCTTTGGGAATCCAGCGAACCACAGTGAGAGCCATTATCCACAAATGGCGAAGACATGGAACAGTGGTGAACCTTCCCAGGAGTGGCCGGCCGCCCAAAATTACCCCAAGAGCGCAGCGACGACTCATCCAAGAGGTCACAAAAGACCCCACAACAACGTCCAAGGAACTGCAGGCCTCACTTGCCTCAGTTAAGGTCAGCGTTCATGCCTCCACCATCAGGAAAAGACTGGGCAAAAATGGCCTGCATGGCAGAGTTCTAAGGAGAAAACCACCGCTGAGCAAAAAGAACATCAAAGCTCGTCTCAATTTCTCCACAACACATCTTGATGATCCCCAAGACTTTTGGGACAACATTCTGTGGACCGATGAGACAAAAGTGGAACTCTTTGGAAGGTGTGTGTCCAAGTATATCTGGCGTAGAAGGAACACTGCATTTCATAAAAAGAACATTATACCAACAGTAAAATATGGTGGTGGTAGTGTGATGGTCTGGGGCTGTTTTGCTGCTTCAGGACCTGGAAGACTTGCCGTGATAAAAGGAACTATGAATTCTGCTGTCTACCAAGAGATCCTGAAGGAGAATGTCCGACCATCTGTTTGTGTACTCAAGCTGAAACGTACTTGGGTTCTGCAGCAGGACAATGATCCTAAACACACCAGCAAGTCCACCACCGAATGGCTGAAGAAAAACAAAATGAAGACTTTGGAGTGGCCTAGCCAAAGTCCTGACCTGAATCCTATTGAGATGTTGTGGTATGACCTTAAAAAGGCCATTCATGCTCGAAAACCCTCTAATGTAACTGAATTAGGACAATTCTGCAAAGATGAGTGGGCCAAAATTCCTCCAGGACGCTGTAAAAGCCTCATTGCACGTTATCGCAAACGCTTGGTTGCAGTTGTTGCTGCTAAGGGTGGCCCAACCAGTTATTAGGTTTAGGGGGCAATCACTTTTTCACACAGGGCCATGATGGTTTGTATTTTCTTTCACCTTTAATAATAAACACCTTCATTTACAAATTGCATTTTGTGTTTACATGTGTTGTCCTTGACTATTGTTTAAATTGGTTTGATGTTCCGAAACACTTAAGTGTGACAAACATGCAAAGGAACAGGAAATGAGGAAGGGGGCAAACACTTTTTCACACCACTGTATCTGTTCACCTCTTCAGGAGTAGGGATGAGCCAAGCATTTGTGGGTTTGGTTTAGGGTTGCCATCCACCCAGGATTCACCCAGACAGTGCGGGTTTTAAATCTTGTGTCCAGGGATCAGTCTGCCTGAGTCCCGGACACAGTGTTGAGGAGTCTCCTATTATTACTGTGTATTGGGGTTTCCATGCAGGTGTCTCCCTCCCTGGTTGCACTGTCCGGTGCTCTGGCTGAGTCTAAGAGGCTGTGTAACTTAAAGAGGAAGTAAAGGGGGGAAAAAAAACACACCCTGCAATTCAAAGGCATAACAAGCTAGTATGCATAGCATGCTAGCTCATTATGAATAACTTACCTGAGAATGAAGCCCCCAAAGCGGTCCTCCGTCTTCCTCTTCGCCGCTGCCATGGATCCCGGAGCGACTCCCGGGTCTCGCGGCTCTGGCGCTGTGATTCCAAAGAATGCTACGAACTAAAAAAATGCACGGCAACAATAAACCAGCAAATCCTGGTGCAAAGTGCAATGTAATCCGTGTGATCACAGTGGCAAATGCTGTATATAACTAGTGCCAGCATATATATATATATATATATATCTATATTAATACAGTCCATGAAATAAGTCCAAAAAGTGCAATATGCAAAGGAAATCCAACAGTGTTTAACCACTTTCAGACCGGACCATTTTGCTGGTAAATGACCAGAGGTCTTTTTACAATTTGGCACTGCGCTGCTTTAACTGGTAATTGCGCGGTCATGCAATGTTGTACCCAAACAAAATTTGCGTCCTTTTCTTCCCACAAATAGAGCTTTCTTTTGATGGTATTTGATTGCCTCTGCGATTTTTATTTTTTGCGATATAAACGTAAAAAGACCGCAAATTTTGAAAAAAAATGATATTTTCTACTTTTTGTTATTAGAAAAATCCAATAAACTCAATTTTAGTCATACATTTAGGCCAAAATGTATTCAGCCACATGTCTTTGGTAAAAAAAAGTCAATAATTGTATATTTATTGGTTTGCGCAAAAGTTGTCACATCTACAAACTAAGGTACGTTTTCTGGAATTTACGCAGCTTTTAGTTTACGACTGCCTATCTCATTTCTTGAGGTGCTAAAATGGCAGGGCAGTACAAAACCCCCCCAAATGACCCCATTTTGGAAAGTAGACCCCCTAAGGAAATTGATAAGTGGCATGTTGAGCCCATTGAATATTTTATTTTTTTGCCTCAAGCGATTGAATAATGACAAAAAAAAAATTTTTTTTTTTTTTTTACACAAAGTTGTCACTAAATGATATATTGCTCACTCATGCCATGGGCATATGTGAAATGACACCCCAAAATAAATTCTGCTGCTTCTCCTGAGTACGGGGATACCACATATGTGGGACTTTTTGGGAGCCTAGCCGCGTACGGGGCCCCGAAAACCAAGCACCGCCTTCAGGCTTTCTAAGGGCGTAAATTTTTGATTTCACTTCTCACTACCTATTACAGTTTTGAAGGCCATAAAATGCCAAGATGGCACAAAACCCCCACAAATGACCCCATTTTAGAAAGTAGACACCCCAAGCTATTTGCTGAGAGGCATGTTGAGTCCATGGAATATTTTATATTTTGCCACAAGTTGCGGAAAAATTACAAACTTTAATTTTTTTTTATTTTTTTTTCACAAAGTTGTCACTAAATGATATATTGCTCACACATGCTATGGGCATATGTGAAATGACACCCCAAAATAAATTCTGCTGCTTCTCCTGAGTACGGGGATACCACATGTGTGGGATTTTTTGGGAGCCTAGCCGCGTACGGGGCCCCCGAAAACCAAGAACTGCCTTCAGGTTTTCTAAGGGCGTAAATATTTGACTTCACTCCTCACTACCTATTACAGTTTTGAAGGCCATAAAATGCCAAGATGGCACAAAACCCCCACAAATGACCCCATTTT
Source organism: Lithobates pipiens (assembly GCF_037356315.1). Classification (NCBI taxonomy): domain Eukaryota; kingdom Metazoa; phylum Chordata; class Amphibia; order Anura; family Ranidae; genus Lithobates; species Lithobates pipiens. Next base: position 164,125,859 of record NW_027507784.1, read on the forward strand.
AGAAAGTAGACACCCCAAGCTATGTGCTGAGAGGCATGTTGAGTCCATGGAATATTTTATATTTTGCCACAAGTTGCGGGAAAATTACAAACTTTTTTTTTTTTTTTTCACAAAGTTGTCACTAAATGATATATTGCTCACGCATGCCATGGGCATATGTGAAATGACACCCCAAAATAAATTCTGCTGCTTCTCCTGAGTACGGGGATACCACATATGTGGGACTTTTTGGGAGCCTAGCCGCGTACGGGGCCCCGAAAACCAAGCACCGCCTTCAGGCTTTCTAAGGGCGTTACAGTTTTGAAGGCCATAAAATGCCAAGATGGCACAAACCCCCCCCAAATGACCCCATTTTGGAAAGTAGACACCCCTAAATTTAGGGGTACACTAGTGAGACTAGGTAATAAATGGCGGGTGCCCTCAAACTGTAAAAAAATAACTAACCAACCAGCGTCACCTGTAACAGTTATATGGTGATCACTGGTGAAAGGGTTAACTAGGGGGCAATCAGGGGGCTTTATGCGGTAGTATATGGGGGTCCCTGGCGCTATAAAAAGCTGCGGCGAACCTAAATACCTACCTGCCTAACTAGCGTCACCTGTGACACTAATACAGCGATCAGAAAAATGATTGCTTATTAGGCTGGGTTCACACTGGAGCGATGTGGGAACGCCACGAATGCGCGGCGGGTTCCCGCATCGCATGCCTCCCGGCGGCAGTTCACTGCCCTATGCGAACTGCTGGGAGGGTCAGTGAAATGTTAATGACACCCCCAGATCAGTTCGCATATCGCAGTGCGATCTGCAAACTCGGATCGCATGGTGTGAACACCCATGCGATCCGATTCTGCTGCGGACCAAAAAAAGGGTCCCGTGCGAGTTTGCGGCGGGTGCGGCGGGTGCGACACGAATTCAGCCATACTATCTGTATGGCTGAACTCGAATCGCACAGAGATTGGATGTGATTTGCACTGCAGTGCGGTGCGAATCACATCCGTTCTCATAAACTGCTGCAATGTGAACCCAGCCTTAGTGACACTGGCGACGGGGGGTGATCACGGGGTTAAACCTTTATTGGGGGGGTTAGGGGGGTACCTTAGAACTAAAGGGGGCTAACCCTAACTGCCCTAACAGTTATTACAGTCACAAATGACACCCGCTGGGTGATCAGGGGGTTAAACCTTTATTAGGTAATAAATGGCGGGTGCCCTGAAACTATAAAAAAATAACTAACCAACCAGCGTCACCTGTAACAGTTATATGGTGATCACTGGTGAAAGGGTTAACTAGGGGGCAATCAGGGGGCTTTATGCGGTAGTATATGGGGGTCCCTGGCGCTATAAAAAGTTGCGGTGAACCTAAATACCTACCTGCCTAACTAGCGTCACCTGTGACACTAATACAGCGATCAGAAAAACGATCGCTTATTAGGCTGGGTTCACACTGGAGTGATGCGGGAACGCCACGAATCCGCGGCGGGTTCCCGCATCGCATGCCTCCCGGCGGCAGTTCACACTGCCCTATGCGAACTGCTGGGAGTGTCAGTGAAATGTTAATGACACCCCCAGATCAGTTCGCATATCGCAGTGCGATCTGCAAACTCGGATCGCATGGTGTGAACACCCATGCGATCCGATTCTGCTGCGGACCAAAAAAAGGGTCCCGTGCGAATTTGCGGCGGGTGCGGCGGGTGTGGCGGGTGCGGCGAATGGCTGAACTCGAATCGCACAGAGATCGGATGTGATTTGCACTGCAGTGCAGTGCGAATCACATTCGTTCTCATAAACCGCTGCAATGTGAACCCAGCCTTAGTGACACTGGCGACGGGGGGTGATCACGGGGTTAAACCTTTATTGGGGGGGTTAGGGGGGTACATTAGAACTAAAGGGGGCTAACCCTAACTGCCCTAACAGTTATTACAGTCACAAATGACACCAATGCAAAAAAAAATAAAAAAAAATGACATTGGTGTCACTGTGACTGGGGGGCAGGGGTAATTGGGGGGGTGATCGGGGGGGTGTGAGTGTGCCTGGCATGTTCTACTGTGTAGTGTCGTGTTGGTGCAACTCACCGATCCTCTCTCCTCGGTGTCGGAACGAAAAATACCGACACGGAGGAGAGATTACATCACTTCCTCTCCTGTGTTTACATTACAGGAGAGGAAGTGATGTCACGGAGCATTTTCATTCGTCGGGAGCGATCGCGAGGGGGTGGCCATGAATGAATGGCCGTCCCCTCGTCCGGGATCGCTCCCGAACGAATACCGACCGCCGCGGGCACCGGGCGGGGGCCCGACCGGGCCCCCGACCCGCGGGAAGGCAGGGACGTACATGTACGCCAATATGCCTGCGCGTGCCATTCTGTCGACGTACATCGTCGTGCGGCGGTCGGCAAGTGGTTAATCAATCTGTTTAATCAATCTGTGAGCAACAGGTCTTGATGACTGCCCCCCCCCCCCCCGTGTTCCTTTACACCCCCTCCCTACCACATACCGTGCGGCAGGAGATTCAGTTTGCCATTCCCAGCCGGCTGGACTGAAAGCAAGTGAGCACTCAGTGTGTGCACTTCCTGTCAGTCCGGCCGGAAACAGGAAACTGAATCTCCTGTACTGCGTGGTACCCGGCCGGATTGCAGAACGAAGGAACAGGAGCTCGGCCACGCTACAGGCCGCAGCATTTATAGGAAGTGGTGGCGCAGCAAGGGCCCGCCCTGCTGGTGTCCCAGGCCAGCTCGGGGCCCCAAGCAATTGTTTGGTTTGCCTGTCCTGTTGCGACGGGCCTGAGTGCAGAGCTGAGGGTCTTTACTTTCCTGCAGTTCACGGTCCACAAGCTCTCCAGTGTGGGACTGTCATGCTGGTCTTTCCAGGGACATGGCTGCTGATTGAAGATTGCAGTCTAGTTCTCCCTGTAGTACCATCCTGGCATAATTACTTCATTGTGCAGTGCTCACTCAGTGGCCTTTATCTAATATATTTTCTTCTCTATTTGTGGGGTGCCTGTGGATTGCTTTTATTTTTTATTTTTTCGGTAATTAAAAGTCCACTGTCCACTGACACCACACTCTGCCCCACTGACACTGTCCACTGCCCACTGACACCGCACTCTGCCCCACTGACACCACACTCTGCCCCACTGACACCGCACTCTGCCCCACTGACACCGCACTCTGCCCCCTGACACCGCACTCTGCCCCCTGACACCGCACTCTGCCCACTAACACCACACTCTGCCCACTAACACAACACTCAGCCCACTAACACACCACACTCCCTCATTCTGCCCCACTGACAACACACTCTGCCCCACTGACAACGCACTCTGCCCCACTGGCACCGCCCCTTCCCACTAACACTGTACTCTGCCCACTAATACCACACTCTGCCCACTGACACCAGACTCTGCCCATTGACACTGCACTCTGCCCACTGACACCAGACTCTGCCCACTGACACCACACTCTGCCCCACTGACACCGTCCACTACCCACTGTCACTGTCCCCTGCCCACTGCCACCACACTCTGTGCCTCCTTACTACTCTCCTAGGGTAACTTAAAGGTGTCCCAAGTCTCCTACAATCCTATAGCGTGTACTAAAGTCTTCGGGTTTGGCTTGACGAAAAGGTGACAGCCCTAGTTTGGTTTGAGGCAGGTTTGATGAACTTTACTGAAGTTCGGATACAAAATCTGAACTACAAGTCAATGAGATCCGAATGTTAAATGTTAACAGTATTGGTCATATTCTAGACTAATATAAAAATGGCATGTGGGCTGGTCACTGAACTGGGGAATATGTACCAAGCATTTGCATTTATATAGAAAAAAACTGCATTAAAATTACCAGTAAATTACAGTTTTACCCACTAGCTCCTGTTCCTAAACAAAGCAGCAAGGGATTTCCTTAAAGGAGAAGTACAGGCAATGCTCGTCTTTGACTGTACTCCTGTGGATCACAGGAGTGCAGTTCATTGTGCACACCTGTTGCCCATTTTCAGCTAAAGCCCGCTGTCAGCTCATGTCACAGAGCCAATCCAGGCTCGGACTAGATCACGGCAATGAATTCAGGATCTGCCCACATGCCGGGACCGGCACTCAGCGAACCACTGAAAGCCTGAGCTGGCCCCTCCAACCCCCTCCACAGCTCGACGCTCCAGTGAGCGAGGAGGAGGCAGAGCACAGAGTGGTGACTGACCGTCACCAGCTCTCTGCTCAGGGAGCCCTGAGAACCGAGCAATCAGCAGTGTTTGATCACTCAGTTCACAGTGTTAGATCCTGCGGTGGACAGATGCAGCATCAGACTGAAGCTGCATCAACCTAGGTAAATATGAATCTTCAACAAAAAAAAAAGTCCATACTTCTTTTTTAATCTACACCAGACCCTTAAGCTAGATGAGGATGTGATACAAAAAATGGTATGGGGTCCATGAAAAAATGCATACAGACCATTATACTTGATGAGGGTCTGTTATGCATGTGAAGGGGACCCCATGCAAGAAAAAAAATTGGCATTGGATACTAGACATGTGCAGAACTTAGATCAATCAAAAAAAAAGATAGTTTGACATTCTTATATAGGTAAAGGGGTAGGGCCACCTGTCTATGTCACCTGGTGGCACCACCCCTTCTGATGTCACAGGAGACATTGAGGGACACTGTTTTCTTATTTTTTAATAAAGGATTTGTCAAAGCTGTCTCTGTGTGTATGGTTCGGGGGGGGGGGGGGGTCTCGGGAACCCCTAATTTAAGCGAAAATATAAAAAAGGAAAATTCCTTTAAACATAGTGCCTGGGGGGTCCCCTTAGTCTGCCTGAAAAGTGGCACATCTGTAGCATGTATAAAACATGCTGCAGCAAAAGTTAAATATAATAGCCAAATAGCCAAATCACAAATTCAAATTGACTCGTGGTTGCAATTGCCAACCTGGCTATTTAAAATGAGAATAAAGAAAAAAACAAAAAACAGCATGCCCCCCCCCCCTGCAGACGGCTGGTGATCAGTGAGTATGAGCTGTTTTTTTACATCTTTTTACTCACTGATCACCAACCTAACTAGTGTCCCCACAATGTAAAACACATAGTGAACACAAAGTAAACACACATGTCTCCAAAACACATGTCCCCACATAGTAATGATCCTCAAAACACATGTCCCTCACATATATAACAGTAAAATCACATGTCCCAATGATCATTTGCACACATATTTACAAAAATCTAAAAAAAAATAAGAAGAAACACTTATGATTATTGGACTGTTATGCCCACGATTACATCTTGATGAAGAACTGTTTTCTTATATATAATTTCTGAGCACTTTATTCATAATATTTCTGATTGTTCACAAAAATTCTGTGCACTTTACCACTTAGGCCGCGTACACACGCGGGGACTGTTCGGCCAACTTTGTCCGTCAAACAGTTTCGGCAAACAGTCCGCTCAAAATTAGCATGGACGGACATGGCCACACACGACGTACGAACAGTTTGCTGAAACCGTGCGCGATGACGTGAACGGCACGTACGACGGGACGAAAAATACGACGTCCTATACACTGCATTATAACTTTCGGCGTGTAAATCCTTTCTGAGCATGCGCGGAACTTAGTTTGACGAACAAGCCTACACACGAGGGGACTGTTCGCTGAAACAAAGTTTCAGCGGACAGTTTTTCGGAATTTCCGAAAAACCTTGTTCAGCGGACTGTTCGCTGAAACTGTCCGCTGAAAGCCCACACACGAGCGGACTGTTTGCCGAAACACTGTTCAGCGGACAAAGTTGGGCGAACAGTCCCCGCGTGTGTACGCGGCCTTATGCTCATTACTACGTCTTTATGAGGAACTGTTGCTTATATATAATTTTTGAGCACTTTATATGTATATTTTTTCTGTACACTTGATTACTGTATGAGTTATAGAGTACATTTTTATTATTCACTTAGTTGTGTTTTTATATTATAATTTTTGACTAGTTATAGTGTATACATATTATTCTGTTATAGGTTTTAGATATTTTTTTTTAGATTTTTGTAATTGTGAGCGCGGTTGAAATTTCTGACTTGTATGCTTTATAGGTGTGTATCACATTGTATCAATTGCAGCCTTTAGATATTTAGACATTTTTAGATATTTATTTTTTTCCCAAATATTTGCACACATATGTCCGTGATCACCTGCGCACATCTGTACATGATCATTTGCGTACATATGTCCGTGATCACACAAACCAATTATTATACACTTAAAGAGGGATTCCACCTAAAAAAAAAATATTAAAAGCCAGCAGCTAAAAATACTACAGCTGCTGACTTTTAATAAATGGACACTCACCTGTCCCGGGTTCCAGCGATGCCGGCAGCCGAGGCCGATCGATCGCTCGGCTCTCGGCTGCTGCCGTCACCATTCTAGGTGAGGGAATCAGGAAGTGAAGCGAATCGGCTTCACTTCCCGGTTCCCTACTGCGCATGCACAAGTCGCGCAGCGCAATAGGAATTGTCCGCGCTGTCACTGGGACCCGTGTGTGTCCCAGCAGACAGCGCGGCAGGACAGGAAATGACATAGACTCCCACGGGAGTCTATGCCCGGAAGTGGGTGTAAATACCTGTCTTTGACAGGTATCTCCACCCCCCTCCCCCCTGTAAGGTGCCAATTGTGACACCGGAGGGGGGGAGGGTTCCGATCAGCGGAAGTTCCACTTTAGGGTGGAACCCCGCTTTAACAGGATTTTTTTTACCATAAACATGTAGCAGAATACATTTTGATTTAAATTTATGACAAAATTTGATTTTATTGGATTTCTTTTAAAATAGAATAAAGAAAATATTGTTGTTTTTTTTTCCAAATTTCCGCTCTTTTTTCGCTTATATTGCAAAAAAAAACTGAGTCGTGAATAAATACCACCAAAGGAAAGCTTTATTTGTGCAAATAAAATTATAAAAATTTAATTTGGTTACAGCGTAGCATGACCACGCAATTGTCATTGAAAATGTGACAGCGCTGAAAGCTGAAAATTGGTCTGGGAAGGAAGGGGGCGAAAGTGCCCAGTATTGAGGTGTTAAAGGGGCACACCCAGCAGGTAGCACATTGGCTGCAAAAGGTGTCAATGCGTTGCCTGACCTAAATTCAAGGGTACAAAAAATTGTCCACTGCTCTCACCTATAACTGGCCCTTATAGCAAGGAGCATTGGTAGGCAACGCATAACAAAAAAGGACCGAGGAAAAAATCCAAGGAGAATTCCAAGCTCTACCTACCAACCAGCCTGCGACCAAACAGATTAACCTGTCTAGATTCATTTGTTTTGTTTTATTGTTTTGCTTTGTTTTATATTTATGATTTTCTGTCTTACTCTGGGACTTATCAATGCATTTTAAAGAGGAAGTAAACCCTGATGAGTTTACTTCCTCTTTCATTCCCTGTAAAGGCAAAGCATAATGGACTACTATGCATCGCATAGTAGTCCATTATGTGTCACTTACCTGACACAGGAGCCAGCGAAGTCACCGCTGTTCTCTGTAGTTCCGAGCGTCCATCTTCTTGGTGGGTCTCCGTGGGTCTCACTGCTCCGGCGCTGTGATTTGCCGGAGCAGCGATGACGTCACTCCCGCGCATGCGCACGGGAGCCAAGACTAGCGGCATTGCCGTCATCGATGATGCCCCGCTCAGTGCGCCTGCACGCCGCTGTCTACGGCGCATGCGCCGTAGATAGCGGTGACCGTCTTCGGGCAAATATCTCCTAAACCGTATAGGTTTGGGAGATATTTCTTTGACCTACAGGTAAGCCTAGATTAAGGCTTACCTGTAGGTCCAAGTGGTTTGTAAGGGTTTACAACCACTTTAAGGGTATCACCACTTAGTAGAAAATAACTCAGGGAGATATTTTGAAATAGTATTACCGTATATACTCGAGTATAGGCCGACCCGAATATAAGCCGAGGCCCCCAATTTACCCCCAAAAAAACTGGCAAACTTATTGACTCGTGTATAAGCCGAGGGTGAGACATGCCTGTCCATCCCTGTGTGTGTGTCCGTCCCTGTGTGTCCGTCCATCCCTGTGTGTCCGTCCATCCCTGTGTGTGTGTGTGTCCATCCATCCATCCATCCCTGTGTGTGTGTGTGTCCATCCATCCATCCATCCCTGTGTGTGTGTGTGTCCATCCATCCATCCATCCCTGTGTGTGTGTGTCTCCATCCATCCATCCATCCCTGTGTGTGTGTGTCTCCATCCATCCATCCATCCCTGTGTGTGTGTGTCTCCATCCATCCATCCATCCCTGTGTGTGTGTGTCTCCATCCATCCATCCCTGTGTGTGTGTGTGTGTGTGTGTGTGTGTGTGTGTGTGTGTGTGTGTGTGTGTGTGTGTCCAGCCTACCTGTGTCCCGAGCCTGTGTCCCGAGCCTCCGTCCCGTGCCTTGCCTCCTTGCCTCCGTCCCGTGCCGTGCCTTGCCTCCTTGCCTCCGTCCCGTGCCGTGCCTTGCCTCCTTGCCTCCGTCCCGTGTCGTGCCTTGCCTCCGTCCCGTCCCGTGCCTTGCCTTGCCTCCGTCCCGTGCCTTGCCAGGATCGCCGCTCTTCGTCGGCGCCTCGGCGGCCATTCTAAAATTCAAAAGCCGCGCCTCCTCCTTCGCCTGTGATAGGCGGAACACTGAATTTCCCAGCAGCCTGTGTTCCGCCTATCACGGACATCGTCTCATCCTCGTACTACGGACGAGGATGAGACGATGTCCGTGATAGGCGGAACACAGGCTGCTGGGAAATTCAGTGTTCCGCCTATCACAGGCGGAGGCGGAGGCGCGGCTTTCGAATTGTAGTATGTCCGCCGTCTGTCTGCTCGATACGCTGATCGAGCAGTCAGACGGCGATGACTCGAGTATAAGCCGAGGGGGGCACTTTCAGCCTCAAAAAAGAGGCTGAAAATCTCGGCTTATACTCGAGTATATACGGTAGTTATATTATATGCATTAAACCAACTAAAACTGAATTTTTTTGCATTTTTGTTCATCTCTCTCTCTGCTTATTTTAAAAAAACTGCTCATTTAAAAATGATTTACTAAATGAAGGCCTCATACTTTGTCTGCCTTAAAGTGTGAAACTATTTTGGTTTGTGGAGCAGTTAGAGCAGTTAAAAACTTAGTGTTGAGCAAACTGCTTCATGCCAAAACCTCAAAATTTGGTCTGGTCACAACAATTTTAATTACTAATAGATATAACAGGGTTAAGCATAATTATATGGGAGTGTATGTATGTGGGATCACTTTTACTGTCCATTCTATGTGTTGATTCAAATAATGTTAGAAAAAGCTGCTCATCAAGCAGGTCATTTTGGGAAATTGATAGGGCTTCTTATTTAGGCAGTTTATGTTTATCTTCCACAAAGGGGAGTATCCATTTAATCAATTTTGCTAGGTGAGGGCATTATGCCCAGATCAAACTATTCAAATTGGTTGAGGCTTGTTGCACACTGAAAATCTTATCTTGATCCAGGTACAATTGAGTAAGGATGAGCCAGTTTGGTTCGCATCAGAACTTGCAAACAGGCAAAACGTTCAGAGGTAAACCATTAAAGTCTATGGGACACGAACATGAAAAATCAAAAGTGCTATTTCAGATACAGTTTATATTCCTTGTAATAGGAATAAAAGTGATCAAAAAATTATTTTTGGGGAAAAAAGTGTCAAACTAAAATAAATAAAGTAAAATGAAACCTGTCCCCATGTGCTTGCATGCAGAAGTGAACGCATATGTAAGTCCCGCCCACATATGAAAATCACACATGTGAGGTATTGCTGTGAACGTTAGAGCGAGAGCAATAATTTTGGCCCTAGAACTCCTCTGTAACTCAAACCATGTAACCAGTAGAAAATGTTAAAGCATCGCCTATGGGGATTTTTAAGTATTAACGTTTGGCGCCATTCCACAAGCGTGTACAATTTTAAAGGGTGACATGTTATGTATATATTTACTTGGCATAACTTCATCTTTCACATTTGTATTTTGTAAAGCACAAAACTGTTTTTTTTTTCCAAAAAATGCACGTTTGAAAAATTTCTGCTCAACTATCGTGTGAGATAAAAAGTTGTAACAACTGCCATTGTATTCTCTAGGGTTTTTGCAAAAAAAACATATATGATGTTTTGGGGTTCTATGTAATTTTATAGCCAATAAATTATGTTTTTTATTTGTAGGAGAAAAATGTCAGAATTGGCCTGGGTGCTCCAGAACGCCTGATGGTGCTCCCCGCATGTTGGGCCTCTGTATGTGGTCACGCTGTGTAAAAGTCTCACACATGTGGCATTGCCATACTCTGGAGTAATATCAGAATGTATTTTGTGGTGTAATGTGTGATATGCATATGCTGTGTGTGAGAAATAACCTGCTAATATGACAATTTTGTGGAAAAAAAAAATCTTGATTTTGCAAAGAATTGTGGGAAAAAATGACAACTTCAAAAAACTCACCATGCCTCTTTCTAAATGTCTTCTTTCCAAAAAAGGGGTCATTTGGGGGGCATTTGTACTTTTCTGGCATGTTAGGGTCTCAAGAAATGAGATAGGCCGTCATTACTTCAGGGTGATCAATTTTTAGATATTGGCACCATAGCTTGTGGACTCTATAACTTTCACAAAGACCAAATAATATACACCAATTTGTACTTATTTTTACCAAAGATATGTAGCAGTATAAGCTTTGGCCAACATTTATCAAGAAAAATTACTAATTTTATACATTTTATAATAGAAACAAAGAAAAATTATTTTTTTACAGAATTTTCTGTCTTTTTTCTTTTATAGTGCAAAAAATAAAAAACCCAACAGTGATTAAATACCACCAAAACAAAACTCTATTTGTGTGAAAAAATGGAACAAAAATTTCATATGGGTACTAGACATGTGCATTCGTTTTCGTCCGAATGCATTTTCGTCCGAATTTCAGCTATTTTCGTTTTCGTTTTGACAAACGATAACGAAAGCACAAAATCCGAAAAACGAAAGATCCGACATAAATAAATGCTTTATTTTCGTTTTCATTGTTACAACAGTTCGATATAGAATAGGAGATTCGACATGACTCTGACAACAATCTGTGTCTATAGAACCTGTGTTCGAATGTGCCTAACCTTACCTCTATTAGTCCAAGATTATATAGAGAAAATATTCGACAGAGAAAAAAGATTTGACAGAGAGAAAAGATTCTGCAAGATACTGTCCTAAAAAGTGTTTGGGGACCCGGGTCCTGCCCCAGGGGACATGTATCAATGCAAAAAAAAGTTTTAAAAACGGCCGTTTTTTCGGGAGCAGTGATTTTAATAATGATTAAAGTGAAACAATAAAAGTGTAATATTCCTTTAAATTTCGTAGGGGGGGGTTGTCTATAGTATGCCTGTGAAGGGGCGCATGTTTCCCGTGCTTAGAATTGTCCCTGCACAAAGTGTCATTTATGCAGGAAAAAAAGTCCTTTAAAATCACTCGCAGCTATAATGAATTGTCGGCTCCGTAATACAGAGAACACTCATTGAAAGTCATTGATAAAAAAAAAAAAAAATAAATAAAAAAAAAAAAGCGTGGGGGTCCCCCAAATTCAATTACCAGGCCCTTCAGGTCTGGTATGGATATTAAGGGGAACCCTGCCTCAAATTTAAGAAAAAATTTGACGTGGGGTTCCCCCTAAATATCCATAACCAGACCCTTCAGGTCTGGTATGGATATTAAGGGGAACCCCGCGTCAAATTCAAAAAAAAATTGACGTGGGGTTCCCCCTAAAAATCCATACCAGACCCTTTATCCGAGCACGCAACCTGGCAGGCCGCAGGAAAAGAGGGGGGGACGAGAGAGCGGCCCCCCCTCCCTCCTGAACCGTACCAGGCCACATGCCCTCAACATTGGGAGGATGCTTTGGGGGTCTGTGACCCCTCAAAGCACCTTGTCCCCATGTTGATGAGGACAAGGGCCTCATCCCCACAACCCTGGCCGGTGGTTGTGGAGGTCTGCGGGCGGGGGGCTTATCAGAATCTGGAAGCCCCCTTTAATAAGGGGACCCCCAGATCCCGGCCCCCCCCTGTTTGAAATGGTAAGGGGGTACAAAAGTACCCCTACCATTTCACAAAGAAAGTGTAAAAAATGTTTAAATAAAACAAACACACTTTTGAAAAATTCCTTTATTAAAAATAAAAAAATAAAAAAAAGATTCCAGCGGCGGTAATCCACTCTTGCTATCCATCGACGGACGGTCATCTCTCCAGCGATGTCTAATATCATCCAGCGCAGCGCAGCATCCTTCTTCTGTCTCCGTGGAGGAGACACTACAGGCATTCCGGCGGCTGACGTTTGTTATATACGGAGGGCGGGGCCACCCGTCACCTGACCCCGCCCCCCTCTGACGCAAGGGGAAACCCGGGGTTCCCTGTGACGTAGGGGTGACCCGCACCCCTCTGATGTAACACAGGCAGGTTTCCGTTACATCAGAGGGGGGCGGGGTCACCCCTACGTCACGGGGAACCCCGGGTTTCCCCTTGCGTCCGAGGGGGGCGGGGTCAGGTGACGGGTGGCCCCGCCCTCCGTATATAACAAACGTCAGCCGCCGGAATGTCTGTAGTGTCTCCTCCACGGAGACAGAAGAAGGATGCTGCGCTGCACTGGATGACATGAGACATCGCTGGAGATATGACCGTCCGTCGATGGATAGCAAGAGTGGATTACCGCCGCTGGAATCTTTTTTTTATTTTTAATAAAGGAATTTTTCAAAAGTGTGTTTGTTTTATTTAAACATTTTTTACACTTTCTTTGTGAAATGGTAGGGGTACTTTTGTACCCCCTTACCATTTCAAACAGGGGGGGGGCCGGGATCTGGGGGTCCCCTTATTAAAGGGGGCTTCCAGATTCTGATAAGCCCCCCGCCCGCAGACCTCCACAACCACCGGCCAGGGTTGTGGGGATGAGGCCCTTGTCCTCATCAACATGGGGACAAGGTGCTTTGAGGGGTCACAGACCCCCAAAGCATCCTCCCAATGTTGAGGGCATGTGGCCTGGTACGGTTCAGGAGGGAGGGGGGGGCGCTCTCTCGTCCCCCCCTCTTTTCCTGCGGCCTGCCAGGTTGCGTGCTCGGATAAAGGGTCTGGTATGGATTTTTAGGGGGAACCCCACGTCAATTTTTTTTTAAATTTGACGCGGGGTTCCCCTTAATATCCATACCAGACCTGAAGGGTCTGGTTATGGATATTTAGGGGGAACCCCACGTCAAATTTTTTCTTAAATTTGAGGCAGGGTTCCCCTTAATATCCATACCAGACCTGAAGGGCCTGGTAATTGAATTTGGGGGACCCCCACGCTTTTTTTTTTATTTATTTATTTATTTTTTTATCAATGACTTTCAATGAGTGTTCTCTGTATTACGGGAGCCGACAATTCATAATAGCTGCGAGTGATTTTAAAGGACTTTTTTTCCTGCATAAATGACACTTTGTGCAGGGACAATTCTAAGCACGGGAAACATGCGCCCCTTCACAGGCATACTATAGACAACCCCCCCCCTACGAAATTTAAAGGAATATTACACTTTTATTGTTTCACTTTAATCATTATTAAAATCACTGCTCCCGAAAAAACGGCCGTTTTTAAAACTTTTTTTTGCATTGATCCATGTCCCCTGGGGCAGGACCCAGGTCCCCAAACACTTTTTAGGACAGTAACTTGCAAATTAGCCTTTAAAATGAGCACTTTAGATTTTGAACGTTGGAGTCCCATAGACTTTAATAGGGTTCTAAAGTATGCTATATACTAGCTCCGTCGAATCTTCTTTATACATTCGACAGACACCATAAGCCTTCAAAGACAGATTCGACCGTGATTCATGTGGATTTTCGGACGAATGCAATTTTTGAACGAAAAATGAAATAAATAAAAACGAATTTCGGGAGTAACTAAATAAATTAAGTTTTCAGACGAAAACGAAATTCCGAAACGAAATATTTTACTCTGCACATGTCTAATGGGTACAGTGTTGTATGACTGAGTAATTGTCATTCAAATTGTGAGAGTACTGAAAGCTGAAAATTGGTTTGGTTATGGTTTTGGTTTAAGTACCCAGTGGTCAAGGGGTAAAAACTGATCTGTAATGAGTTGTCAGATCTCGGCAATATAGAAAAAGCTCATTGAAAAAAAGGTCATGGATCTCCCCCAGTCTGGTATGTATTTTAAGGGGAACCCTGCACCAAAATTTAAAAAAAAATGGTGTAGGACCCCCCCAAAAGCCATACCAGACTCTTATCTGAGCATGCAACCTGGCAGGCTGCAGGAAAAGAGGGGGGACGAGAGAGCACCTCCCCAACCATACCAGGCCACATGGCCTCAACATGTGGCTGTGCTTTGGAGTCACCCCTAAAGCACCTTGTCCCCATGTTGGTGGAAACAAGGGCCTCATCCCCACAACCCTTGCCCGGTGGTTGTGGGGGTCTGCGGGTGGGGGGCTTATCGGAATCTGGAAGCCCCCTTTAACTCTGGGACCCCCAGATCCCAGCCCCCCCATGAGAATTGGTCGGGGTACAAGCCCGATGTTTGACTCAAGCATCAGGCTCATCCCTACAATTTAGTGTCCAGACATATTTTACTTTTTCATGGTCAAGACAACATTGTTTTAATTAGAAAAGGCGTGGGAGCATTTTGTACTCATTTTTTAATTTGCAATGTAATCAAATTGACCTTTGTACTTATAGACTGGTTTCATTAACTGGTTTTCGCTCTGTGCAGAATCACATACTGGTACGTGATCCTGCACTTTCGGGTCTGGGGTACGCGTGCACCACTGGTGGCCCACTCCCGCTGTGATTGGACACAGCAGGAGCAAATGAGCGGGTACGGCGGGATCGATGTCCGCCGGGAACCGCTGATTGTTCGGGACACAAGCAGAATTCCAGTCTGCCTGTGTAAACAAGGCAGGTTGCCATTCTGTCAGAGGGGAAGATACTGATCCTGTGTTTCTGCTAAGCAGGAACATGGATCTTTGCTCTCCCATAGTCAAAGCTCCTCCCCCATAGTTAGTAAGCACAACTTACTGCTGGAGTTTTCTGCCTTCCTCTGGATCAACTGTGAGTGAAGTATTGTGTATATGGGTATGTATTGTTATAATTATTATTATTTTTTTGGGTGGACTAGATGGACTTGTGCCTTTTTTCAACCAGACTAACTATGTAACTATGTAACTTAGGCATACATTTAACCATTTTGATCGCTTCTGATGTTAACCTCTTCCCTGCCAGTGTCATTAGTACAGTGACAGTGCATATTTTTTAGCACTGATCACTGTAATAGTTTCACTGGTCCCCAAAAAGTGTCAGGCAGGTGTCTGATTTATCTGCCGCAATATCGCAGTCCTGCTAAAAGTCACTGATCTTATTGATCTTCCATTACTTGTAAAAAAATGAATAAATAAAAAATGTGTAGATGCTATAACTTGTGTGCAAACCAATCAATATACACTTATTGTGATTTTTTTTTTTTTTTTACCAAAAATATGTAGTAGAATACATATTGGCCTAAATTGATAAGGAAATTAATTTTTATTTTTTTATTTTTTTATTCCATATGCTTTATAGCAGAAAGTAAAAAATATTGTTTTTTTTCCCCAAATTGACGTTTTTTTTTTTTTGTTAATAGCTCAAAAAATTAAAATCACAGCTCAAAAAATTAAAATCAAAAGAAAGCCCTAATTGTCAGTTAAATTAATGCAGTGCCATATCGCAAAAAATGTCTTTGCCCTGCCTTTACTTGTATGAGGTTTTTTTTGGTCACCTGGACCACACTTAATATTGTGGAGTTGGCACACATGTTAATGAATATTTCCCTGAGGCCGCGTACACACGCGGGGACTGTTCGGCCAACTTTGTCCGCTGAACAGTGTTTCGGCGGACAGTCCGCCCGTGTGTGGGTGTTCAGCGGACAGTTTCAGCGAACAGTCCGCTGAACAAGGTTTTTCGGAATTTCCAAAAAACTGTCCGCTGAAACCTTGTTTCAGCGAACAGTTCCCTCGTGTGTAGGCTTGTTCGACAAACTAAGTTCCGCGCATGCTCAGAAAGGATTTACACACCGAAAGTTATAATGCAGTGTATAGGACGTCGTATTTTTCGTCCCGTCGTACGTGCCGTTCACGTCATCGCGCACGGTTTCAGCAAACTGTTCGTACATCGTGTGTGGCCATGTCCGTCCATGCTAATTTTGAGCGGACTGTTTGCCGAAACTGTTTGACGGACAAAGTTGGCCGAACAGTCCCCGCGTGTGTACGTGGCCTTATTTATAGAGTTATTTAGATCCTGCTGCATGCATGCTTGCCAGAAATGCTTTAACAATAGAAATAAGAGGACAAATAGCTATATATTGCCAGTATTGCACAGTTGGGCACCAGAATTTCTCAACTTCCAAATAATAAAGATCCAACCATATATGGGACTTTCTGCTCCATTTATAGAAGCTGAACCATTGGTTCCTTCAATGAAAAGTGCACTATAAATGGAACAGGTAGTTCTTTCCACCTCCCTGCTCCATTCATAGAAGCTGTACTATCAGTTCTCAAAATGAAAATGCTCTATGAATGGAGGAAGGGTGGATAAATGAAAGGTCTGCCTGTTCTATTTATAGTGTGCTTTTCATTGTGGGAAACAATAGTACAGCTTCTATGAATAGCACAGAGGGATGAAAAGCACAGGCATAGTCAGCACTTGTATTAACTCATTCGTATCACAGCTGAGGGTTATCCAGGGGCAGAATATAGAAGAGTTCAAGAAACAGTCACTAGCACATTCGAGGCTCACCATTCATGTAAGTATTGTCCCTGACTTTGCTGATTTAAAAAAAAAAAGCTAAACTTTAGCTTTAAGACATGAGATACATAAGGTTACACAGACAGCCTTTAAAGGGCCCACATCAATTTTCATCAGTTACAGATGCTTTAAAAAAATTATAATTACAGTTCATTCACAGGTGCATATGACCTCCTGGCCTGCATTTGATCTGCTTCAAGTAGATCTTGCATTCCCATAGACTTGAAAATATCCTTAGGCACAGGCTCAAAATCTGACAGAAAATTCTCCTAAAGTTTCAACAAAAACAGCATTGAAAATCCTTCCCCTCTCTATCTAACTTAAAAAAATGACTGGATTTGGGCTTTAACTGCTCTGAATAAATCTTCAAAGTGGCTAGACAAATTATAAATTGTTTTCTCTGATATATGTGTAGCACCCTCTAGTGTACTAGTATTGTTATTGCAGGCAAATTTATGTTATGACTCATGGTTCGTTTGTGAGTCTGAAATTGGGTCAGGGTTTACTGCAGGTCAGGCTGGATGACTCACAGAGGCAGGTCTCTGGTATCTCCCCCTGGATCTGGAAGTTTGGAGAAACTTCCAGAAGTTAGTGGGCAGAGGCCAAGAGGGCTGATCTGCATACTTGAGGGAACTTTGCCAATCCCCAGACAGGGGTTGGGTGGAAGATGGAGTGTAGAGGTGGCTGTCGGTGGTCTAGGAGGGCCTAGGTGGGACCCCCTTGGTCTAGGGGGTAGGGGGCTCTGCCTCCAGGCCGGGCTTGGGCAGGCATGTGAAGATCCTGACAGGGACAGCAGCACACCCAGGGATTTACATGGGGAGAGACTGCCACATATAGCATCTTTCAGGAGGACAGCGATGTGCTTAATCCTTCCTATCCTTTGTCCTGGGAGATCTTTGGAGCAGCCAGGTGGGCTGGTGGACAAGCAGCCAGGAGGTCTGGTGGTTCTGCAGGCTGTAGAGCTGGGGGCAGTTTCTACAGAGGAGTTGGAGATACTCCTGAATGCAGCTTACAACACAATGTGCTATTTTCTGAAAGGGGCTGAGAGTTCCTAATTCTTAGACCCCTTTCACAGTGTGGCGCTTTTCAGGCATTTTAGCGCTAAAGCAAGCGCCCAAAAAGCACCTCTCAAGCCACCTCTCAAGCCACCCTAGTGTAAAAGCCTGAGTGCTTTCACACTGGGGCCATGCGCTTGCAGAACAGGAAAAAAAGTCTTGCAAACAGCATGTTTTGGTCAGTGGGGGAGCGGTGTATACACTGCTCCTCCACTTTCCCTGCCCATTGAAGTGAACAGGCAGTGCTGTTGAAGTGCCTGAAAGTGCTTCGGCAGCGCTGCAAAATGGGCACTACTAACCTTTTCCTCGGCTGCAAGCGGGGGTTAAAAATGCCCCGCTAGTGGCTGAAAAGCGCTGCCATAACAGCGGTAAAGTGCAGCTAAAACTAGCCCACACCACCCCAGTGTGAAAGGGGTCTAAAAGGGCTTTTGCTTTTGATCACCAAAGACTGTTGGAAGCCAGGAGGGAGAACAGTCTGAGATTATTATACATAGAGAGGAAGTTTTCCCCATCTATTGTTTCAGTCAATAACCCCTTTTATCCTATCCAAGTTATCACCCCTAATAAAACAACAAAAAAAAGCCCAAAGACTGTTTCTTGTGTCTGGAAGCGAGTGGAAAATACTAGTTGCAGGGCTGTGCAAGGATATGGGAACAATTTACCAGCAGCTCCTGTGGGGGTAGTGATACATATGTATTTTAACTGTGTATAGCTGGAGATCTAAGCGACTATAGTAACTCCTCTCTCATTAAAAGAAAAAGGGTAAAAGTGTTAATTTTGCATACTTATTGCCATTTAAACAGCTCCTTTTTAAAATGCTGGGGCTTACTTTCGTAATAGTCTTCTCTAAAAGTAAAAATATTATTTTTCACAGTATACATACATGCATACATTTGAAACACTCATGCCGCATACACACAATCAGATTATCCGCCGGACAATCCGCCCGTGTGTGGGCTCCAGCGGACTTTTTCTTTCCAAAAGTCCGGCGGACTTAGAAAGAAGTTTTGACTCAAAATTGTCCGCTGGACTCGGCAGTCCAGGCGGACAATCGGGCCGTCTGTGTGCTAGTCCGCGGGACTTTTGAAATGAACGGACTTGCCCACATACGGAGAAAAGTCTGTTCATTTTGAACACGGCTCCAGGTAGACGGGACTAGCGAAGGAGGTCAATGTCGCCGTCTCCATCGGCGAGATTGACACCTCGCTGGCCCCGCCACCTGGTATAGACTTAAAGGTTAAGCCCTATGCTGAAAAAACGGCGTGGGGGTCCCCCCAAAGTCCATATCAGACCCTTATCCGAGCATGCAGCCCGGCCGGTCAGGAAAGGGGGTGGGGATGAGCGAGTGCCCCCGCTCCTGAGCCGTACCAGCATGCCCTCAACATGGGGGGGTGCTTTGGGGTGGGGGGCCTCAGGTCCCCCCCACCCCAAAGCACCTTGTCCCCATGTTGATGAGGACAAGGGCCTCTTCCTGACAACCCTGACCGTTGGTTGTCGGGGTCTGCGGGTGGGGGGCTTATCGGAATCTAGGAGCCCCTTTAATAAGGGGGCCCCCAGATACCGGCCCCTCACCCTATGTGAATGAGTATTGGGGTACCATGTTCCCCTACCCATTTACCTGGTGAAAAAAGTGTAAAGAAAAAAACAAGGGGGGTCTTCTCGCCGGACTCCGCTATCTTCTGCTAGCTCTTTTATTAGCGGAGGAGCCTGGCTTTCTTCTTCGTTGTCGCCGCCGTCCGGGGGTCTTCTTTCGACTTCCGGGGTCTTGTCCCCCTCTTCGGGTCTTCTTGCCGGGCCTGCACTTTCTTCTTACAGCTCTTTTACTAGCGGTGGCCCGGTCTTCTGTCACCACCGCCTCTTCTTCCGACTTCGGGGGTCTTATCCCCCTCTTTGGGTCTTCTTGCCGGTCCTCCGCTTTCTTCTTCCAGCTCTTTTACTAGCAGTGGCCCGGTCTTCTGTCGCCGTCGTCGTCTTCTCTTCTTCTTGTTCTTCCTTAAGATGTTGACTGGACACTTTCTCTGGCCGCAATGATAGGGACGCATTGTGCGGTGACTTATATAGGGACAATGGGTGGGGTCACCAGGTGATGTCACCTGGTGACCCCGGCCCTTATGATGTCACAGTCCATTCTAAGTCCGCCAGATAGTCCGATCGTGTGTATGCGGCATCAGTATTGCTCCATTCATCTTTTTAAAAAAAGCTGAATATATAATGTATTTAAATCTAAATCTAGAATGTTTTCTGTATTTTCTTTCAAACCAGACAAAAATATTGAAATATGGGGGCACATGCACGGCGAGAACTGGGAAGGAAGCAAAGGCTGAGAGATCTCTGACATGCGGAGACGAAAAGCACTTCCCTGGGGCTAATAACTCTGCATTTATTCACTCAGCACCTCTGGCGGAACACTCAGCGCATGCCGGGACCCAAAAATTTGCCGCAGTACACCGGCCCAAAAGTCCCTAACGACCTACTTACTGAGGGTGGGGGAAAAGAGCAAGATGACCCAAAATGGCGCTCAGAAGGGACAGGCACAGACTCCTCCGCACGCTGCGGCCTCCTCACCTGCTCACTCCCTGGCAGACTGCGAGTACTCTTTACAACTAACAAAAGCTGATTTAGATGAGAGCCTCACACTGATGTATGACAAGATAGCTCAGAAATTTCAATCTGAGTTGCATAAGTCTATCAACATTCTTTCACTGCAGATTGCAGCCCTTGGTAGCAGAACTGATTTGCTTGAGACCAAGCATGATGAGCTGGCTCTGGTCTGCTCAGACCTTAGGAAGGATCAGGAGACTTTATCGGATACAGTTTTGCAGCTCCAAGCTCATATTAAGGACCTGGACAACAGGAACAGGCGTAATAATCTTAGGGTACGGGGGGTCCTCAAATCTGTGACTGACTTATTGCCTACTATCCACAAGTTATTCCAATCTCTCCGGCCTGATGCCCCGCTGTCGGCATTTTCCTGCGACAGGATTCATAGGGCCTTGCGCCCACCTCTGCCTGAAAAGCCCCCTAGGGACATTGTTTTATGCCTCCGGGCCTCAAGAAATACCCCTAACATATGGGTAGAGGGCACCTTGATTCAAATATACCCTGGCATCTCTCCCACCACTTTGGACAAATGCAGGAAGGTGAAGGAGGTCACCTCAGTTCTCCAATCTGCCAGAATTCGCTATCCCCTTTAAGCTTCAAGACCCTCACAATGGCAGGACCTACACCATCACCACGCTAGCCGAGGGCAAGTAGCTCCTAGTTAAACTGGGCCTCTTAGATGCTGCAGCACTACTGAGAATGCCATCTACCCCACGTCACTCCTCAATATCTCCACCTCCCAGAAGGGACCGCCGGAACTGATGTTGAAACTACGACTAACTTTGTCTCTTTCTCCTCACTCAGTGGATTCCAGGTTTTTTCCAGGCTGATGTTCTAGAGGCACTCCCGCCATGTTTTCAAACCACAGATGTCTCCCGCCTTAGAGCTTAATCTCAGTTCCGTCCACTGGTTTGTCCCCCTGCTCCACACCCGTCAAGGCCTGTTGGCCTCCCTACAACTTGTCCATGTTGGAGCTGGTGAGCCCATTGCAGGTACTAGCGCATAGAGACTTAAATAATGTGCTGAGCCACTGAACTCGCGGGTTTGGAGTTTTGGACCTCAGGGTCCATACTAATTTTGTTTCTCGGGCCAGTTCTTCCCCGCTGGCTCCCCATGACTATGCCAAGCCATTTTTGGCCTGGGTTACAAGATTATTGTTAAAAAAAATTATTTTATCATTTTTTTAACTTTTTCTTTCCTTTCTATAAGCCCTTAACCCCCCTGGCGGTATTCCTGAGTCTGGGTCGGGGTGAAAATTCAGAACCAAAAGCAGTAACCCCAAGCTAGACTCGGAATCGCATCGCTGGATCCAGGATGAGGTTACTTACCTTGTCCACTGGATCCAGCGATGTCTCCCCGCACTGTGAGCGGCTCGTCCTCCGCTCGATCTATCACGGAGCCGAGCTCCGTTTCCTGCGAGCGTTGTGAGACACGGAGACGGAGAACGATGCCAAATTCAAAAAGTAAAACATACACATTACATACAGTATAATGTAATCTTATAGATTACATTACTGTATGTAATTATTTCACATCCCCTTTGTCCCGAGTGGTTTCTCCAGTGTCCTGCATACAGTTTTATATTATAAAAAATGTTCTTTATGCCTGGAAACTGGAGATTGTCCATAGAAACCAAAACTGTCCCTTTACATCAAAAATGGTTTTAGACCAGCTAGAAAACAGCCATAATAAATTAGAATCACTCGCAGAATTGAGCGATAGGGATTTGTGGGGCGATCCGTCATAAAATACTGAAAAGTAATGGCAGTGACAATTCTGAAAATGAGCAAATTTCAGTATTTTTGATTTGATTACAATATTGAATCATTTTTATTATTATTATATTATTATTTGGTATAATTATTAATTATAATTATAATTTATGATTTCATTTTTCAAACTTTATCATACCCGGGATGTCTTCTAGACTCTGGTTTGGACAGATTTAAGTGAGTTATTCCTAAGAATTACAGGGCTACAATATAAAACGCCAAATTTCCATGCAAAATAATGGTACCGCTTTCAGCACCTAAAATCTGAAATAATCATACCGCCAGGGAGGTTAATCTTGATGTATTTCCTTGGAAACGATGCTTGTACAGCAATTATACTGTATGTAAAACTTTTTGAATTCACTGGTGTGGATTTATATTCAGCGCTGCTTATTCTATTGTTTAGATAAGGATTACTGTACACAATTATACTGTATGTTAATGCTGCTTTGGGTCTAGCCTTATGCATATATAACATACTCAATGTATACTCATATGTGCTGATGGTTGTCCAGGGTGTGGATGCCCCCCAGGGCCTGGACTCTACCCTAACCTATGGCTTGCGACCCTTACCCCACCATGGGTCTTAAAATCTTTACCCATAACGTCAAGGGATTTAATTCCCCTCAAAAATGAAAGAAGGCTTTTAGGACCTACAAGTCATTGGGAGCGGATATCCTTGTCAAGGTACTACTTACAGCGAACCCACAGGCGAGCAGGTGACACGGGATCCCCCAGGGCATGGAATCTAAGAGTCAGCCGGTGTTCCGCCAGTGACCCTCTCACAAAGGTTTGGACTTAGCTGCGTGCTGACCCCAGGTCACGACCCCCGGGTTCACCCTGCTCGCTAGGGAAGTACCAGAAGACACTGTAGACAAGGATGGATGGATAAAGCAAGGAAAGCCAGGTAGTGAGCCAAGGTCAGGGCGAGCTGCAGACAACGTAATCAGAACAAGCCAGGTCGGTACACAGAAGATCAGTTCACAAGAAGTCAGGTAAAACAGGTTACACAGGGGAGCTTCAGAAACAAACGTTGCTCAAGCAACCAGTAGCTGGTTTGAAAGGGATTTAAATAGAGAAGCACATGAGGGGCTGGACAGGAAGTAGCAGGAAGGAATCATATATTAGGCAACAGGTGAAGGGTGTCGACACCCATAGCTGGAGAGTGCACAGAGCTGAACACCAGACAGTGGACAACAGATGCCAGCCGACCCACTGCAGTAAAAGTGAGACACAGATCAGCTCCGCAGCTGATCTGTGACAATCCTCCTCTTGCAGGAGACGCATTTTGCCACCAACAACCATCCCTCCTACTTTGATAAGTCATATAAACAATGTTTTTTCTCCACCTTTGAGGCCAGGTCCAGAGGGGCAGGTATTTTTATTAAAAACTCTGTATTGTTTCAGGTGCAGCGGACCTACATTGAACCACATAGCAGATTTGTTATAGTGAAGGGCTCAATACAAGATACAATTTTAACATTAGCCTCCGTTTACGCCCCTAACGCCTCTCAAGCTTCATTCTTCAAGAGCTTTTTTCAAGTCCTTGAAAGGTTTCACTCACCTCATATGTTGGTGGGGGGGGGATTTTAACTTGGTGGCGAACTCCATGCTGGACAGGTCCCGAGCAGCCCCAGCCTCCAATGCCTTTCCTAAATCCCTCCATCTTTCCCTAAAGACCGATGTTTGGAGGGCTCACAATGTTGGCTCTCGAGAGTACACTTTCTATCCCTACCCCCATAATAGTTACTCTCGCCTTGATTACCGGTTTTGCACATACTCCCTTCTTACAAATTCAACTTCTGCTAACATACATATTTGCCCCTGGTCGAATCAGCACATGGTATCCAGCCACCTCTTGTGTATAGGTCTCCCTTACGCTACCAGAACTTGGCGCATTAATGACTCACTTCTTATAGACCCCTTAGTGCTTCCACAACTGACTGAACGCCTCACTGAATATTTCAGGCACAATGGGCAGCCACTATGGGCAGCCCATAAACCTGTGATGAGGGGCCACTTGATTGAAATTTATCACAAGCATAGCCAAACCCCATCCCATGACCCGTTAATCCAAATCAATGATAAAAAAAGGACCCTAGACACTATACTTTCAGAACACACAGAAAAGTCCCTCCGGTGGGCCAAAGTGCACTTTCTCCTCCACAGCAACTCGGCCTCCACTATGTTTGCGCGTAAGTTGAAGCAACATACCCAACCAACACACCTCTACAAATTATGAGACAGAAATGGCAACCTTACTTCCCATCCTAAAGACATACATCTTACAAATCTTCTCCTCGTTCTACCAAGAACTCTACTCCGCTCCAAACTACTCTCCTCCTGCCTCTTCCCAGACTTGGTTAGACCTCCTGACGCTTCCCCAAATCTCAGAGGAGAAATTACAGATTCTGAACGCTCCATGCACTACAGAAGAAGTGGCCTCCATTATCTCTTCTAACCCTCTAAGACCCCTGGCCCTGATGGGTTCTCTGTCACCTACTACAAGAAATTCTCTGATTCCTTACTCCCCAAAATTACCAAACTTTATAACTATATCCTACAGGGGAAACATTTCCCAGATGAGATGCTCTTGGCAAATTTGTCCCTTATTCCCAAACCAGGGAAAGACCATACCTTACCTCAAAATTTTCAGCCCATCTTTGTTATCAATAACAATCTTAAATTATTTGGACGTATCTTAGCTAAATTTGGCTTCAATGGAGAATTTGTTCATGGATTTAAGGCCTTGTATCACCATCCCATAAAAGTATTAAAATCCCAGGCTGTAACTCTACTTACTTCCCCCAGAACCGGGGAACGAGACAGGGGTGCCCCCTCTCCCCTCTCCTATTCGCCCCCGCCATGGAACCCCTGACTAGATCTATCTCTGATAATCCTAATATAAAGGGTTATGTAAAAGGGGATCAAGAATTCAAAATCAGCTTATACGCAGACAATGTCCTTCTATTTATCTCTGACCCTCTCATCTCCCTTCCTAACCTATTTACCACCCTAAACTCCTTTCAACAATGTACAAGTTTGGGAGTGAACCCATCTAAATGCACAGCATTGCCCATCCATCTCCCCCAACCGCTACTGACGTCCCTGAAGGACACATACAAATTTTCCTGGAACCCCTCCTCATTACAATATTTAGGCATAAAACTGGCCTCTACCCTTAAACAGATTTACTCATTAAATTACCCACAAGCCTTCTCCACTGTTAAAAACATTCTTGACCAATGGTCCTCCTACCGTATATAATTTTTAGGCCACATACAAGCAATAAAAATGTCCATCCTTCCGAAGCATCTATTTTTCTTTAGATCCCTGCCCATGTATGTGCCCCATTGCACATTACAAAAAACCCAGTCAGATTTGCTTTCATTTATATGGCAAGGGAGGAGGCCTAGATTGAGTTGCCCAGTGATGTAAAGAGCCCGTATACGAGGGGGATTGGGATGCCCCAATCTATGGAAATATTTCTTGGCAGTCCAGATGGCACAATGGCACGCTAACTCTGCATCCATACCATGGCTGCGATTTGAGCAAGCCTCGGTTGCTTTGTACCACCTCCCAGGCCTCCTCTGGTTGAGCTCAATCTCCCCGAAAGATATTACCCCGTTAAACAGCATTGTAGGTCAATCCCTCTATCTCTGGTCTCTTTATTGGAAGAAATTCAAATTGAGGTCCACTGTCCCACTCCTGTCCTCTTTCATAGGGGAACCCCTCTTCCCCCCAGCCTTTCAGTTGGACGCGGCCTTCCATGACTGGACAGAATGTGGCCTGACGAACCTAGAGGCACTGGTACAGGATACATCCTTCTGCTTGTTTGCACACTTACAACAGAATCATAACATGGACGGGTCCGCATTCTATCAGTACCTTCAGATCAGACACTTTTACTCCACTAAATTTTCTGATAGGATAGAATCCTCTAAAACACCATTTGAACACCTGTGTGGGGAGGCATCTAGAGATAGAGGAACTATCTTGACCTTGTACATATATCTTAATGACCACAACACAACCCCCAAATCAGCTGCAATGTTGGGCACAGCTCAGGAGTTTCTAGTGGAGGACTGGCAAGATATGGTTGACAGCATGCACAAGTGTACACGCTCCATATCCATCAAGGAAACAGTTCTCTGTTCCATACTAGGTGGTATTACACCCCGGACCGCTTACACAGGATGTTCCCTCTGGTCCCTGACACATGCTTTAGAGGATGTCAGGACAGGGGAACACTTCTGCATACATTCTGGGAATGCAAACTTTTAGAACACATTTGGACCAAAACATCCACCTTGATCACCAAAATAACAGGTATTTCTGTTACTCTATCACATCAACTGTGCATTCTATATGCAGAACTCTCTGGAATTATCCCGCCACAACAGAAACTTGTTTATACCCTCTTCAGTGCCATTCAATGGGCAATTGCACTGAACTGGAAGGGCCCCCTCGGTTCCGTTGTCACAGGTGCTCCTTTGTATGGAGTCCATTAGGCTAATGGAAAGAATCCACCATACCCTCCTGGACTCCCTGCATATATTTGAACATAAATGGAATGTTTGGACTGCACAACTACTGAGTTCTGGGCTTGAAGATCCCCAGTTTCTCACTGTTTCCACCCTGACAGCACAGATTTCTGGACATGTCATTCATAAATAGTTTGGAGGTTGTTGGTCCAGAATTTCTTATGAAGCTACACTTGGGTATGATAACAGGAACCAATGTTGTCTGTACTTGTTCTGCATTAAGCTCATACATCAAGAGTTTTAGTTATTATTTTCATTTTTTTTTCTGAGTTACTTTTTCATATGTTTCAGTCTGTTCTTTCTTTAGGCTTTGTCTTTCTCCCATACTCACTGTATAGATTGTGTACTCACCTATCTAGTGTTCAACTAACATGTGAGATGTACATGCCAGTCAATCCTTCTTTATCTGTAACTATACTGAATGTTCTTTTAATGCTTGTACACTCTGGAATTTTCATGTTAAATTTCAATAAAAACTTTGTAAACAAAAATATTGAAATACAAACCACTTGTCAACTGCAAGTCACCAATTTACTATAATAACCACAAGATGGCACTGTTGCTTCACATTCAACTTCTTCTTTCACTATTGAAAACAAAGTGACACCTTTATTGGTTTATTCTTATGTTATGATTTAAACTAGAAGAAAAAAAAGATTTCACTTCTTCCTCAGAACATAAAGAAAACAATAAAAATGCTTTCAAGCAATGAAAACAATGTTTATTTAGGAACATTGTAAGCAGCAAAAACAAAAATGGTTTCAACATCCTTACATTTATGTCAAAATTATTGTCTGAGTAAGCCATAGGCTAAAGAGACATCATCAATAGACAGAGTATAGAAAAAAATATCTAAGAGGTACTGGAGCTTTAACCACTTCAGCCCCAGAAGGATTTACCCCCTTCCTGACCAGAGCACTTTTTACGATTCGGCACTGCGTTGATTTAACTGACAATTGCGCGATCATGCGATGTTGTACCCAAACAAAATTGATGTGATTTTTTTTCCCACAAATAGAGCTTTCTTTTGGTGGTATTTGATCACCTCTGCTGTTTTTATTTTTTGCGCTATAAACAAAAAAAGAGCATACATTTTGAAAAAAAACGCATTATTTTTTACTTTTTGCTATAATAAATATATATATATATATATATATATATATATATATATATATATATATATATATATATATATATATATAAAAATTTCCTCAGTTTAGGCCAATATGCATTCTTCGACATATTTTTGGTTAAAAAAATGCAATAAGCGTTTATTGATTGGATTGCGCAAAAGTTATAGCGTCTACAAAATAGGGGATAGAGTTATGGCATTTATATTAATGATAATAATTATATTAATCATTTTTTTTTAACTAGTAATGGTGGCAATCAGCAATTTTTATCATGACTGTGACATTATGGTGGACACATCGGACAATGTTGACACATTTTTTGGTACCATTGGCATTAATACAGCGATCAATGCTATAAAATTGCATTGATTACTGTAAGAATTTCACTGGCCGTGAAGGAGTTAACCACTAGGGGGTGGGGAGGGGTTAAGTGTGTCCTGGGGCATGTTTCTAACTGTCTGGGGGGTGGGCTAGCAGTGACACGACACTGATCGCTGCTTCCGATGACAGGGAGCAGGCGATCAGTGTCCTGTCACTAGGCAGAACAGGGAGATGCTGTGTTTACATCTGCATCTCCCTGTTCTTCAGCTCCACAACACGATCGCAGGCACAGTCACGGAGCTTGCGGCAGGCACGTGCCTGGCGGGAAATTCAAAGTAAGGTACAAGTACTTTACTATGCCCAGCCATGCCATTCTGCCGACGTATATATACAGGCGGCGGTTGGCAAGCGATTAAAGTGTTTGTTACCTCAGCATTTCATATTCTTGAAACGTGCCTGCTGTACCATGTACTTGTATGACAAAGTATCCTGTTCTCTTTGTATTGCTTCCTTTGTGTGAAATCCCTGGTGTTCCTACCAGTCCCTCTGTTTTCCTGTTAAAAATTGACAACACTAAGCAGGAGAACAAACTGTGGTCAGTTCTGTAGCTATGCTGGGAACTCAGCCTGCTTGCCAATAATCAGATTTGTCCTGAATCGGTCCTGTGCACAGCCTTTCACTGGGAAGATCAGTGTGCTGCTGCTTCTCCTCCCCCTGCTCTTCTGCAGCTGAGAACAGAGGGAATGTAATCACTTAAAAAAAGAGAAAGTAAAGTATGTATAATGTTTTTATATATATTTATATATATATATATATATATATATATATATATATATATATATATATACACAAATATGTTTTGCCTTTCATTTCAATTTTAAACTGAATGGGTTGGTTTACAAGGTGATTGTTTACAATAACTTTAAGTTGAGTTAATACAAAGTAGCAAGAGGACAAAAACATTTGAAGAACTCTTTGGCTCAGGTTAGGCTGCTCACAACAGACAGAACCCCTTACGGCAGCCATTCAGAATGCCATGCAATATTACCGTGTCATCTATGATGAGAAAAAAGAGCTACTACCCAGACATCACTGGATTGTTTTTTCAACAGAGTAGATAGAATTGAATCCAGCATCAAGAACCTGTGATATCAACATCAGGTGTGAGTAAAACTGCAGTTTGCCCTCCATCTCTTATTTCTGAAGATCCATTAGCTCCACCATCTCCCACCACCCCTCCCTCTCCTCCCTCCTCCA
This sequence comes from Lithobates pipiens, assembly GCF_037356315.1. Taxonomy (NCBI): domain Eukaryota; kingdom Metazoa; phylum Chordata; class Amphibia; order Anura; family Ranidae; genus Lithobates; species Lithobates pipiens. Next base: position 164,155,334 of record NW_027507784.1, read on the forward strand.
TACAGTAACTCTTCTTCCCTGTTCACGTAATGCCAGCCCCTGTATGCCAGCTGTTGTACTGTACATTTCAAGGTACTGTAAGTTTAAAAATGTTTCCTTTAGATTTTTTTTTTTAATGGAATATTTGTGTGATAAGCTTTATAAAGATCACTTTGTTGGACTAATGAACAAAGTGGACTTATGAATATGTACCCCCAATTGAACATCTTCGTAAATATGGCACTTACTGTATTGCACTCACATAGTCAAAAGCTGATATGCATATCACTAATATAGTAAAGCTGGATCCAAAAAAGCACTCTGTGTTGCTCTCTGGAAGACGTCACGCGATGTGTAGACTCTGCCCTATGTATTTGTTATCTGGTGACATCATTAAAGACATGGCTAGCGACAGTCATCACACTATATATATATATACCAGAGCACCCGAAAGGAAACCAGAAGCCCCAATAACACACAGGGAAGAAAGTCAGTCTGGTGCCATATGCATTTTACATCACAGAACTCTGCCCAGAAAAACATAATAACGACATCTTGTAGGAAAAAATATAACTGTAAATTTAATACAAATCCTCATTACAAAATTCAAATCATAAAAACATTACAAGATTAAAAAAGTTAGTATTGTATGATTAATTATCTTCCTTCTACATAACTCTAGTATTCCAGAAAATGAGACCTTAATTGAATAAATTGTAATATATAAAAAATAATATTTGTCCCAAAATCAGGAAGACATTAAAACTGCATCCTAAATTTTAGGTAACTAACTAGGCCAACATGAAAGGGGATTTTAAAGTGCATAAATATTAATTAACTAAGAGTGCTTTCCACACTGATGCGGTGCAGTTTTCCCACACTTTGGGTGCAACACAGTGTAACTGCGAGTTTCATGCAGGTTACCTCTGTTTTGCCAAACACTTCTATTGCATTGGGTGGTGTTGATGCATTTTCTGAAAACACATCAAAAAGCTTAATAATATAATAATGATAGCCTAATAATTTTGCCCCAAGTTGATGGCTTCGTCTGAACTAAGGTTGGGAACAAACATTGATGTTTGGGCATTCAGATTCACTTTTGCCCATTTGGCAGATCCAAGCAGCATATAGAAAACAGGTATTTCTACCGCTTCAGTATATGACATATTCCCTCTGTCATCAGTTCTTAAGGACTGCATTCCCAGAAACCATCACTGCCACTAGCACTTTGCTTGCATGGCCAGGACTCCCGAGCCTGATAAGCATAGTTGGGGGGGGGGAGTAGCAGTGAAATGACTGCCCAAATATGGTCAGTGGCCATATTTGGTCCATGATGGCACTAGTACTTTCTCTGCCCCTTCTCTTGGATAGCTGATGACAGCTAAGGGAGCTGTCATTTAGTAGGCGGTAATGTCTGGATTGATTGTGTGCACTGGGTCTATTTCCATTTTGACAAGGCAGCAGGCATCAATATTGATGGTAGATTTACAATGGGGGACTTTTTTGGATTTATATTTTTTAATAAAGGACTTGCATTTAGTAGTCTTTATTTCTAGGTTCCATTTTTTGTACTCATCAACATAGGGAGACCGTGCTTTACCAGGGGTTTCTCCATATTGAGGGATTGTTGGCTGGTGTGGTTCAGGAAGAGGAGCCCAGCCTTATCACCCCCTTTCCTAGCCAGCCAACATGCTTGGATTAAAGTCCTGTTATGGATTGTTATGAGGACCTTGTGCTCCTTATTTTTTGTGTGTGAAGATCCCTCTTAAAATATATTACTATGGATTTTGCTGGGTACCTGGGGGACCTCACACATTTTTATATCTTTTTTAATACATTTTAAATGACATTGTATTCCCAGATTATTTTTGGGGGAAAAAAACAGTACACCACATCCCCCTCCAAAGGATATCTTGGCTGGCATTTTTTATTTGACAGATTCAGCTCCAATTGCTTTCAATGAGGTTCAGATTCAGCTCATCCCTATTTACAGGAGGAATCTTTAATAATTACACTTCTAAAGGCCTCCGACTAAGAAATCAATTTCTATTACCTGCTTTTAAACTTCTTCCCACCAAGCCACTGCATATAAACGGCCGTGTGGGTGTTTCATACTTTTGGGTGGACGTTCCTAAATGTCCCTTTGAAGGAGCGGGATCGCACAGCCACGTGATTCCGTTGTGTCGTGTCCCCCGGATCGATCAGCAGGAGGGCTCTGTGATTGGACAATCACAGCCATCATGTAATGTAAATACAGAGCCATTGCCAGACAATTGGCTCTTCTTCTCCTCACACGGAGCCTGTCAGTGAGGAGAAGGAAAGCGGATCTGTGCTACAAGCCAGGGATCAGTGTGTATGAGCTTTTTTTTACAGTTTTTTACATGCTGATCACCTAGCTAGTGTTTCCACAAAACAGTGTCCTATCACAGTGTCCTGTCACTGTGTCCCCACAGTGAAAAACACCTGTCCCACATCTGTCCCAGTGAACATCTGTCCGTGATCATCTGTGTACATCTGTCCGTGATCATCTGCCACATCTGTTCCTGATCATCTGTGCACATCTGTCCATGATCATCTGCCACATCTGTCCGTGATCATCTGCGCACATCTGTCCGTGATCATATGCCCACATCTGGCGCACATCTGTCCATGTTCATCTGCCACATCTGTCCGTGATCATCTGTCACATACGTCCATGATCATTTGCCACATCTGTCCCAGTGAACATCTGCCACATCTGTCGGTTCATGATCTGTGCACATCTGTCGGTTATCATCTGCCACATCTGTCCATGATCATCTACATGCACCTGGAGCACATCTGTTTATGATCATCTGCCACATCTGTCCGTGATCATTTGCCACAAGGAGGCTTTCCATACACTCCAGAGTATGTCAGAGGAGAGTAGCGGGGAACTCTCTTTGATAGCAGATAGTGATTATAAGCCAATAGACAGCAGTGGCTCTGAAATGGAAACTGAAGAGGACAGAATCCTAACAAAGAGGCTTAGGAGCCTTCAAAAAGGTGATAGATTGCCAGGAAACTAAATGTGTAATTTATGCCTTTAGAATGCTTGATGGTGTTACTTCAGTGTTTAGCCTCGGTATATGGCCAGTCTGTGGAGAAGTTTCACACATGTTGTATCGCTATACTCAGGAGGAGTAGCAGAATGTATTTTGGGGTGTAATTTTTGCTATGTACATGCTATGTTTTAGAAATATATTATAATTTGACAACTTTGTATAAAAAAAATATGTTTTCATTTTCTCTCAACATTTTCCATAAACTTGTGGAAAAAAATGACATTATGTTCAAAAGACTCATTATGCCTCATACAATATAGGTTGGGGTGCTTTACAAAATGGGGTCGTTTTGTGGGTAATTCCATTTTGCTAGTGCTCCAGGGCCTTCAGAATGCCTGACGGTGCTACTTGAATGTTGGGCCTCTGTAAGTAGCCAGTGTCATGAATTTGTAGTAATGGTTTATGCTCTGACTATCTGCTTACCTTTTAGGTCTGTGTCTCAGCCTTAAGAGAAGCTCCCACCTGGGCGTTTAGGTATGAGCTCTCAGCATGGCTCCACCCAGCCTCTCAACAGAAAACACTATTTAATCCCATGCACTACAAGCCAGCTTTGCCCGAGCAACAGTTATGTCTAGGCTTCTGTGTGGTGTCCTGCTTTATGTTTATCTCTGACTTCCATGTCCCGATCTTGGCGTGTTCTTCCTGATGATTTCTGTCTGCTAGTAATGCCGACCTGTGTGTGCCTTCCTGCCGATCCCTGTCTGGTAGTTGCCCTGACTTTGGCTTGTTCTCCTGACTATCCTGTGCTTAACCCTGAACTGCTGCTTAAGCTCTGTCCACCCAAGGTGGTCCGTGAGCATGAGCTGAGAGACCCCAGGGGCTTCAACCTGGAGTCAGCTGCAACCAAACTCATACTCACAACTAGAGGCTCTGGTGTATACTCACTGGCTCATAGATTCCGTGCTCTGGGGAATTTAACTCTCTAGCTTCCTGCTTGGCTTGTGTTAGTGTTCAGATGGAGCTGCTTTCCTGAACCACCCAGAGCTCCATACACAGCAACCTTAGTGGTGTGCTTGTAGCCCCAGTAGTATGCGTCTGTCACTTGGCCTCAGGTGACCTGACAGTTTGCTCAGGCCATGGACCTGGCTGATGTGCCGCTACCAGCCGTTGATCAGCTGCAGGGCATAGCCCGCAGACTCAAGACACAGGAGTCTAATCAGACCCAAGTGATGCAATTCCTGCAAGGTTTGGTCTCCCACTTTGAACAGCTTCAGACCTCTTTTGTATCCCAAGTTCAACAACCTCAATCGTATCCAGCGGTTGTACCTACTCCGGTTAGGGTCCCTACCACAAATTTGTTGCATCTAATAGTTCCTTCTCATTTCTCTGGTCACTCCAAGGCCTGCAGGGAGTTCCTTAGTCAGTGCACCATCCATTTTGAGCTCCAACCTCAAAACTTTTCCTCTGATTGGGCAAGGGTAGCCTATATTATCTCCCTCCTAACCAACAAGGCTTTAGCCTGGGCTGCTCCTCTGTGGGAGAAGAATGATCCAGTGGTTTCCAGCTTGTTTAACTTCCTGAGACTCTTCTTGGAATATTTTATAGGAACCGGGTCATATCTCTTCAGCGGCTAGTGCCCTTCTATGTCTCCGCCAAGAGTCTTCTTCGGTGTTAGAGTATGCCCTTCACTTTTGCATTTTAACTGCTGAGCTGAGCTGGAATAATGACGCCTTAGTTGCAACCTTTTTACAAGGCTTCTCTGACAGAGTGAAGGATGAGTTGGTTGGAAGAACCATTCCCTCAAGTCTGGATGATGTCATCTCCCTCAGCAATCAGATCGATATTTGCTTCCAGGAGAGGACTCTAGAGAAAAGTCATCAGTACTCCATGGTCCTTAGCCAGCCTGAGCTCCTCACTCCTCGATGCATGCAGCATCCCTCGCTAGCTGTGGAACCCTTGCAGCTTGACTGGACTAGGTTACCCACTGAAGAACGTGCAAAGTGCAGAAGTCTGGCCTTGTGTTTCTACCGTGGGGCCAGAGAACACCTGCTCTCTCTGTCCGGGAGTCGCAGTTCTAATACATCTGGAAGGTGGCATATTGGAGTCACCTTCATCATCCCATCTCCTTCTTTCTGTGCTCCTCCATGTCAACGCTTCTCTTCATGCAGTTGCGGCCTACCTGGATTCTGGAGCCGCTGGCAATTTCATGAACTGGGGTACTGTGTCTTCCATGAAATTTACTATTTCTCCTCTCACCACTCTGCTGGTGGTCTCTGCGATTGATGGCACTGTTCTTCCTGGGTAGGGATGGCCGAACGGTTCGCCCGACGGTCGGTTCGCGGCAAATTTCGGCTGTTTGCGGTCCGCCCGATCGGCGGACTATTGCTGCGGTTCGCCCGGCGGACTTACATGTTTACTGTGTAAAAGAACTTTGACCTATGATGACACATCCATCATGTGGTACAGGACAGCCAATTGAGACATTACAGCACATGGACACTTGGACATTCCCCCTAACTTATAAATAGACCCGATTCGGCGGCCATTTTACATTCTTTCTACTGTCACTATAGGGAGAGACTGCAGTGACCCAAAGCGCTAGCTATTAGGTCCACAAAAGTTCTTTTAAGGACTGGTATGGTAAAGGTGTAGTTCAGGATATAGGTTTGAGGCACTGCTATTCAAGTCATTGTTGCAGCAGGTTGCCTTTTGTCAGTGCTGAGAGAGGGACAGATAGGACGCTGTGTGTTGCAGAGAGGGACAGTCAGTTTAATCATTAGCTGTTACTATTAGGTCCACAAAAATCCTTTTCAGGACTGGTATGGTAAAGTAGTACAGGATATAGTTTTGAGTGCTATTCAAGTTATTGTTGCAGCAGCCTGTGTTTTGTCAGTTTAAATAGGGACAGACAGGAAGCTGTTTGTGGCAGTGAGGGACAGTCAGTTTAATCAGTAGCTGTTACTATTAGGTCCACAAAGGTCCTTTTCAGGACTGGTATGGTAATAGGGTTGTACACGTATAATATTCTTTCTTCCAAATATAGAAAGAATATTATACTTGACTGCTGCCCTTCTGCTGCAGTAGTCCTTTATGAGTATAGGGACTGAGGTACAGTCTGCTAATCATAACCTACTAGTTGCACAAAGGCCCTTCTAAGGACTGGTAAGGTATAGCGTACTATGGTATATAGGGTTGATTGAGGTACAGTCTGCTAATCCTTAAGGACTGGTATAGGTCCACAATATATAGGGTTGAGGTGCACTACTGCTGACTGCTGCCCTATTCTGCAGCAGTCCTTTATCAGTATAGGGACTGAGGTACAGTCTGCTAATCACAACCTACTAGTTGCACAAAGGTCCTTCTAAGGACTGGTAAGGTATAGCATACTACAGTATATATAGGGTTGAGTGAGGTACAGTCTGCTAATCCTTAAGGACTGGTATAGGTCCACAATATATAGGGTTGAGGTGCACTACTGCTGACTGCTGCCCTTTTCTGCAGCAGTCCTTTATGAGTATAGGGACTGAGGTACAGTCTGCTAATCACAACCTACTAGTTCCACAAAGGTCCTGATAAGGACTGGTAAGGTATAGTGTACTACAGTATATAGGGTTGAGTGAGGTACAGTCTGCTGATCACAACCTACTAGTTGCACAAAGGTCCTTCTAAGGACTGGTAAGGTATAGCGTACTAGAGTATATAGGGTTGAGTGAGGTACAGTCTGCTAATCCTTAAGGACTGGTATAGGTCCACAATATATAGGGTTGAGGTGCACTACTGCTGACTGCTGCCCTATTCTGCAGCAGTCATTTATCAGTATAGGGACTGAGGTACAGTCTGCTAATCACAACCTACTAGCTCCATAAAGGTCCTTATAAGGACTGGTAAGGTATAGTGTACTACAGTATATAGGTTTGAGTGAGGTACAGTCTGCTAATCACAACCTACTAGTTGCACAAAGGTCCTTCGAAGGACTTGTAAGGTATAGCTTACTAGAGTATATAGGGTTGAGTGAGGTACAATCTGCTAATCCTTAAGGACTGGTATAGGTCCACAATATATAGGGTTGAGGTGCACTACTGCTGACTGCTGCCCTATTCTGCAGCAGTCCTTTATCAGTATAGGGACTGAGGTACAGTCTGCTAATCACAACCTACTAGTTCCACAAAGGTCCTTGTAAGGACTGGTAAGGTATAGTGTACTACAGTATATAGGGTTGAGTGAGGTACAGTCTGCTAATCACAACCTACTAATTGCACAAAGGTCCTTCTAAGGACTGGTAAGGTATAGCGTACTAGAGTATATAGGGTTGAGTGAGGTACAGTCTGCTAATCCTTAAGGACTGGTATAGGTCCACAATATATAGGGTTGGGGTGCACTACTGCTGACTGCTGCCCTATTCTGCAGCAGTCCTTTATAAGTATAGGGACTAAGGTACAGTCTGCTAATCACAACCTACTAGTTCCACAAAGGTCCTTATTAGGACTGGTAAGGTATAGTGTACTACATTATATAGGGTTGAGTGAGGTACAGTCTGCTTATCCTTAAGGACTGGTATATCACGGTGCTGGTGTCAGTGCTTTATGTCACGCTGTTGATGTCAGTGCTCTCTATCACGGTGCTGGTGTCAGATCACTCTATCACGGTGCAGGTGTCAGTGCTCTATATCACGGTGCTGGTGCTGGTGATCATCTCCTGCACCCTCTTCTTTGCCTACCCTGACTTCCCTCGCCTCCATTGTCTCAAGAGTCCTGAATTGTCAGAATTTCACATATAAAAAAAGAATGCTTGTAGTTGTCGATCCCAGATTCACCTCATACATGTGTTATGTCATTGGCCATGTGGTGGGACTATGTGTGCACAGCTAGTAATTATTTTGTGGCTGCAAATATGACCTGTAGGTTTGTAAAGTTCACCATCCCTGTGCTGTGCTGACTTCCTCCTGGGGCTGCTTATTATGAGGGGCTCCCACCATCCCTGTGCTATGCTGACTTCCTCCTGGGGCTGCTTATTATGAGGGGCTCCCACCATCCCTGTGCTGTGCTGACTTCCTCCTGGGGTTGCTTATGGTGCAGGTGTCAGTGCTGTATATCACGGTGCTGGTGTCAGTGCTTTATGTCACGTTGCTGATGTCAGTGCTCTCTATCACGGTGCTCCTGTCAGATCACTCTATCACGGTGCAGGTGTCAGTGCTCTATATCACGGTTGCTGGTGCTGGTGATCATCTCCTGCACCCTCTTCTTTGCCTACCCTTACCTTCCCTCGCCTCCATTGTCTCAAGAGTCCTGAATTGTCAGAATTTCACACATAAAAAAAAGAATGCTTGTAGTTGTCGATCCCAGATTCACCTCATACATGTGTTATGTCATTGGCCATGTGGTGGGACTATGTGTGCACAGCTAGTAATTATTTTGTGGCTGCAAATATGACCTGTAGGTTTGTAAAGTTCACCATCCCTGTGCTGTGCTGACTTCCTCCTGGGGCTGTACCTCTGCTGTGCATATTATGAGGGGCTCCCACCATCCCTGTGCTATGCTCATTATGAGGGGCTCCCACCATCCCTGTGCTATGCTCATTATGAGGGGCTCCCACCATCCCTGTGCTATGCTTATTATGAGGGGCTCCCACCATCCCTGTGCTGTGCTGACTTCCTCCTGGGGCTGCTTATTATGAGGGGCTCCCACCATCCCTGTGTTATGCTGACTTACTCCTGGGGCTGTACCTCTGCTGTGCATATTATGAGGGGCTCCCACCATCCCTGTGCTATGCTGATTATGAGGGGCTCCCACCATCCCTGTGCTATGCTGACTTCCTCCTGGGGCTGCTTACGGTGCAGGTGTCAGTGCTGTATATCACGGTGCTGGTGTCAGTGCTGTATATCACGGTGCTGGTGTCAGTGCTTTATGTCACGCTGCTGGTGTCAGTGCTTTCTATCACGGTGCTGGTGCCAGATCACTCTATTACGGTGCAGGTGTCATTGCTGTATGTCACGCTGCTGATGTCAGTGCTCTCTATCACGGTGCTGGTGTCAGATCACTCTATCACGGTGCAGGTGTCATTGCTGTATGTCACGCTGCTGATGTCAATGCTCTCTATCACGGTGCTGGTGTCAGATCACTCTATCACGGTGCAGGTGTCATTGCTGTATGTCATGCTGCTGATGTCAGTGCTCTTTATCACGGTGCTGGTGTCAGATCACTCTATCATGGTGCAGGTGTCATTGCTGTATGTCACGCTGCTGATGTCAGTGCTCTCTATCACGGTGCTGCTGTCAGTGCTGTATATCACGGTGCTGGTGTTAGTGCTTTATGTCACGCTGCTGATGTCAGTGCTCTCTATCACGGTGCTAGTGTCAGATCACTCTATCACGGTGCAGGTGTCATTGCTGTATGTCACGCTGCTAATGTCAGTGCTCTCTATCACGGTGCTGGTGTCAGATCACTCTATCACGGTGCAGGTGTCATTGCTGTATGTCACGCTGCTGATGTCAGTGCTCTCTATCACGGTGCTGGTGTCAGATCACTCTATCACGGTGCAGGTGTCATTGCTGTATGTCACGCTGCTGATGTCAGTGCTCTCTATCACGGTGCTGGTGTCAGATCACTCTATCACGGTGCAGGTGTCATTGCTGTATGTCACGCTGCTGATGTCAGTGCTCTCTATCACGGTGCTGGTGTCAGATCACTCTATCACGGTGCAGGTGTCATTGCTGTATGTCACGCTGCTAATGTCAGTGCTCTCTATCACGGTGCTGGTGTCAGATCACTCTATCACGGTGCAGGTGTCATTGCTGTATGTCACGCTGCTGATGTCAGTGCTCTCTATCACAGTGCTGGTGTCAGATCACTCTATCACGGTGCAGGTGTCATTGCTGTATGTCACGCTGCTAATGTCAGTGCTCTCTATCACGGTGCTGGTGATCATCTCCTGCACCCTTTTCTTTGCCTACCCTGACCTTCCCTCTCCTCCATTGCCTTCATGCGCTCCACAGTCCTGAATTGTCACAATTTCACATATAAAAAAAGAATGCTTGTAGTTGTGGATCCCAGATTCCCCTCATACATGTGTTACGTCATTGGCCATGTGGTGGGACTATGTGTGCACAGCTAGTAATTATTTTGTGGCTGCAAATATGACCTGTAGGTTTGTAAAGTTCGCCTCCCATTGAAGTCAATGGGGCCTGCGCGAACGTTACGGTTCTCGAACTATCGGCCGCGTTCGCGCTTCGCGTTCGCGAAACGTCCCGTCGGAAGTTCGTCCATCACTATTCCTGGGGCCCATCTGCTTCCGGAACCTCCCTATCAAGATGTCTATAGGGTTACTCCTCCAGGAGTGGATATCCTTTCTTGTGCTACCTAAAGCCTCAACGCCCATCGTATTGGGCCTTCCTTGGTTACTGCTCCATTCTCCACACATTGACCGGTCTATTGGGCAGATCCTGGCGTGGGGTCCCTCTTTTTTCTTGTACTGCCTACTCAAGCTTACCCCAAAGGAGATCATTCCTGTGGCCACAACATCGGTATCTCCTGTTCTACCTGCCACATATAGCGAATTGCGGGATGTATTCTGCAAAAGATTGGCTGAGGTACTTTCTCCTCACAAGCCTTTTGACTGTGTCATTGACCATGTTCCTGGAGCAACCCTGACCAGGGGCTGGACCTATCCCTTGTCCATTCCAGAGACGCAGATCATGTCTGAGTATGTTGTGGAAAATATAAAGAGAGGGTTCATTTGGAAATCCTCATCGCCGGTGGGATGGGAGCCCGCAAATCGATGCTTAAATGCTCTGACAATCAAAAACCAATACCCCTTACCCTTAATATCAGATATATTCGACAGATTGAAAGGTCCCTCCATTTTCACTAAGTTGAATCTCAGGGGTGCATGCAATCTGATCCAGATACAGGGGGTGATGAATGGAAAATGGTATTTAACACTAGAGATGGGCATTATGAATACTTGGTTATGACCTTTGGTCTCTGTAATGCCCCAGCTGTGTTCCAAAACATTGTCAATGAGATCTTCTGGGATCTGCTTTATCAATTTGTTCACAGAAACCATGTATGGATTGTACTTCAGGGCCTTTAAGAAAAAAATCTGTATGCCAAACTGGAGAAATTCTTTGGGATTCTTTGTCTCTAGTTTTGGTCTTCGTATGAATCCTGGAAAGGTCTTAGCCATTACCAACTAGCCACTTTCTGCCAGCCTCAAGGCCACATAGTGCTTTCTTGGGTTCACTAATTACTACAGGTGGTTCATTAGGAATTACTCTTCCATTGCTGCGCCTATTATTGCCTTGACCAAAAAGGGTGTGGATGTGAAGGAGTGGCCCTCTGAAGCTGTCACTGCATTTCATGACTTGAAGCAGGCCTGTCTTGTACCTGGTGGAAGAAGAGCACAGAATGCAGGGAGCGGCCTCTCATATACCTCTGACTCGGGAACCCCTGGTAGAACAGACAGAGGCTCGGGAGTACAAAGGGGCACAAGTGCCTGACTGGTAGCTGATGTAGAGAGCTGGATACTGTAGACAGCAGGGAGGTGTATTGCAGTCCAGGAGCAGGCAGAAGACTGGATACAGCAGACATCAGGGAGGTGTACTGTAGTCCAGCAACAGGATACCAGCAGCTGGCAGGATGTAGCACAGCAGGGAGGTGTACTGTAGTCCAGCAACAGGATAGATGCAGCAGACATCAAGGAGGTGTACTGTAGTCCAGCAGCAGGATACCAGCAGCAGGCTGGATGCGGTAGACAGCAGGGAGGTGTAGACAGGCCAGGGCAAACACAGGCCGGCAGATCAGGTACAGGAACAAGAGAGTAGTCAAAGTCCAAGCCGAGATCGGAGGCGGGCAGCAAGCAGGGAGATCAGGAACAAGCCAAGTCAGATAAGGATCAGGTAAATAGAGTAACGGCTAGCAGGGGGTCTCAGGAAACGCTGCAGACCGGACAGCAAGGCAGCAAGGCTTCAGCCCCCTTTAAATAGCACAACTGGTGCCAAGCGCTTTCACAAGGTGCACGCGTTCCCACACAAGCCCGTGCGGCACTAATCGCGTTATTGCACGCGTGTTTGGGCCTATCAGCCCTTCTGTGCACAGGTATTCTGACTCCCAGATTGCTGGGATGCTTGCTGGGATACTTTTCCTGACAAGGCCTTTGTTTCTGGACTTTTGTTGAGGTGACCTAACCCTGGGAATCCATTTTTTATTGAAGTGGACGTTTCCTCAACTGTGGTGGGAGCTATGCTTCTTCAAACCTTTGAGCAAAAACATCAACCATGTGTGTTTTTCTCCCCAAAATATTCTCAGGCAGAGAAAAATTCCACTATTGGTGATTGGGAACTTCTTGCGATTAAATTGGCGTCGGAGGAGTGGTGTCATCTCTTGGAGAGTTCCCCGCACTCCATAACTATTTTCACTGACCATAAAAACCAGCAGTACTTACAGAATGCCATCGACTGAATCCAAGACAGGCCAGGTGGAGTATTTTCTTTTCCTGTTTCAATGTTTCTATTATGTACAAACCTGGTTCCTGCAACAGTCGGACTGATGCACTCTCTAGGTCTTTTGACAGTCAGGATGAGGAGCCCACCTCCGAACCTGAGTCATATTCTTGCCCATTCTACCCTGGACTCAAAAATTCCTCCTGGCAAGACCTCCAATCCAACCAATTTAAGAAATAAGATCCTTCATTGGGGTCACAATTCCAAGGTGGCAGGTCATGATGGGGCCCTCCGATCTTTCTTCCTCATCAGCTGCCACTACTGGTGGCCTACTCTTCGTTCTGGTGTTAAAGACTATGTTAAGACTTGTCATGTCTGTGCCCAGTCTAAATCCTCCACGCAAGCTCCTGCTGGTCTTCTCATGCCTTTGCCCATTCCTAAGGAAGTCTGGTCTCACATTGCCATGGACTTTATCACCAATCTCCCATCTTCTGAGAAGAATATGATCATTTGGGTGGTAATTAATTGATTCTCCAAGATGGGCTTATTTTGTTCCTCTTCCTGGCATCTCTTCTGCTCCAGCCTTGGTTCCCATTTTTGTTCAAGAGATTCTCTGCCTCGGGGGACATGGCCAGCACGCAAGCCGTATGGACGCATAGGAAGAGAGCTCCGTAGCATCCGCGGAATTTACAGCGACATCCAGCAAATCCACACCAATCTATCCATCTGAACGGTGGAACACTCCTGCATCAACAGCAGTATGACGAGGAAACGAAAGGAAGACCGGAGACCGAAGAAACTCACGGAGTTCTTCCCTCCTCCATCACGTGGGGAAGGCCAAGATGGCGACGGTCTGTCCACAGCCAAGGAAGCACACAGCGCCAGCTCTCACTACATGGATATGCCAGATGCAGCGCCATTACCTGCAGACAGAACGGGGAGTCAAGCCTCATCCTCCGGAGAGGATTCTCCGAGCCCATCGTGCTGCAGCCTGGCGAAGTCACGTTTAAAGCTGGACTTTACGGGAGCTGAGGTAAGCCTGACTTCAGCTACTCTCCCAGGCCCTGACAATCCGGCAATGTCCCCTATTGCGGCCTTCCCAACCGCCAACCAACCCATTCTAGATACGCAGCTAAAGGAGATGCTGCTAACTCTCCACAACTCTCTTCCTAATGACTTATGTGCCCTGACTAAACAATTCTCTAAGGAATTCACCAGACAATTCCAGGCTCTAGGAGACAGAGTCTGCAACATTGAGCAATCAATGGGGGCCATGACAACTACCGTGAATGAGCTCGTAGATGCTCATGATGATAACTTGGAGGACAGAGCATAGATGAAAGCCAAGATGGCCGACCTTGAAGACCGTTCGAGGAGAAACAACCTCAAAGTCAGAGGTATCCCCGAAAATGTCCAGCCACCAGACCTTAAGAAATATGCCACTGACTTCTTCTCGGCACTGCTACCAGACGCACCGGCCATTGAGCTCACCATCGACCAGATACATCGTATCCCGAAACCATCTTTCTTGTCTCCACAGGTCTCCCGTGACGTGCTGATGAGAGTTCACTTTTACCACACTAAAGAACAAGTTTTACATAAAGTCAAGGCTATGGGGCAGTTACCTCAACCGTATACTGCGCTCCAAGTATTTGCTGATCTGTCTAAACACACACTAGACATGAGGAGGCAGCTGTCAACCATACCGAAAGCTCCCCGTAATCACAAAATTGAGTATAAGTGGAAACAGCCATCTAAACTCTCTATACAGAGAGACGGCACTTCATACCTGATCTCCTCCCTTGAAAAAGGCTTGGCACTACTGCATAATTGGGGCATCATCCTAGAACCTGCACCTCCCTTAGGGGCAAAGAAAAATTTGGAAAAGCTTACACCTCAATGGCAATGACAGCCTTATTGACTCTTGTTTGGTCCACTGCAACCACAGTCGGGTGTTTACCCACCTGCAGATTGCTACTGACTTCCGCGATGCCTTCCTATGGTCGTTTCATACCAGTTGGCTCTTGAACTTTTTCCCCCAGTTGGATGTAGCACGGTGTATATCCCTTAATGCTGCACTCTCTGCTATGTTTTTACTTTTGTTCGAATTATCTGTTTTGTTTTTGTTTATTCAGACACAGCACTCTAACGGCACAGAATAACAGAGGAATAATGCTTGTGACCCAACACGGCATCCTTTGCAACCATTAACAGTGGAAGACCGATATCTCAATAAGCATCTAACATCACCACGACTGCCTAACAACTATCTTCTCAGGTATCCCTCATCGAAACTTGTGAGTACTATGTTGTATCGCACACCTCTCAATACCAAATGAGTACAAAACTCTTATCCTTAAATGTTAATGTGCTTAACCACCCGGCTAAGCGAAGCTCCCTTGTCGCTCCCTTGTCGCTTGTCAAATTCTGTGTGTGCAGGAAACACACTTTCAACATGGCAAAGAACCTAAGTGCACGCACCCCGACTTTCCCCATATCTTCTGTGCCTCAGGCCCTCAAGTAACTAGGGGGGTTCTCATAGCTATACACCGTTCGGTGAACTTTCAGTTGATTGAGTCTATTCCGGATGTCAATGGAAGATACATTATCCTAATATGCACTATTGACAACACTCCCATGACCCTAGCGTCGATCTATGCCCGAATCGTAAACAACTGTCTTTTTTGAATAATACATTGAAGAAAATCCGCAAGGTACAAAAAGGTTCTCTAGTTCTTTCAGGAGACTTCAATACTATCCATGACCCAGAACTGGACTCCTCCAACCCTAAATCGAGACGCCATCTCACATTGGGTCCTCTTCTACATAAACATGAACTATATGACACCTGGAGATGCCACCATCCGGATGAGCGTGATTATTCCTTTCACTCAACGGTCCACAATACGTACACTCGTATTGACTATATTGTTGTTGATAAATGGTTATTGCAGAGGGTCGCGGAGTCTGACATTGCGCCCATAACTTGGGCGGACCATGCCCCTATTAGCATCACATTACACATATCCAACCCATATCCAAAACATAAGATTTGGAGGGCAAATGCCTACCTCCTAAAAATGCCTGACATAGTTAACGCCTTAACTTCCCAAATTGTGGAATTCTTTACATTTAATGCGGGTTCGGTGCCAGACTCGGCCACCCTCTGGGGAGCCCATAAGGCATTCAGTAGTGGGATTCTCATTCAACTCAATGCACAAGTTAGAAAGAGGAGGACACGGCACATTGACTCCCTTACAGCTGACATTAAACAGCTAGATACCCTGAACCAATCACATCCCACCCCTCAACTAAAACAAAAACTCCTAATTTTAAGACAGGAACTTAGGGCAGTCCTATTAGATACCTACGAGAAGCAATTTCATAAACTGAAAGCTAGATATTACCATACTAGTAACAAAGCTGGCAAGGCCTTGGCAAGGAAAATCCAGGGTCGCCATACTAAATCTAGGATTCCTTATCTACACCACCCCATTACAAAAACCAAATTGCAGGATCCCCAAGCTATAGCGGATGCCTTTAGCTGCTATTATAGCACTCTATATAACTTAGAAAAGGACCCCAACCACCACCACCCCACACCTGAATTGATACAACAATTTTTGGATACAGTTCAACTTCCATCTCTCACTGATGAACAACGGGAAGCCCTTAACGCTCCGTTCAACCTGCAGGAAATTGCTGCATCTATTACATCTCTCCCTAATGGGAAATCACCGGGCCCAGATGGCCTAATTGCAGAATATTATAAACTATTCAAAGACACTTTGGCCCCACATCTATGCCAGTTGTACAATGATGCTGCCTCCTCCTCAACCTTTCCAGATGAAATGCTTAAAGCCCTAGTGGTCACTTTGCCGAAACCAGGTAAAACAACAGACGTCCCCCAAAATTTCCGACCGATTTCACTCTTGAATACCGACCTCAAGATCTACGCAAAGACAATAGCGAACAGACTGACAACTTATATGCCCCAGCTCATACATAGAGACCAAACGGGATTTACTAAAGGGAGACAAACCTCAGATGTGACTAGACGCCTGATCAATATTATACATCATGTGGACCGCTCTCGAACGCCTTCTCTGCTTCTTTCCCTGGATGCAGAGAAGGCATTCGACAGAGTCCATTGGGGTTACCTCAGACAAGTAGTCATTAAATTTGGGTTTACAGGTCCCATTCACTCAGCCATTCTAGCTCTGTATAGCCGGTCCTCTGCTCAAGTCTTCGTAAATGAGATGTTATCCCTACCATTTGTAATATCGAACAGCACTAGACAAGGATGTCCTCTCTCCCCTTTGATCTTTAATTTGATTATTGAACCGAACGAACTCGCTCAGACCCCATCTCCACAGGCATAAATATTGGACCTACAGACCATCGCATAAGTTTATTGCAGACGACATAATCCTCATGATTACTAACCCTAGAACCTCCCTTCCGCCACTACAATCTATATTGAAAGACTTTGGCGCTATTTCCTACTATAAAGTAAATGAGACCAAATCACACGTTCTAGATCGGGAAGTAGACGAAGAAACGAGACACTATTTATCCTCGACTTTTCCTTACAAATGGACAAATGACGGAATCCCATATCTAGGAGTAACATTGACTAAATTTACCAGTAGACTTTTCACTGCTAACTTCCACCCCTTTAAGCAACAATTTGAATCAGAATTATGGTCCCTTAGCAAATTTGAATTTTCATGGATAGGCAGACTTGCGGCCTTTAAGATGATGGTGTTACCCAAACTGTTATTCCTATTTAGAGCTCTTCCTATCTTTATCCCTAGAAGTTACCTAAACTCATTACAAGGCATTTTAGGACGTTATTTGTGGCAACGAATGAAACCCCGATCCTCCAGAATAGCTCTTACTAAACTCAAATCAGTAGGAGGATATGCAGTCCCTGCTCTCAACGATTACTATGATGCGACTATGCTAAGCCAACTTAGGGAATGGTTCTGTTCTCCCCATGAATCTCTGTGGGGAGAAATAGAACTAGCACTTATCTCTCAACCCTCTCTCCATTACTGGCTGCTCAGTTGTCGAGTGAAAAGACCCATACCAACCCATCTCCCACCCACAATCAAAGCTAGCATTCTGAGTTGGCACCGTGTTCTTGCCAATCAGTGGCACCACACTCCGACCACCAAATTAAACCCACCTTTGACAATCCTTCATACATTAATTCCCAATATCAATATTAAATCGTGGAGCATAACACCTACTACTAAACTTAGTGTATTGTACAACCAAGACTCCCTAAAACCATACCACCAAATTCAAACTGACCTCAATCTCAAAATGCCAGCTCAATTTACTTACCTACAAATAGCACACTGCCTCAACGCCAATCCTCAGATCTGGGCCAGTATCCCTATCAAGATCTGGACATACTTAACGAATCCAGCCCTAGGGTTAAAAGGTATCTCAACTATTTATAATGTACTTAGCGAGAAGACTGTATTTACGTTACTACCACCACTTGCCAAATGGAAAATAGACTTAGGTCGCCATTTTACACCATCTCAATGGATGACTGCCCTCAAATCCATACATAAAGCAACAACTTGTGCCACACTACTAGAACTAATGCAAAAAATAACGCAACGTAGATACTTAACCCCCTCGCTTATATCAAAATTTGGAGGCTCTAACCCCCATACATACTGGAGGAAGTGTGGCCAAGTAGGGACAATGTTCCATATTTTTGGGACTGCCCTACCATATTAGACTACTGGAAAAATGTCTTCGAGCTAATTTCTAAAATAATAGGCACTCCTCTACGACCTTCCCCAGAATTGGCCTTACTCAACCTAGAAATCACTAATATTCCCCCTACATACCATAAAATAACAACTCACTTACTCTTGGCAGCTAGACTGTCGATCACTGGAAAATGGAAATCGGAAACTCCACCCTCTTTAAATGATGTTATACTTTTGACTCAGACTCACCACTCCTACGAACTCATAATTACAAACTCATGCGATCACTACCATAGAGAACAACAGGTATGGGTACAGTGGATCAAATGGTATGAAAACTTTACACAAACAATGTAATAATATATAAAGGTACTAATCCTAATAACAGTGTGATGGGGTCGGACCCCTCCGGGCACAGAAAGCTCCCGTTAAGGGGTGTCGGAGGAGCCTGTCACTAAGATTGAATATTGTAATTGTTTATTGACTACCTGATACCTGTATCTCATTATAAGCCTACTGTTGCTTATGCATTGTCGGGTTGAGGTGTTCCTCTCCTTTCCTACCTTGATATGCAAGCTGTGTACTGTTTTTGTTTATATCTGTTTATTTTTGTATTGCTTTACTGTTGAAAATCAATAAAAAAGATTTGATGCAAAAAAAAAAGAGATTCTCCACCTCCGTGGATTTCCTTTGCATGTTGTTTCAGACAAGAGTGTATAGTTCACTTTGCTTTTAGAGAGCCTTTTGCAAATCCCTCAACATTAACTTGGATTTTACCTCTTCTTAATATCTTCAATCCCATAGTCAGACTGAGAGGGTGGGGTTAGAGGTCTTTCTCTGTACCCTAGTCTCGGCTTATCATGATGATTGGTCATCACTACTTCCATGGGCAGAATTCTCTCACAATAATCATGTTAACGTCAATTCTCAGAAGACACCATTTATCACAGTTTATGTAAGACATCCCAAGCTCCCTCTTTCTATGACCTGTTCTCCTGACATCCCAGCTTTGGCTATCATTCAAGAATCATTCAATTCCATGTGGGCTGACATTTGTGATTCCCTTCAGACAGCTGCTAACAAATTCAAGGGTTTTGCTGACCGTCGCAGGCATAAGCCGCCTCCTCTACAGCCAGGAGACAAAGTCTGGCTTTCCACCAGAAACATCAGACTCTGGGTTCCTTCTCTGAAATTTGCCCCAAGATTCATTGATCCTTACACTATCATTTCGAAGCTGAAATCTGTTTGTTTTAAACTCCAGATTAGGGATGAGCCGAACACCCCCCGGTTCGGTTCGCACCAGAACTTTCAAACGGACCCCAAATTCGAACGAACTTTAGAACCCCATTGAAGTCTATGGGACTCGAACGTTCGAAATTAAAAGTGCTAATTTTAACGGCTAATATGCAAGATACTGTCCTAAAAAGGGTTTGGGGACCTGGCTCCTGCCCCAGGGGACATGGGTCAATGCATAAAATGTTTTTAAAAATGTCCGTTTTGGCGGGAGGACTGATTTTAATGACGATTAAAGTGAAAAAAAAAGTTAAATATTCCTTTAAATATGGTGCCTGGGGGGTGTCTGTAGTATGCCTGTGAAGTGCCACGTGTTTCCCGTGTTTAGAACAGTCCCTGCACAAAATGACATTAAACGGAAATAACACCATTTAAAACTGCTTGCGGTTTTAATGTTATATCTGGTTCCTGCAATATGGTTGAAAATCATTGAGAAAAATGGCATGGGTAGCCCTCCCTGCCCATTACCAGCCTATTTGGGTCTTGTACGCATATTAAGGGGAACCCTGTACCCATATTTGGAAAACATAGGGAAGGGTTATCACCCCTGTATAATTTGTTTTGTCGTCCATCTTTTTTCATCTCACTTGCTGTTGTCTCCTTCCGTTTGCAAGTAGGAGATGTTTGTAAATTGGATGTTTGAAAGTAGGGGCCTGCCCTATATGCTCTGCAGAAATGGCGGAACAAGGTGTTGGTTTTGCCACAACATTGTAAGCCCTCAAAGTGACTCTTGGTGGGTGCTGGAGCGCCCTGCTGTGAACTATTATATCAAGAATTGTAATTACATGCCATTGTTGAACAGTGATAGAAAAATTGACCTTTGGTGGTTGTGGTGCTGGTGCCACAACACTATAAGTCCTCACCGTTACTCTGGGTGGGCACAGGAAGGGGCCCTCCTGTGAAATATTATATCAAGAATTGTAATTACATGTCCCTGTTAAACAGGGGCAGAAAAATTTGGCCTTAGGCACTGCTGCTGGTGCCACCACACTGCAACCTCTCCCATATACTCTAGTTTTATTGCAGGAATTAGCCCTGCTGCAAAGCATTGCATCAAAAATTGTACTTAAACGCCCCTGTTAAACAGGGGCAGAAAAATTGGGCCTTAGGCACTGCTGCTGGTGCCACCACACTGCAACCTCTGCCATATACTCTAGTTTTATTGCAGGAATTAGCCCTGCTGCAAAGCATTGCATCAAAAATTGTAATTAAACGCCCTGTTAAACAGGGGCAGAAAAATTGGGCCTTAGGCACTGGTGCTGGTGCCACCACACTGCAACCTCTGCCATATACTCTTGTTTTATTGCAGGAATTAGCCCTGCTGCAAAGCATTGCATCAAAAATTGTACTTAAACGCCCCTGTTAAACAGGGGCATAAAAATTGGGCCTTAGGCACTGGTGCTGGTGCCACCACACTGCAACCTCTTCCATATACTCTAGTTTTATTGCAGGAATTAGCCCTGCTGCAAAGCATTGCATCAAAAATTGTACTTAAACGCCCCTGTTAAACAGGGGCAGAAAAATTGGGCCTTAGGCACTGGTGCTGGTGCCACCACACTGCAACCTCTGCCATATACTCTTGTTTTATTGCAGGAATTAGCCCTGCTGCAAAGCATTGCATCAAAAATTGTAATTAAACGCCCCTGTTAAACAGGGGCAGAAAAATTGGGCCTTAGGCACTGGTGCTGGTGCCACCACACTGCAACCTCTCCCATATACTCTTGTTTGATTGCAGGAATTAGCCCTGCTGCAAAGCATTGCATCAAAAATTGTACTTAAACGCCCCTGTTAAACAGGGGCAGAAAAATTGGGCCTTAGGCATCACCCAGAACCAGAAATGTTCTTCCAACATATCAGCGGAGGAGGAAGAGGATAGACAATCAACATAACAGGACAGTCGATACAAGGGAGGGGTTAGGGGCGTGACCGGATGTGTAAGGTGTAAGGTGGAGTGAGGGATGTGAGACGCCGTGTGTTACCTCCTCCCGAGCCCCATGAGGAGAGTGTGGCGTGTTTGAGGTTGTGGCTGGACGCAGTGAGGAGGGTCGGAGTTACCTGTTGAAGCCGGACGGGAGGAGAGATAATGACATACGTCCGCATTACGGAGCCGAGCTAAGCCGAGCCCTCGGGGAGCAGCGTTCACTTCCGGGTCCCGAGTCCCTGACGGAAACGACCGAGGACACACGAGGATACACGAGCACCCCCCAGCGCCGTCCGCATCAGAGCCACCGAACCTTGCTGAATCTCGCGGAACAACGCTACATACAGTTGACAACAAGTGGCTCTCCCCGCCCGCCCGCAAGCCGAGACAGAAGGAGGGAGGTAAGCGGTGGTGTGCGGGGGGGAGAAGAAGATAGAGGAATGAGGTGTAGCAAAACAATGCTGCGGACATAGTAGACATTGTGGTGTCTGAAATCAGGCAAAAGTTAACAGGAGAAGTGTTGGCTGGGGGTGAGGAGGTCCCTGAGCGTTTTTCTTTTTTTTTCCTCTCCCCTCCCCACTCTGGAGTACATTGCTGTGTATCACCCTGTATTGCTCACCAGGACGTATTGCCTACCAAGTTGAATGAATGGTAATCAAGAGGTGTATGCAATTAACTACCTGCTGTAAAGGCAAGAGTTGGTGGCTAGTGAAGCCAGGAAAACTGTGACGCTGGAGTTGAATAACTATGGAATGGCTATAAGGCAAGACCGCTGGAGCACTAAGTGATTTATTAAGGGATGGTGGCAGTCCTGAAAAACTGATTTTCTGAATTAGTGCATGTGGGGAAAAAAAAAAAAAACAACAACACCAGCTGTGAAGTAAAAAAGCAGGGATTTAAATGTGATTCATGAAGTGTACGCTGGAGAGCTGGGTATAAGAATTCGCTAACACTGTATTAAACCTCTGAATGAGTGATGGTGGAGGACGGCTGTGTCACAAGGTTAAGAAAGTGTTAAAAGCAATATTCAGGACTGATTTGAAGATCGGTTGGGAATAAGATAAATAGAAAAGGAATACCCAAAGAGAGGGGGGAGGAAAGTGGCGAGAAGGGGGAAAAGGAAAGAAAGAAAGATGCAACACCTGCGCTCGGCCAAGGAGAGGGGGGAAAAAAACATGCAACAGTCTGCCACGGCAGCTAAATTGGAACAATTCGCTCATAACCCTGCACAATCATCTCAGACCCCTCCAAAAAAGGGGCAGACTAAGGGACAACAAGGGATACTGCCTGAAAGGAAAAGCACGGGACATGTTAATACCAATGTTAGCACGCAGGCAGGTGCAGTGGCAAAATGTTCAATAAATAAGAATCCGGGTGCAGGGGAAGTGAATTTAGAAAATTTAGAGACTATAACAGGTGACCCCCTTCCGTTGGAAAAAGAGCCTACTATTAAGGATGTGTTAATGGCCGTAAATGCATGCAACATCTCACTAAAAGAATTGTGTACTCAAATGAAGGGAGTGAAGGATGACCTGCTGGTGGTAAGGCAAGATTTACAGAAAGTGGTGGAGAGGACGGTAGAACTTGAAACAAGGACCAGCAGGTTAGAAGATGATACAACCTTCCTAACTAAAGAGCTAGAAACTTTGAAGGAGCAGTTTACAGGATACACAATAAAAATGGACGATATGGAAAACAGACTTCGGAGGGACAATGTGCGTGTAGTGGGTCTCCCTGAAAAAAGCGAGGGTGTAAATCCTGCTGAGTTCATGGAACACTTACTAATTGATATGTTTGGAAGGGACACATTCTCAACAATGTTCTCTATAGAAAGGGCGCACAGAGTGCCTTTTAGAGCTCCACCTGAGGGAAGTCGCCCTAGGCCATTATTGATGAAATTATTAAATTATAAAGATAAAGTGGTGTTGTTACGGAAAGCAAGGGAAATGGGGAATATGATGTATAAGGGGGATAGAATCTCATTATATGCCGATTTTTCCCCAGAACTTCAGAGGAAAAGGGCGGAGTTTTTTCAGGTGAAGCGTAGGCTACAGAAACTTAGATTGACGTACGCTCTTCTTTACCCCGCAAAGTTACGGATTAATGCATTGGGGTATACCCAGGTTTTTGGTTCCCCAATGGAAGTGGAAAAATGGATAGAAGAAAATAAAGAAAAATTTTAGACGTTGGGGTTCTTGGTAGTAAGAGGGTCAGGAGGTTAGAATGAGTTGGGGGGATGAAGTATGTGTTTTTTTTTTTTTTTTTTTTTTGTGTGTGTAGTATGGGAGGGGGGCGGGAGGGAGGTAATACACGGCGAGTGTAACAGGTGTGGGTGTCGAATAGGTTGTGAAGAGAGTGGTATAAGGTCACTAATAGCCCCTAGGGTAACACCTAGGAAGGTGGGGGAGGGGTGGGAGGGAGGTGGAACGGGGGGGGAGGGGGGGAAAATATGGGGGAGGTTGAAGGGGGAAAAAAATATGTTCGCACTAATGAATGGGGTGCAGGAAATAACTCAAATTAAGAAAGGACACAAAATATGGGGTGGTAAAACTTGGGGTGGTAAAAAACAAGGAAAACTTATTAAGTACAAGGGGGTAAATGGTATCAAACAGTTATATAGAATAATTTACACTAAGAGACACATAATATATGAGAAGTTAATAAAAGAAGGTAAGGGGGAGGTGGGGGGCACTGGGAGACAAGTGGATCTCAATAGTATCCTCAGCAGATTGGTTATCCTGCTCTCTTTTTTATCTGCTCTATTGTTTGTCTTTATTTGTTTATGGTTATGCAGGATGGAAAAATTAAGATAGGTTCCTGGAACGTGAGGGGCCTGGGGACGCAGGTGAAACAAAAAGCTGTGTTATCTATGTTGGAGGGATGTGGAGTAGAGTTGCTCTGCCTGCAGGAGACCCACTTAAACAGAGATACAATATACCGGTTGCAGTGTAGAAAATATCAATTTCAATACCACTCTGTTTATTCGACATATAGTAGAGGGGTGAGTGTCTTGGTAAAAACGGGGGGGAATTTTGTATGTAAATGGGTCAGCCTGGATGAAAAGGGCAGATATATTTTCTTACATTGCCTAATAGAAAATAGAGAATGTATGTTGGCAAATATCTACATCCCTCCACCATTTAAAATGGAAGTGCTCTTTAAGTTACAGGAATTCTTAGTGGGGATAGATGGGGTTCCTATAATAATAGTAGGGGACTTCAACACGGTCCTGGATATTAAAATTGATAGATTCCCAGAAAAAATACTGGCAGAACCAGCTGGGCAGGGGAGGATGGGTCAGTACCTGGAAGAAGTAGGATTACTGGATTTATGGAGAACTGGGAACCCGGGAGCCCGGCAGTATAGTTGTCACTCGGTCACGCATGCTACACTATCCAGGATTGATATGATACTGGGGAATGACCTGGCCTTACAAATGGTGGAAAAGATTGAATACCAGCCCAGGGGGATCTCAGATCATTCCCCAGTAACAGTAGTATTAAAAATGAGAGAACGAAAGGTTCAAAGGATGTGGAAAGTGAACCCGCTCTGGTTGGAACTGATAAAAAAAGAGACAGAAGAACGCCCTGAGAGAATTCATTGGGAACTAAAATAATTTCTAAAATATAACCGGGGCACAGTAACGTCAGGGATCCTATGGGATACTCTGAAAGCTTTTGTGAGGGGTCTCCTGATCCAATCAATAGCAAAAATAAATAGAAAGTCTAGGGAGCAGGAGGTACAAAAAGGGAGAGAAGTGTTAGAGGCTGAAAGAGATTTTATTAGTGATCCCATCCAGGGCAAAGAAAAAATCTGGGTAGATAAACAAGAAGAACTTAGGCTAATAACTCTGAAGAAAGCAGAGATACAACATATGTTCCAACGGCAAGCCTCCTTTGCTGAGGGGGAAAGCGTGGGGAAAATGCTAGCACAACTGGTGAAAAATAACACGGGTTCCTCCTCAATATCGGCGATTGGGACTCCTGAGGGTGAGGTTACAACGGAAACAGGGAGTATATGCCAAGTATTTGAAGGATACTATAAAAAATTATATACTGCACAGAAAGTGGGGATGGAGGAGCAAATGGAAACATTTCTAGGTCAATTAGAGGTACCATGTCTGAAACAAGAAGAAAGAGAAGAACTGGAAGCCCCAATAACTTTAAAAGAACTTCAGGAAGCAGTTGCGAGTATGCCAAACCAGAAGTCGCCAGGGCCGGATGGGCTACCGATTGAAGTTTATAAAAATTTTGGCGAGATACTGCTTCCTGAACTCCTTGAGATGTTAAGAGGAGCATGTGGGGAGGGTAAATTGCCACCATCAATGATGGAGGCGGTTATAATCCTGTTGTATAAAGAAGGAAAGGATGCCCTAGATGTTGCAGCGTATAGACCAATCTCTCTCTTGTGTACCGATACAAAGATACTGGCTAAGGTATTAGCGAATAGGCTTAGTCGAGTTATAGCAAGATTAGTCCATATGGACCAAACAGGGTTCATAGCTAACAGGTCAACGAGTATAAATATTAGAAGAGCTTTTTTGAATCTGCAGATCCCAATGGATAATGATACTCCGGGTGCAGTAGTGGCATTAGATGTAAGGAAAGCATTTGATAGCGTAGAATGGGGATACATATGGAAAGTCTTGGAGAAATTTGGCATGGGTTCTTCCTTCATAGGTTGGATTAGGATGTTATATGATAAACCTAGTGCGAGACTAAAAATTAACAATGAGTTATCTGGGAAAATAGAGCTGGGGAGAGGGACTAGGCAGGGGTGTCCATTATCGCCCCTGCTCTTCGCATTGGCTATAGAGCCCTTGGCATGTGCAATTAGAGCAAACCGGGAGATAGTCGGTTTTGTAAGGAAAACTGGAGAGGAAAAAATCTCACTTTATGCAGATGATATCCTATTGTTTCTGGGGGATATGAGGTACTCATTACCAAGGGCAATGGGATTAGTGCAAAGGTTTGGAGGCTTCTCAGGGCTGGAGATTAGTTGGGAAAAGTCGGAATGTCTCCCTCTGGACCCAGCTGATCAGCAAACGGCCCTGGGAACCCCCCAAATGCCAATAGTGGACAAGTTGAAATACCTGGGAGTAACCTTGACAAGGGATCCTAAGCAATTTATAAGTTATAATTTAGTTCCATTATTGGTTAAGTTCAAACAAAAAATTGCTATATGGAAGCGAATGCCTCTCTCGGTGGCTGGTAGATGTAACCTGATAAAAATGATATGGATGCCCCAACTTTTATATATATTGCATAATGCCCCAACATGGATCAATAGAAGTTGGTTTAATAAAATCGAGATGTTGTTTAGGGAGTTAATATGGAAGGGAGGACAGGCTAGATTGAGGTTGCGGATGCTCCAGCTACCGGGAGAGGAAGGAGGATTCGCAGTCCCCTATCCGGAGTGCTACTTCTGGGCGTCCCAATTACAACAGCTAGGGGGGATTGATGAGATGAACGGAGGAACCCCAAATGGGAGATTAGTATTAACAGGCTCCCCACATAGCAAGCTGATTGAGACCCTGGAAGCGGACTCATTCCAGTGTAGATGTCCCACAGTAAAAATGATGTTAAAGCTATGGGATATAGTTAAAAAAAAAATGGGATATAGTAAAATAACAAAGTATACACCTCTTTGGAACAATAAGAAGCTACAGGAAATATGGCGGGTTGGAAAAATTTTAGAATGGGAAAAATGCGGTATTGTAAGGCTTAGCCATTTATATGGCGGCAGGGGTATCAAATCTTTTGATCAACTGCAAAAAGAATTTAAGATATCACAAAATTCATTCTATGCTTATATACAAGTGAGGCATGCCTTAAAGACCCAGTTTGGAAATGTATCATTAACATGGGAAGAACTGCCCTTGCTATATCCAGTAGTACAAGTAGGACCTACTAAAGGATTAATATCTAAACTCTATGCCCAGCTGAGTGAACAGACTAACAGCGAGAGGAAAGGGAGGGTTGAGAAAGGGAAATGGGAGCATGATATAGGTAATATAACAAGGGCACAGTGGAAAAATATCCTATCAGCATGCCCAAAGGTCTCGGTTTCTCCTCCCCATAGGATTTCCCATCTGATGGTAATTAACAGAGCATATTATACTCCCCAGAAATTATTTAGATTTGGCAAGAGAACGGATGACCTTTGCCCTAGATGTGGGGGGTCAGGGAATTTAATACATATGCTCTGGAAATGTCCTAAATTATTCAGATACTGGGAAGGAGTGGCAGAGACAATAAGTAGGGTCTTTGGGACCGTGATAGAATTAAACCCCATAGTGTGTATTTTAGGATATAGAAATGAGGAAGTAGAGAGAAAGGGAGTAACAACGGTAATTTTAAGATGTCTATTCCAAGCCAGAAGAATGATTGCTAGGAGATGGCAATCAAATCTAGCCCCCACAGTAGAGGATTGGATGAGTGCTGTAAATGAATATTTATATAAGGAGAGAGCAGTATACGCAAAACGAAATAACTTAAAAGAGTTCAATAGAAATTGGAGAGATTGGATAGAAGAGATGCACACCCCAGTTTAAATCACGATAGGAAAAGGAAGAAGAGAGGGGGAGGGGGGATGGGTACTGGGAGAGAGCAGGGTGGGGGGATGGGTAGTGGGAGGGAGCTGGGTAGAGGACATTAAAGGTATAAAGGGAAGCATTATAACATATTCACGACACATGATAGGATAAAAGCACAAAAGATATATACTGGAGGGGAGGAGGGGGGGGGGGGTTTGTATTGTTAGAAAGGGTGGGAGGGAGGGGGGCGGGGTATATCACTAGGAAAAATGTAGGAACTGTAAAAATACTTGAGGAAGGATAAAGGGGATTATGGTATTGATTAGATATTGTTTTAATTTTGCTAAGTAGATGTGATGTATGGATGTTCTTTTTCATCTCCCCCCCTTCCTAGAACTTTAAAACTCAGGCCTCTGAAAGGAAGGAATATGTATTGAAATTTAGGCAATGTTATTTTAAGATGTGGTCTGTATACTGTGAAAATTTAATAAAGATTAATATAAAAAAAAAAAAAAACATAACAGGACAGTCACTCAGCATCAGCATAGGCAGTCTTGAAGGGATGTGATATTTCAAAAAAAATTATTCTGTTACATCAGCTTCAGGTGCTTGGTAGCTGTGGGTGATCCAAGACTGATTCATCTTGATGAAGGTCAGTCGATCAACTGATTCGGTGGACAGGCGCACCCTGTGATCGGTAACAAAGCCACCAGCAGCACTGAAGGTGCGTTCCGAAAGAACGCTGGATGCAGGACAGGCCAGTAGCTCAATTGCATACTGTGCAAGCTCTGGCCAGTGATCCATCCTCAAGACCCAGTAAGCCAGAGGATTTTCGGTGGGAAAGGTGTCCAAGTCTGACCTTGCCCCTAGGTATTCCTGCACCATGTAAATCAGACGCTGGCGATGGGTGCTGGAACCGATCATACCTTGGGGCTGCGGACTAAAAAATTGTCTGAAAGCATCAGTCAGACGGCCACCTTCTCCACCGCTCCTTCTGACCGATGCCTCAGCAACACGTTGTCCAGGACCAGGAGTTTGTAACCTCCCAGTCTCTGGGAACGCGTTGCACAGACCTTTCTGCAAGGCCTCCTGGAGATGTCTCATCCTCTGCTCCCTCTGTGAGGGCAAGATAAGGTCGGCAACCTTACCCTTGTACGGTGGATCAAAGAGAGTTGCCAGCCAGTAATGGTCCCTCTCCTTGATCCGAAGAATACGAGGATCCTTCCGCAGGCTTTGCAGGATCAGGGAGGCCATGCAGCGTAGGTTAGCTGAGGCATTCGGTCCGGAGTCCTCTGGGTCACTAAGGACAACATGATCCGCAGCTACCTCCTCCCAGCCACGTACAAGTCCACGTGTTTCTTGGGACTGTAAATCATCCCTACAAGACTGCTGCTGCTGCTGCTGCTGATGCTGAGTGCCAGCCTCCACCTCCATGCTGACACAATCATCCTCCTCCTCCTCTTCCTCCTCCTCATCCTCTTCCTGTGTGATGGGTGGCACAGCAGGAACACTGTCTGGATAAAGGGGGCCTTGAGAGGCAAGGAAGTCCTCCTCTTCCTGCCTCTGTTCTGCCTCAAGTGCCCTGTCTATTATTCCACGCAGCGTATGCTCCAAGAGGTGGACAAGAGGTACAGTGTCACTGATGCATGCACTGTCACTGCTCACCATCCTTGTGGCCTCCTCAAACGGTGACAGGACAGTGCATCCATCCCTGATCATGCCCCACTGGCGTGGTGAGAAAAAACCGAGCTCCCCTGACCCTGTCCTGGTGCCGTAGTCGCACAGGTACTCATTGATGGCCCTCTGCTGCATGTGCAGCCGCTGCAGCATGGCCAACGTTGAGTTCCACCTGGTGGGCATGTCACATATAAGGCGGTTCTTGGGCAGGTTCAACTCCTTTTGGAGCTCAGCCAGCCGAGCACACGCATTAAATGATCGTCGGAAATGCACACAGACTTTCCTGGCCTGCTTCAGGACATCCTGTAAGCCGGGGTACCTGCCCAAGAACCGCTGCACCACCAGGTTAAGGACGTGAGCTACACAGGGCACATGGGTCAGTTGTCCCTGTCGGAGGGCGGAGAGGAGGTTGGTGCCATTGTCACAAACCACCATTCCTGGCTTAAGCTGGCATGGCGTCAACCACCTCTCGGCCTGCCCCTGCAGAGCTGACAAAACATCCGCCCCAGTGTGGCTCCTGTCCCCCAAACAAACCAGCGCAAGCACGGCATGGCATTGTTTTGCCTGCGTACTTGCGTAGCCCCTGGAACGCCTACGAAGCACCGCTGGTTCTGAGGACAGAGCACTGGAAGAGGCCATGGAGGAAGAAGAAGAGGAGGGGGTGGAGGAGAGAGGTGTGTCACAACCAATAGTAGCATTTTGGAGGCGTGGTGGCGGAACAACCTCCAACACTACTGCACCTTGTCCTGCATCCTTCCCAGCTGCCAGAAGAGTGACCCAATGGGCCGTGAAAGACAGGTAACGTCCCTGTCCATGCCTGCTGGCCCATGAGTCAGCGGTAATATGCACCTTACCGCTGACCGCCCTGTCCAGCGAGGCAAGGACATTGCCTTCCACATGCCGGTAGAGAGCCGGAATCGCCTTCCGTGAGAAAAAGTGGCGTTTGGGGACCTGTCACTGAGGAACCGCACATTGTACAAACTCACGGAAGGGGGCCGAGTCTACCAACTGAAAAGGCAGCAGTTGAAGTGCTAGCAATTTAGCCAAGCTAGCATTCAACCGCTGGGCATGTGGATGGCTGGGAGTGAACTTCTTCCGCCGGTCCAGCAGCTGGGGCAGGGACATTTGCCTGCTATAATCGGACGTGGGTGTACCGCTAGCAGAGTTCCCGGAAGCACTTGGCTGTGACACACCTAATTCTACACCTTCATTCCTCTCAGAGCAGGTTTCAGAGAGGACTAAAGGTCTAGTGGGATTGGAGATGCCAGCTGATGAGGAGCAAGGAGAGGTCCGCTTTGTTCTTTGGTGTGGGTCTTTGAGGTACGCTTTCCAACGAGCTGCATGGCAGGTCAACATATGTCTGGTCAAGCATGTGGTGCCCAAGCGGCTGATGTTTTGGCCACGCGAGATACGCTTGAGACATATGTTGCAAATAGCAGCGATGCGATCTGATGCACTCGTCTCAAAAAAGGCCCACACCAAAGAACTTAAAGAATAACGCGCAGAGGCAGCGCCCTGCACAGGCGGAGCTCTGCGGTGTGATTCAGTTGGTGTTCTGCCCCTAAGCTGGCTCCCGGAGGGCATCCTGCCTCATTGGACATGTGCCTCCTCCTCCTCCTCCTCCTCTCTCCTTCCAGGCACCCACATGGAGTCAGTGCCCTCATCATCCCCTCCCTCTTCATCGCTGTAGCAAACCTGGCAGTATGCTGCAGCTTGTGGAACATGACTGCCAGATTGCTGTCCTTCTTGAGCATCCCCTCTCTCTGCGCTCACGCTACTGCCTTCCTCTAGCTGAGTGTCATCATCAGAGCCCACAAAACACTGGGCATCCTCCTGGAGCATGTACCCAACACTGTGCTCAAAGAGTTCAGGAAACTCCTCAGGAGGACGTGGTGGGTCTAGGGAAAGAGTCACTGATGATGACATTGAGAGGAGGAAAGACGATGCGTTGGCAGCTGCTTTGCTAGTACCCTGAGACTGGGTGAGAGAGGATGAGGATGATGAAGAGGGCTTGGTCATCCACTCTACCAAGTCGTTGGCATGTTGCGGTTCAACATGTCCAGCTGACGAAAAGAAGGACAAGCGTGTCCCATGGCCACGTGCTGATGACAATGCATCGCGTCCACGACCAGCACTGTTGTCTCTAGACACAGAGCCTGCTTGCCCTCTTTTATCGGCTCGCGCCTGTCTGCCTCTCCTTGCTGGCCTTCCAGATATGGTAATGGCCTGAAGGGAGTTGGGTAAAACAGCAGTGTAATGGAGTCACACAACACCCACTAAGCCCTGCAGATGGCTCTATTAGAGAACAGCAATAAACGGTAGATACAGGTGTATATTGTGCTGGAGTCACACAACACCCACTAACTCCTGCAGATGCCTTTATTATAGAACACCAGAGATAAAGGGGTATACTGTAATTGAGTTACACAACACCCACTAAGCCCTGCAGATGGCTCTATTAGAGAACAGCAATAAAGGGTAGATACAGGTGTATATTGTGCTGGAGGCACAAAAAACCCACTAACTCCTGCAGATGCCTTTTTTATAGAACACCAGAGATAAAGGAGTATATACAGATGTATACTGTGCTGTGCTGGAGGCACACACAACTTCCAATAACTCCTGCAGATGGCAAGTGGGCTCAAATAGATAAGAGCTATGTAGGTGGATATAGCGGTGTGTACTGGGTACAGAGCACGCAGACAGCACGCACAAGCTCCTAACACTACTGACTGCAAGCTCTATTATAAAAGATAGATCACTAGCTATATAGGTGAGGTGAATATAGCGGTGTATACTGCGGTCAGGGCACACAGACAACAATCACTACACAACAGCAAGATCGAAAATCGGCCGAAAACGATTGGTGTGTACTGTGTTGAAGGTACACAGAACACCCACTAACTGCTTCAGATGCCAACACACTACACTAGGCCGCGGCGCTGGCGGCCTTATATAGTGTGGGGCGTGTACTACACAGCCTGAGCTATGATTGGCCACAGGCATCCTGCCTGTGGCCAATCATGGCTCTCCTCGCTGCTGGCGCTGTGATTGGCCAAGCATGCGGGGTCACAGTGCATGCTTGGCCAATCATGAGCCAGCAATGCACTGCGATGACGCAGTGCATTGTGGGCCGTGAGCGCCACACGAATTTGGCGCGAACGGCCCATAACGTTCGGAATTCGCCGAACGGGCGAACAGCCGATGTTCGAGTCGAACACGAAGCTCATCCCTACTCCAGATCTCTAAAAGCCTCAGGATCTCAAACTCCTTTCATGTATCCCTTCTGAAACCTTTAGTTCTCAATAAGTTCTCTCGTCCTCTCCCTACCTGGGCTTCGATCTGTGAGTATGATCAAGAGTACGTGGTTAGTCAGATTTTGGATTCTTGCTTCTGTAAAGGTGTTCTTCAATATCTTGTGGATTGGAAAGGTTTTGGTCCTGAGGAGAGGTCTTGGATTCCTGCATCTGAAATCTTCGCACCTTGTCTTCTGAGGGAGTTCCATTTGAAGTTCCCCTCCAAGCCTGGTCCCAAGCGGGGAGGGGGAGGCATCGTAAGAGGCGGGGTACTGTCATGAATCTGCAGTAATGGTTTATGCTCTATCTGCTTACCTTTCAGGTCTGTGTCTCAGCCTTAAGAGACCATGCCCCCACACCTGAGCGTTTACCTATGAGTTCTCAGCATGGCTCCACCCAAAACAATTGTGGGCAAAAAATTTCAACTTAAAAAACCTCTCAATGTCTTTTACTAAATACATTAGACTGACATTGGTAGTTTTGGGGGTATTTGTACTGTCCTGACATTTTAGGACCTCAAGAAATTAGACAGTACAGCAGGAATTTTTTTCAGTGATGTGTAGCATAGCTTGTAGATACTATAATTTTCAAACAAACCAATTATCGTACACTTAATAGAATTTTTTTTTTTACCAAAGACATGTAGCAGAATACATTCTGGCCTAAATTCATGATTCATGATAAAATTAGATTTTCTTCGATTTCTTTTAACTACTTACAGACTGGAAAGTTTGGCTACTTATTGGCCAGGCCATTTTTTTGCAATATGACACTGTGTCACGTGCGCCGACCCAAATAAAATTGATGTCCTTTTTCCCACAAATAGAGCTTTCTTTTGGTGGTATTTGATCACCTCTGTGGTTTTTATTTTTTGCGCTATAAACAAGAAAAGAGCGACTATTTTGGAAAAAAAAAACAATATTTTTTTACTTTTTGCTATAATAAATATCCCCAAAAATGTTTTAAAAAACAAATGTCTTCATCAGTTTAGGCCTATATATATTCTTCTACATAGCTTGTATCACAAAAAAAAAGAACCCAGTGGTAAATAAATATCACCAAAAGAAAGCTCTATTTGTGTGAACAAAATAATAAAAATTTCATTTGGGTACAGTTTAGCACAGGGCTGGACTGGGACAAAAATTTGGCCCTGGACTTCATCCAGACTGGCCCACTTTCATTTTGCAAACACGCACAAAAACAGGCAGAAAATAGCCCAGAGTTCCCGTGCCAGGTTAGGGTGGTATATAGTGCCAGGTTAATGTGGTATATAGTGCCAGGTTAGAGTGGTATATAGAGCCAGGTTAGGGTGGTATATAGTGCCAGGTTAGGGTGGTATATAGAGCCAAGTTTGGGTGGTATATAGAGCCAAGTTAGGGTGGTATATAGTGCCAGGTTAGGGTGGTATATAGAGCCAGGTTAGGGTGGTATATAGAGAAAGGTTAGGGTGGTATATAGTGCCAGGTTAGGGTGATGTGGTGGTGATCTGTGTATGAAGATAATGTTGTCTTATTTTAATGGATTGTTGGTGGTATTTTCTAAGTACATGTAACTGTTGATTAATGTTTAAGTGAATTTTCACAATAAAAACTTTATATTTTTGTCTAATTGCCTGTTCCTCCATGAAAAAATTTGCTTCTTGGAATTATTCTTTCAGTTCCTATATTTGTTCCTAGGGTGATATATAGAGCCAGGTTAGGGTGGTATATAGAGCCAGGTTAGGGTGGTATATAGAAAAAGGTTAGGATGGTATATAGTGCCAGGTTAGGGTGGTATATAGAGCCAGGTTAGGTTGGTATATAGAGACAGGCTAGGTCTGCATGTAGTGACAGTGTACTCAATCACTTACAGCACATCAGGTGATGAGGATTCCCAGACTGCTGTGGTCTCTCCTCCTATTTCTTCTTTAGTTGCAGGGGGTGGGGTCAGCCTGACGGAAGGATTCTGTAAGAAGAGTGGAGGAGGCAGCTACACCCAAAGCCCCCACACCAACTCCGGCTGCCTCAGGAAATAGTGCACATCCCTGAGGGACAGCCTAACTTAATGAGATGATAGGGGAGTTACAGACAGCCTCCCCCACACCGCTGGGCTCTGTGCTGATCAGATGAACTTTTTACAAAGCTTTGATGACAGGGAAAGTCGAGGGGCCCCACATGCACCCAGGGTCACTGGGCAGTGCCTGACACTCCCCCAATGTGTGTCTTCCGGGGCAGACTTCCTCCCTCCCTTACGCACCCACCTTGGTAGATGGTATTCCACTGAAAATGGACCACTGAGCCATCAGCCCACTGGAAAATTCCCGGTAGTCCTGATGGCCAGTACATGCCTGGTGTAGCATGACTGAGTAATTTTCATTCAAATTGTGAACACACGGAAAGCTGAAAATTGGTCTGGGAAGGAAGGTGGTGAAAGCGCCCGCTATTGAGGTGGTTAAATAAAATTAATTCAGCCTTCAACAACCTAATGTTAACTAAGCAACTTACATGAGTATGTACTGCTAAACTGCATGTCACAGATTTCCAGAGGAAAGGGCTCAGAGCATTAACCACTTTACCACTGGGCACTTAAACCCCCTTCCTAACCAGACCAATTTTCAGATTCTGTTGCTCTCACATTTTGAATGACAACTACTCAGTCATGCAACACTGTACCTATATAACATTTTTGTTCTTTTTTCACACAAATAGATCTTTTTTTGGTGATATTTAATCACCTGTGGATTTTTATTTTTTGCGCTATAAAAGAAAAAAAGAACGAAAATTCTGTTCCGTTATAAAATTTAGCAAATTAGTAATTTTTCTTCATAAATCTTGGCCAAAATGTATACTGCTACATATCTTTGGTAAAAAATTATCCAAATCGGTGTATATTATTTGGTCTTTGTGAAAGTTATAGAGTCCAAAGGCTATGGTGCAAATCTCTGAAAATCAATCACACCTGAGGTCATTTCTTTAGATCCTAACAAGCCAGGAAAGTACAAATACCCTCCAAATAACCCCTTTTTGGAAAGTAGACATTTCAAGGTATTTAGTAAGAGGCATGGTGAGTTATCTGAACTTGTAATTTTTTCCCACTATTCTTTGCAAAATCAATATTTTTTTTATTTCTTTTTTTCACAATATTGTTATATTAGCAGGTTATTTCTCACACACAGAATATGTATAGCACGAATTACACCTCAAAACACATTCTACTACTCCTCCTGAGTATGGCAATATCACATCTGTGACACTTTTACACAGTGTGGCCACATACAGAGGCACAACATGCAGGGAGCACCATCAGGCGTTCTTGGAGCATAAATTACACATGTCATTTCTTGACTACCTCCTACACTTTTGCAGGCCCTGGAGCACCAGGACAATGGAAACACCCCAAAAATGACCCAATTTTGTAAAGAAAACAACCCACGTTTAATCTATGATGCATAATGAGTCTTTTAAACATGTCATTTTTTTCTACAAGTTTCTGGAAAATGTGTACAGAAAATGAAAATGCATATTTTTTTTACACAAAGTTGTCTATTTATACAATATATATATTATACACATAGCATGTACATACCAAAAATTACACCCCAAAATAGATTCTCCTACTCCTCCCGAGTACGGCAATACCACATGTGTGAGATTTTTACACAGCCTTCCCACATAGAGAGGCCCAACATGCAGGGAGCACCATCAGGCGTTTTAGGGGCATAAATGTCAAATCTAATTTGACTACCTATTACACTTTTCTAGGCATTCTAGTGGCATGGATGTGGCATGGATGAGAATTGATGTGGCATGGATGAGAACTGATGTGGCATGGATGAGAACTGATGTGGCATGGATGAGAACTGATGTGGCATGGATGAGCATGAGTGGTGATGGATGAGTCGTGGATGGCTGAGTATGGATGGGATGACTGAGCATGAATGAGTGTGGCTGAGTATGGATGAGTACAGCTGGGTATGGCTGGGTACGGCTGAGTACAGCTGAAGACGGCTGGGTACAGATGGGATGGCTGGGTATGGCAGGGTAGGGATGGGATGGCTGGGTACGGCTGAATACGGCTGGGTATGGGTGGATGGGTTGGCTGAGTATGGCTGGGATGGCTGGGTACAGATGGGATGGCTGGGTACAGCTGAGTATGGCTGGGTATTGCTTGCTATGGCTGAGTATGGATGGGATGGCTGAGCATGGATGGATGAGTATTGCTGAGAATGGATGGATGGATGAGCAAGGATGAGTATTGCTGATTAGGGATGGATGGCTGAGTATGGATGAGTATTGCTGAGTATAGATGGCTGGCTGAGTATGGATAAATGACTGAGTATGGATGGCTGGCTGAGCATGGATGGCTGGCGATGGATGGGTGGCTGGCTGGCTGAGCATGGGTGGCTGGCTAAGTATGGGTGGGTGGCTGAGCATGGATGTCTGGCTGGCTGAGTATGGATGGCAGAGAGGGGACAGAGGAACCAGACGTGACATCGGTTTGTTTACAAGTGATCGCTCAGTCATTTGATGGTGTGATCACGTGGTAAACAGCCACTGTCAGTGAATATTCTTGGATGCGCGCCCCAGGGGGCACGCGGGAATGCAATTCTGGGAGAGAGTACATTGACAAGTTATCAAGCCATGCTGTAGCCATCATTCGGTAGTAGTTAAATATGATACTTGTGGTTGTTTTTTCTGAGACTTACATTAGTTGAGAAACATGGTTCAGGGACAGGGTGAATAAACTTCTGAGAGGTTGTGTGTACACAAGCTTTTAAAAAACACTCAATATAATAATACCAAATACTTAGTGCTGAGAGCAGAGTCTAGGACAGGGGTAGGCAACCTTTTGAGCACAGTGTGCCGAAATATTTTTTCAACTAAATTGAGCGTGCCATGTCAACTTCACACTCTCAATCACGGAAAGGATTTTTTAGAAAGTAAATACTGTAAACTGTGGAAAATAAGTATTCCTGCGCCACGTCAGGGAAATAGAGGGAGATAGGGTACTGCTGCACACACTGAAAGGGAAATGTCTGAACCCCGGGGAATAATGAGTAAGAAAGGTAACAAAGGTCCCCTGATGAAGTCACGTGACCCGTGACGAACACGCGTTGGGACACAGCAACCAGGAAGTGACGTAGACCGAGCCTGCAGCTCGTTTATACACTGCTTGTACAGACTGTTTGTTTGTGAGTATTTTTAAACTGTTTTAATAACAATAAACCTGTTGAAGCACTTTACACTAGAGTATTCTTCCTCCATCTCTGCTTAAACCCATGTATATGCCATACCACTGAGGAACCCTGACTGCAATACCACAGAGGAAACCCCCTTAAAGGGACCATATCATTGGTCAGGACCTGGGCACCCCACATTAAAGGGAAAACTCCGCTAAAAGGATCCCAAAAAGCTCTCTATATATACGCTGTTACCTTACAGCGGTAAGGTAAGGGGACATCCATTACTGGTATATACGGGACCACCAAGGCCATATCCCCTTCCACCAGCACCACTGCCATTCCCATTGCAACAGCTCCACATCGTATATCTTGTTGAAGAAGTCACATCCTATGCGATTTTGAAAATAATCGCAGCACTTTGCACTGAAAACGGACTTTGTGTCTGATACACTTATATTTTTTTGTCACTTAATTATCATTTATGTTTGAAGGTTTGCCTATGTGCACCACAGCTGAACACCTGCACTGTATGCGATTTTAGGATCGCAACACGCTGCACTTTTGAATGTTATATTGTGTTTTTTCTTTTTTCTTGTTTTTATTGTTTCACGGTTTCATGTTGTAGATTTTACACTAATAGCAACGAGCATTATTGTTTTATCAGCCACAGCGGCACATTGGAATATTTGCACTTTTATGCGACTACAGGATTGCAACGCGTTGCACTTTGGATTTTATATGAATTTTCACTATTTTATGTATTTATGTTGTGGACTATTAGTAGAAATGAGTGTTGCTGTTTAAACTAGTCACATAGATATACCCAGACCTGTATTGTTTACTGGATATCCCCCCATTGCGAATTTTATAAACTGCTTTTATCAATAGATATATCCTCTTTGTGTACAGCGCACCACTACCTTTCTTACTCAAAATACTGTAAACTACTTTATTAATGAGAAATTAACATCCTGCACTTTCACGCCTCAGATCAGCTGCAATTCCTGCAACTCCACACCTCAGATGATCCCCAATTCATGCACCTTCACACCTCAGATCCCACCACTGTACTACCGTGCATATCTTCCCCACTACTGTACTACCCTGCTCATCTTCCCCACCACTGTAGCCCCTGCTCATCTGCTCCCCTGCTGTTCCCCCCTGATCATCTTCCGCACCACTGTAACCCCCCCTGCTCATATGCCCCACCACTGTAACCCCCCCTGCTCATCTGCTCCACCACTGTACCACCCTGCTCATCTGCCCCACCACTGTAACCCCCTGCACATCTTCCCTACCATTGTACATCTGCCCCACCACCGTACTACCCTGCATATCTGCCCCACTACTGCACTACTCTGCACATCTTCCCCACCACTGTACCCCCTGCTCATCTGCTCCCCCACTGTACCCCCCTGCTCACCTACCCTACCACTGTAACCCCCTGCTTATCTGCCCCACCACTGTAACCCCCTGCTCATCTGCTCCACCACTGTACCACCCTGCTCATCTGCCCCACCACTGTAACCCCCTGCACATCTGCCCCACCACTGCAACCCCCTGCACATCTGCCCCACCACTGTACTACCCTGCACATCTGCCCCACCTCTGTGCCCCCCTTCTCATCTGTCCCACCACTGTAACCTCTTGCTCATCTGCCCCACCACTGTAATCCCCTTCTCATCTGCCCCACTAATGTTCCCCCTGTCTCATCTGCCCCACCATTGTACCGCCATACACATCTGCTCCACCACTGAACCCTCTTCTCATCTGTCCTAACACTGAACTTATCTGCTCATCTTTCCCACCACTGTAACCCTCTTTATCATTTTCCCCATGGCTGTACCTCCTGCACCTCTGTCCCGCCTCTGTTTCCCTGCTCTTCTGCCCCACCACTGTAACCCCCTGCTCATGTGTTCCATCGATGTACCTCCTTTCTCCTCTGCACTCTTCTTTCCTACTTCTGTACCTCCTTTCTCCTCTGTCCCAACACTGCTCCCCCACTGGCAATCTTTCCCACCCCTGTAACTCCCTTCTCATTTGGCCCAACACTGAAACCCCCTGCTCATCTGCCCCATCACTGTACCCCCTGCTTTTCTGTCCCATCACTGAACCCCCTTCTCATCCCTCTCACCACTGTACCTCCTGTACATCTGCCCCACCACTGTACCCCTTTGCTCTTCTGTCCCACCACTGTAACCCCCCTGCTCATCTGCCCCATCAATGTTCCCCTTTTCCCATCTGCCCTACCACTGTAACTCCATGCACATCTGCTCCACCGCCGTATACCTATGCTCTTTTGTCTCACTACTAAATCACCTTCTCAACTGTCCTAACACTGAACCCATCTGCTCATCTCCAAAACATTGTAACCCGCTTTATCATCTGCCCCACCAATGTACCTCCTGCACATTTGTCTCACCTCTGTACCCTCTGCTCTTCTGCCCCACCTCTGTTCCCCCTGCTCTCCTTCCCCACCACTGTAACCCACTGTTCTTCTGCCCCACCAATACACTTCCTTTCACATCTTCCCCACTGCTCTACCCCCCTGCCTTTCTGCCCCAACAATGAACTCCCCTGCTCATCTGTCCAAACACTGAACCCCCCTGCTCATCTGGCCCATCACTGTACCGACTGTTATTTTGTCCCACTGCTGAACTCCCTTCTCCCTTCTGCTCTTCTGTTCCATCTCTGAACATCTCCTGCTTATTTGCACTACTGCTGTACACTCCTGCTCATCTGCTCCATCGTTGTACCCTCTTCTCATCTGTGATATGCGTGATATGCAGAGTGGTGAAAGGAAGCAGAGATGAGACACATCTACCTGTCCTGGCGCACTTATCCTGCTGATCCACCTCTCACATCCAGCCTAAGTGCTTGTATGTGATGTCACATACCAGCATATGTAAAGGATGCACAATGATAAACTCAGGTCAGGGGCATTTTCTGAAAGCAGTGGGCCTATGTGCAGGATCATAAGTTGGGCCCTCGCAGCTGAGAAAAAGTGGTTGGGTGTGAATTTCATTACGCTGAATACTGGCTGTGGCTTAAAGGGACAGTGAGCGTAGGGGTTCAGTAGTAAGTGACGCAAAGGTTCAGGAATAATTTCAACATAGTTCCCAGAAGCTGAACAGTAATTCCACAAACTGTCACCTGATTG
Organism: Lithobates pipiens; assembly: GCF_037356315.1. Taxonomy (NCBI): domain Eukaryota; kingdom Metazoa; phylum Chordata; class Amphibia; order Anura; family Ranidae; genus Lithobates; species Lithobates pipiens. Next base: position 164,196,550 of record NW_027507784.1, read on the forward strand.
TGGTTTTCTCAATCACAGTGAAATCCCTTCTCTCTGAGATTGGTAGTGGTAACCAAGCTAGTCATCTTCCTCTAGATGGTGGATGGGGCTAGCAGGACTGTGATTGCCTTTAGCAGTGGCCAAGACAGTCCTCCTCCTCCTGAAAACAGGGACTGTGCCCCCCCTACCAGAACTGCACCCAATGTCTTTCCCATCACAAATGCTGACGATCGCAGCTACAGCAACCAAACAATGTTTCCCATCTTTTACAATGTGTGGGGGCACAGTGCCTCCCCCTCAGGTGCAGGTGCGGTGTGGGGAATTCTGAAATTGGAATGCATTAGTGTCTCACTGACACTTCCCTGCACTGCCCTGCTCTCTGGGAGGGAGTCGAGTGTCGGCAAAAAAGGCTTTGCGTGCCGCTTGCGGGACTACTGCCTGGGGTTGCCTACCCTTTGTCTAGGATGAGCTGTGCCATGAGGGACATGAACCAACACCAAAAAAAAAAAAAAAGATCTCTCTCTACACAGACTTGTCAGCTTCCTCAAACACACACCTGTGGAGCCGAGCCACTCGACCTTCACATAGAGGTACCTTACACCGTGCACGCACTCATCAATGCCAGGGACCAGGTGGGGACTGCAGTCATGTGGGAGTCAAATATTAAAGCAGTTCCCAGACTTATGCCCCGTACACATGATTGGAAATTCCGCCAGCAAAAGTCCGATGACAGCTTTTGGTCAGAAAATGCGATTGTGTATATGCTCCATCGGACTTTTGCTGGCGGAATTCTGGGCAGCAAAAGATTGAGAGCAGGTTCTCAATTTTTCGGTTGGAAAAAGTTCCGATCAGCAATTACAATCGCCTGTACAAATTCCAACGTGCAAGATTCCTACGCATGCTCAGAAACAGTTTGACGCATGCTCGGAAGCATTGAACTTAATTTTCTCAGCTCGTCAAAGTTTTGTACGTCACTGCGTTCTTGACGGCCGAAAGTTCAGCGAACTTTTGTGTGACCGTGTGTATGCAAGCCAAGTTTGAGCGCAATTCCGTCAGAAGAACCATCATAGCTTTTTCCAATGAGAAGTCCAATCGTGTATATGCGGCATAACTCTGAAAAGTGCTTTCCCCTGTCACTACACACCTTTCTCAAAGTATGTTGCATTTAGGAGGGACGCTGCAGATCCTGCGTCCTCTCCATCAGTACACTCAACCTCTGTTACCTCACTCCCAGACCAGGTTTAGAGCAGTTGGTGCAACTTTACTGAATAAGGTGAATATGGCACATGGACCAGATGACATACACCCACGGGTCCTAAAAGAATTGAGATCTATAGTTTCATAGGCATTGTTTCTATTTTTTAGGGACTCTTTAATGACTGGCATAGTACCACTGGATTGCTGTAAGTCCAATGTGGTGCTTATATTTAAAAGGGGATCAAAGTGTTTACCAAGTAAGTACAGACCTGTTAGTTTACCTTCTATAGTATCTATATACTGAAGAGTTTAAGAAAAAAACACATATATGAGTTTTGCTAGAAAAAAAAAAAGCATTTAAGCAATAGCCAGCATGGATTCATGAAAGACAGAATTTGTCAAATAAATCTGATTTCTTTTCATGAGGAGGTAAGCAAAACCTTAGACAAAGGAGTGGCTGTGGACATAGTACAGAATTTTGCAATAGCATTTTACACAGTTCCCTACATGTGGCTAATGTGTAAGGTAAAGTCTATAGGCTTGGAAAAATAATTTTGTAACTGGATAGATGTATTCTCTCTTGAGAAGAGGAGATTAGGGGGGATATGATCAACATATATAAATACATAAGTGGTCCATATGATGAACTTGGTGTACAGATATTCACTTTCAGGTCATCACAGAGGACAAGGGGGCACTCTTTACATCTGGAAGAAAATGATTTAGCCTCTAAATATGGAGAGGCTTTTTCATCCAAGAGCTGCGAACATGTAGAATATACTTCCTCAACAGCCAGGGGCGGGCTGGGCCAGGGGGCAGGGATGCATTTGCCCCCTGGGCCGCTCTGATTTGCTGTATAATTTGGCTGGTGTCCAGCTCACAACTGCGCATTTGCAGTGTCTGAGCTGGCCGAGTGCAGCAGCTCCATCCAGCAATGTGTTCTGTCACTGGGCTGAAACTCTGTGTTACAGAGCGCAGCCCAGTCCAGCCCCTCCCTCCTCCATATGAATGGCTGGTAGATCTGCTCTTGCTTGCCCCGCCCACACTCCGGGCAGCCAGTGTGCTGTCTGTGAAGAGGATGTGTGGGCGGGAAAGTTAAAATCAAGCTGTCGGCTGAAATCCAGTGAGCGTCCATGTAAGTGAGCTTCTCATCCCTCCCTTCTCTCTCTTCTCTCTCTCTCTTCTCTTCTCTTCTCTTCTCTTCTCTTCTCTTCTAATTTCTCTCTCATTTCTCTCTCATTTCTCTCTCTTCTCTCTCTCTCCTCTCTCTCTCCTCTCTCTCTCTCCTTCTCTAAGCTAAAGAGTTTTCTTTCTGGCAGCCTGTGACTGTACCTTGCCCTAGGTGGTATGAAGAGGTTCACACTGACACTGGTATGCTGCAGAGCTGGTAGTCTTCCTGCATGTTACCCCTGGCCCCATAGACCAGTATTAGGTTGAACATTTTTACTGCATGTTCTGAAGTGCACAAAAAAAGTCCTGCATGCTGCATCTTTGGGGCACTTTTAGAAAATGCAGCAAAAAATGTGCAACTTAAAAGATATCTGGGGGACTGTGGCTAAAGAAAACCACCAGTACACCAGCACTGCAGCCAAACAGCACACCAGTGTGAGCCCAAGGGCTATTCACTTGTCACAGGCACTGCCACTCCACTGAAAAGCGATTCATGCTCGGGTCACTTTTCTGAGGAATTTGACAGGCAGTGAGGAGGTATCATCACATTTCCTCCCTGCCTGTTTTAACCTTCTAAATGCCAATCCCTCCAGCTAATGGCACGATTCACTTTGAACTCCACCTTATTTACATTACTCTCTCTTCAAGCAGTGTCAATCAGTCTCTTTCTTTCTGCAGGCAGTGTGAAGCGGTCTCTCTCTCTCTCTCTGTGCAGGCAGTATGAAGCGGTCTCTCTCTCTCTCTGTGCAGGCAGTATGAAGCGGTCTCTCTCTCTCTCTCTCTGCAGGCAGTATGAAGCGGTCTCTCTCTCTCTCTCTGTGCAGGCAGTATGAAGCGGTCTCTCTCTCTCTCTCTGTGCAGGCAGTATGAAGCGGTCTCTCTCTCTCTCTCTGTGCAGGCAGTATGAAGCGGTCTCTCTCTCTCTCTCTGTGCAGGCAGTATGAAGCGGTCTCTCTCTCTCTCTCTGTGCAGGCAGTATGAAGCGGTCTCTCTCTGCAGGCAGTATGAAGCGGTCTCTCTCTCTCTGTGCAGGCAGTATGAAGCGGTCTCTCTCTCTCTCTCTCTGTGCAGGCAGTATGAAGCGGTCTCTCTCTGCAGGCAGTATGAAGCGGTCTCTCTCTCTCTGTGCAGGCAGTATGAAGCGGTCTCTATCTGCAGGCAGTATAAAGCGGTCTCTCTCTGCAGGCAGTATAAAGCGGTCTCTCTCTGCAGGCAGTATGAAGCGGTCTCTCTCTGCAGGCAGTATGAAGCGGTCTCTCTCTCTGTGCAGGCAGTATGAAGCGGTCTCTCTCTGCAGGTAGTATGAAGTGGTCTCTCTCTCTCTCTGCAGGCAGTATGAAGCGGTCTCTCTCTCTCTCTCTGCAGGCAGTGTAAAGCGGTCTCTCTCTCTCTCTGTGCAGGCAGTGTGAAGAGGTCTCGCTCTCTGTGCAGGCAGTGTGAAGCGGTCTCTCTCTCTCTCTCTCTCTCTCTCTCTCTGTACAGACAGTGTGAAGTGGTCTCTCTCTCTCTCTGTGCAGGCAGTATGAAGCGGTCTCTCTCTGCAGGCAGTATGAAGCGGTCTCTCTCTCTCTCTCTCTCTCTCTCTCTGCAGACAGTGTGAAGTGGTCTCTCTCTCTCTCTGTGCAGGCAGTATGAAGCGGTCTCTCTCTGCAGGCAGTATGAAGCGGTCTCTCTCTGCAGGCAGTATGAAGCGGTCTCTCTCTCTCTCTCTCTCTCTGTGCAGGCAGTATGAAGCGGTCTCTCTCTCTCTCTCTCTGTGCAGGCAGTATGAAGCGGTCTCTCTGTGCAGGCAGTATGAAGCGGTCTCTCTCTCTCTGTGCAGGCAGTATGAAGCGATCTCTCTCTGCAGGCAGTATGAAGCGGTCTCTCTCTCTCTGTGCAGGCAGTATGAAGCAGTCTCTCTCTCTCTCTCTCTCTCTCTCTGCAGGCAGTATGAAGCGGTCTCTCTCTCTCTCTCTCTCTCTCTCTGTGCAGGCAGTATGAAGCGGTCTCTCTCTCTCTCTCTCTCTCCCTCTCTCTCTCTCTGTGCAGGCAGTATGAAGCGGTCTCTCTGTGCAGGCAGTATGAAGCGGTCTCTCTCTCTCTGTGCAGGCAGTATGAAGCGGTCTCTATCTGCAGGCAGTATAAAGCGGTCTCTCTCTGCAGGCAGTATAAAGCGGTCTCTCTCTGCAGGCAGTATGAAGCGGTCTCTCTCTGCAGGCAGTATGAAGCGGTCTCTCTCTCTGTGCAGGCAGTATGAAGCGGTCTCTCTCTGCAGGTAGTATGAAGTGGTCTCTCTCTCTCTGCAGGCAGTATGAAGCGGTCTCTCTCTCTCTCTCTCTGCAGGCAGTGTAAAGCGGTCTCTCTCTCTCTCTGTGCAGGCAGTGTGAAGAGGTCTCGCTCTCTGTGCAGGCAGTGTGAAGCGGTCTCTCTCTCTCTCTCTCTCTGTACAGGCAGTGTGAAGTGGTCTCTCTCTCTCTCTGTGCAGGCAGTATGAAGCGGTCTCTCTCTGCAGGCAGTATGAAGCGGTCTCTCTCTCTCTCTCTCTCTCTGCAGACAGTGTGAAGTGGTCTCTCTCTCTCTCTGTGCGGGCAGTATGAAGTGGTCTCTCTCTGCAGGCAGTATGAAGCGGTCTCTCTCTGCAGGCAGTATGAAGCGGTCTCTCTCTCTCTCTCTCTCTCTGTGCAGGCAGAATGAAGCGGTCTCTCTCTCTCTCTCTCTCTCTCTCTGTGCAGGCAGTATGAAGCGGTCTCTCTCTGCAGGCAGTATGAAGCGGTCTCTCTCTCTCTGTGCAGGCAGTATGAAGCGGTCTCTATCTGCAGGCAGTATAAAGCGGTCTCTCTCTGCAGGCAGTATGAAGCGGTCTCTCTCTGCAGGCAGTATGAAGCGGTCTCTCTCTCTGTGCAGGCAGTATGAAGCGGTCTCTCTCTGCAGGTAGTATGAAGTGGTCTCTCTCTCTCTGCAGGCAGTATGAAGCGGTCTCTCTCTCTCTCTGCAGGCAGTGTAAAGCGGTCTCTCTCTCTCTCTGTGCAGGCAGTGTGAAGAGGTCTCGCTCTCTGTGCAGGCAGTGTGAAGCGGTCTCTCTCTCTCTCTCTCTCTGTACAGACAGTGTGAAGTGGTCTCTCTCTCTCTCTGTGCAGGCAGTATGAAGCGGTCTCTCTCTGCAGGCAGTATGAAGCGGTCTCTCTCTGCAGGCAGTATGAAGCGGTCTCTCTCTGTAGGCAGTATGAAGCGGTCTCTCTCTCTCTCTCTCTCTCTCTCTCTCTCTCTCTCTGCAGGCAGTGTAAAGCGGTCTCTCTCTCTGTGCAGGCAGTATGAAGCGGTCTCTCTCTCTCTCTCTCTCTCTGCAGGCAGTGTAAAGCGGTCTCTCTCTCTCTGCAGGCAGTATGAAGCGGTCTCTCTCTGCAGGCAGTATGAAGCGGTCTCTCTCCCTGTGCAGGCAGTATGAAGCGGTCTCTCTCTCTCTCTGCAGGCAGTGTAAAGCGGTCTCTCTCTCTCTCTCTCTGCAGGCAGTGTGAAGAGGTCTCTCTCTCTCTGTGCAGGCAGTGTGAAGCGGTCTCTCTCTCTCTGTACAGGCAGTGTGAAGCGGTCTCTCTCTCTCTCTCTCTCTCTCTCTCTGTGCAGGCAGTATGAAGCGGTCTCACTCTGTGCAGGCAGTATGAAGCGGTCTCTCTCTCTCTGTGCAGGCAGTGTGAGGCAGTCTCCCTCTCTCTCTCTCTGCAGGCAGTGTGAAGCGGTCTCTCTCTCTCTCTCTGCAGGAAGCGTGAAGCGGTCTCTCTCTCTCTCTCTCTCTGTGCAGGCAGTGTGAAGTGGTCTCTCTCTCCCTCTCCGTGCAGGCAGTGTGAAGCGGTCTCTCTCTCCCTCTCTGTGCAGGCAGTATGAAGCGGTCTCTCTCTCTGTGTGCAGGCAGTGTGAAGCGGTCTCTCTCTCTCTGTGCAGGCAGTGTGAAGCGGTCTCTCTCTCTCTGTGCAGGCAGTGTGAAGCAGTCTCTCTCTCTGTGCAGGCAGTGTGAAGAGGTCTCTCTCTCTCTCTCTCTGTGCAGGCAGTGTGAAGAGGTCTCTCTCTCTCTCTCTCTGCAGGAAGCGTGAAGCGGTCTCTCTCTCTCTCTCTCTCTCTCTCTCCCTCTGTGCAGGCAGTGTGAAGTGGTCTCTCTCTCTGTGCAGGCAGTGTGAAGCGGTCTCTCTCTCTCTTTCTCTGTGCAGGCAGTGTGAAGCGGTCTCTCTCTCCCTCTCTGTGCAGGCAGTATGAAGCGGTCACTCTCTCTCTCTGTGCAGGCAGTGTGAAGCGGTCTCTCTCTCTCTGTGCAGGCAGTGTGAAGCGGTCTCTCTCTCTCTGTGCAGGCAGTGTGAAGCGGTCTCTCTCTCTCTGTGCAGGCAGTGTGAAGCGGTCTCTCTCTCTCTGTGCAGGCAGTGTGAATCGGTCTCTCTCTCCCTCTCTGTGCAGGCAGTATGAAGCGGTCTCTCTCTCTCTGTGCAGGCAGTGTGAAGTGGTCTCTCTCTCTCTGTGCAGGCAGTGTGAAGCGGTCTCTCTCTCTCTCTCTCTGTGCAGGCAGTGTGAAGCAGTCTCTCTCTCTCTCTCTCTGTGCAGGCAGTGTGAAGAGGTCTCTCTCTCTCTCTGTGCAGGCAGTGTGAAGAGGTCTCTCTCTCTCTCTCTCTCTGCAGGAAGCGTGAAGCGGTCTCTCTCTCTCTCTCTCTCTCTCTCTCTCTCTCTCCCTCTGTGCAGGCAGTGTGAAGTGGTCTCTCTCTCTCTGTGCAGGCAGTGTGAAGCGGTCTCTCTCTCTCTCTCTCTGTGCAGGCAGTGTGAAGCGGTCTCTCTCTCCCTCTCTGTGCAGGCAGTATGAAGCGGTCACTCTCTCTCTCTGTGCAGGCAGTGTGAAGCGGTCTCTCTCTCTCTGTGCAGGCAGTGTGAAGCGGTCTCTCTCTCTCTGTGCAGGTAGTGTGAAGCGGTCTCTCTCTCTCTGTGCAGGCAGTGTGAAGCGGTCTCTCTCTCTCTGTGCAGGCAGTGTGAAGAGGTCTCTCTCTCTCTCTGTGCAGGCAGTGTGAAACGGTCTCTCTCTCTCTCTCTGTGCAGGCAGTGTGAAGCGGTCTCTCTCTCTATCTCTGTGCAGGCAGTGTGAAGCGGTCTCTCTCTCTCTCTCTGCAGTAAGCGTGAAGCGGTCTCTCTCTCTCTGTGCAGGCAGTGTGAAGCGGTCTCTCTCTCTCTCTCTGTGCAGGCAGTGTGAAGCGGTCTCTCTCTCCCTCTCTGTGCAGGCAGTATGAAGCGGTCACTCTCTCTCTCTGTGCAGGCAGTGTGAAGCGGTCTCTCTCTCTCTGTGCAGGCAGTGTGAAGCGGTCTCTCTCTCTCTGTGCAGGCAGTGTGAAGCGGTCTCTCTGTGCAGGCAGTGTGAAGCGGTCTCTCTCTCTCTCTCTGCAGGAAGCGTGAAGCGGTCTCTCTCTCTCTGTGCAGGCAGTGTGAAGCGGTCTTCCTCTCTCTCTCTCTGCAGGCAGTGTGAAGTGGTCTCTCTCTCTCTGTGCAGGCAGTGTGAAGCGGTCTCCCTCTCTCTCTCTCTGCAGGCAGTGTGAAGCGGTCTCTCTCTCTCTGTGCAGGCAGTGTGAATCGGTCTCTCTCTCTCTGTGCAGGCAGTGTGAAACGGTCTCTCTCTCTCTGTGCAGGCAGTGTGAAGCGGTCTCTCTCTCTCTCTCTCTGTGCAGGCAGTGTGAAGCGGTCTCTCTCTCTCTGTGCAGGCAGTGTGAAGCGGTCTCTCTCTCTGTGCAGGCAGTGTGAAGCGGTCTCTCTCTCTCTCTCTGTGCAGGCAGTGTGAAGCGGTCTCTCTCTCTCTCTCTGTGCAGGCAGTGTGAAGCGGTCTCTCTCTCTTTCTCTCTGTGCAGGCAGTGTGAAGCGGTCTCTCTCTCTCTGTGCAGGCAGTGTGAAGCGGTCTCTCTCTCTCTCTGTGCAGGCAGTGTGAAGCGGTCTTTCTCTCTCTCTGTGCAGGCAGTGTGAAGAGGTCTCTCTCTCTCTCTCTCGCTCTCTCTCTGCAGGAAGCGTGAAGCGGTCTCTCTCTCTCTCTCTCTCTGCAGGAAGCGTGAAGCGGTCTCTCTCTCTCTCTCTCTCTCTCTCTCTGTGCAGGCAGTGTGAAGTGGTCTCTCTCTCCCTCTCTGTGCAGGCAGTGTGAAGCGGTCTCTCTCTCCCTCTCTGTGCAAGCAGTGTGAAGCGGTCTCTCTCTCTCTGTGCAGGCAGTGTGAAGCGGTCTCTCTGTGCAGGCAGTGTGAAGCGGTCTCTCTCTCTCTCTCTGCAGGAAGCGTGAAGTGGTCTCTCTCTCTCTGTGCAGGCAGTGTGAAGCGGTCTTCCTCTCTCTCTCTCTGCAGGCAGTGTGAAGTGGTCTCTCTCTCTCTGTGCAGGCAGTGTGAAGCGGTCTCCCTCTCTCTCTCTGTGCAGGCAGTGTGAAGCGGTCTCTCTCTCTCTGTGCAGGCAGTGTGAATCGGTCTCTCTCTCTCTGTGCAGGCAGTGTGAAACGGTCTCTCTCTCTCTGTGCAGGCAGTGTGAAGCGGTCTCTCTCTCTCTCTCTCTGTGCAGGCAGTGTGAAGCGGTCTCTCTCTCTCTGTGCAGGCAGTGTGAAGCGGTCTCTCTCTCTGTGCAGGCAGTGTGAAGCGGTCTCTCTCTGTGCAGGCAGTGTGAAGCGGTCTCTCTCTCTCTCTCTGTGCAGGCAGTGTGAAGCGGTCTCTCTCTCTTTCTCTCTGTGCAGGCAGTGTGAAGCGGTCTCTCTCTCTCTGTGCAGGCAGTGTGAAGCGGTCTCTCTCTCTCTCTGTGCAGGCAGTGTGAAGCGGTCTTTCTCTCTCTCTGTGCAGGCAGTGTGAAGAGGTCTCTCTCTCTCTCTCTCTCTCTCTCTCTCGCTCTCTCTCTGCAGGAAGCGTGAAGCGGTCTCTCTCTCTCTCTCTCTCTCTCTGCAGGAAGCGGGAAGCGGTCTTTCTCTCTCTCTCTCTCTCTCTGTGCAGGCAGTGTGAAGTGGTCTCTCTCTCTCTCTCTCTCTCTCTCTCTCTCTCTCTGTGCAGGCAGTGTGAAGAGGTCTCTCTCTCTCTCTCTCTCTCTGCAGGAAGCGTGAAGCGGTCTCTCTCTCTCTCTCTCCCTCTGTGCAGGCAGTGTGAAGTGGTCTCTCTCTCTCTGTGCAGGCAGTGTGAAGCGGTCTCTCTCTCTCTCTCTCTCTCTGTGCAGGCAGTGTGAAGCGGTCTCTCTCTCCCTCTCTGTGCAGGCAGTATGAAGCGGTCACTCTCTCTCTCTGTGCAGGCAGTGTGAAGCGGTCTCTCTCTCTCTGTGCAGGCAGTGTGAAGCGGTCTCTCTCTCTCTGTGCAGGCAGTGTGAAGCGGTCTCTCTGTGCAGGCAGTGTGAAGCGGTCTCTCTCTCTCTCTCTGCAGGAAGCGTGAAGCGGTCTCTCTCTCCCTCTGTGCAGGCAGTGTGAAGCAGTCTCTCTCTCTGTGCAGGCAGTGTGAAGCGGTCTCTTTGTCCCTGTGCAGGCAGTGTGAAGCGGTCTCTCTCTCTCTCTCTGTGCAGGCAGTGTGAAGAGGTCTCTCTCACTCTGCAGGAAACGTGAAGCGGTCTCTCTCTCTCTCTGTGCAGGCAGTGTGAAGCGGTCTCTCTCTCTCTGCAGGAAGCGTGAAGCGGTCTCTCTCTCCCTCTGTGCAGGCAGTGTGAAGCAGTCTCTCTCTCTCTCTCTGTGCAGGCAGTGTGAAGCGGTCTCTCTCTCTCTCTCTCTGTGCAGGCAGTGTGAAGCGGTCTCTCTCTCTCTCTCTGTGCAGGCAGTGTGAAGCGGTCTCTCTCTCTCTCTGTGCAGGCAGTGTGAAGCGGTCTCTCTCTCTCTGTGCAGGCAGTGTGAAGCGGTCTCTCTCTCTCTGTGCAGGCAGGGTGAAGCCGTCTCTATCTCCCTCTCTGTGCAGGCAGTGTGAAGCGGTCTCTCTCTCTCTCTCTGTGCAGGCAGTGTGAAGCGGTCTCTCTCTCTCTCTCTCTGTGCAGGCAGTGTGAAGCGGTCTCTCTCTCTCTCTCTGTGCAGGCAGTGTGAAGCTGTCTCTCTCTCTCTGTGCAGGCAGTGTGAAGCGGTCTCTCTCTCTCTGTGCAGACAGTGTGAAGCGGTCTCTCTCTCTCTCTCTCTCTCTCTCTGCAGGAAGCGTGAAGCGGTCTCTCTCTCCCTCTTTTCAGGCAGTGTGAAGCAGTCTCTCTCTCTGTGCAGGCAGTGTGAAGCGGTCTCTCTCTCTCTGTGCAGGCAGTGTGAAGCGGTCTCTCTCTCTCTCTCTCTGTGCAGGCAGTGTGAAGAGGTCTCTCTCTCTGCAGGAAACGTGAAGCGGTCTCTCTCTCTCTGTGCAGGCAGTGTGAAGCGGTCTCTCTCTCTCTCTCTCTGTGCAGGCAGTGTGAAGCCGTCTCTCTCTCTCCCTCTCTGTGCAGGCAGTGTGAAGCGGTCTCTCTCTCCCTCTCTGTGCAGGCAGTGTGAAGCGGTCTCTCTCTCCCTCTCTGTGCAGGCAGTATGAAGCGGTCTGTCTCTCTCTCTGTGCAGGCAGTGTGAAGCGGTCTCTCTCTCTCTCTGTGCAGGCAGTGTGAAGCCGTCTCTCTCTGTGCAGGCAGTGTGAAGCGGGCCCTCTCTCTCTCTCTTTGCAAGCAGTGTGAAGCGGTCTCTCTCTCTCTGCAGGCAGTGTGAAGCGGTCTCTCTCTCTCTCTCTCTGTGCAGGCAGTGTGAATCGGTCTCTCTCTCTCTCTCTGTGCAGGAAGCGTGAAGCGGTCTCTCTCTCTGTGCAGGAAGCGTGACGTGGTCTCTCTCTCTCTCTCTGTGCAGGCAGTGTGACGCGGTCTGTAACGGCTCCCCTAATATAAAGAGGGTTAACGCCGTTTGCGATGTTCCCTCTCCGAGACACACATCCAATCGGTACCAATATCCACAGTTGAACGACCCTTTCCTATAGGAGCCGATCCCTCTGGCAAAAAGACGAGACGCACTCTGTCTCTGCTGTAGTAGGAATGAATTTATTAAAAACCAACATTGTATTTTTATACACAATTCTAAGGCACATGTTTTAACATGAACAAGAGCCCAGCTTCCCAAGACGTCTGCTAGGCTTCAAACGATCCCACCCAATACACATCTTTTCACAAAGGGTTAGCAGCCAGTCTGTCTGGCACTTTACACTACACACAAGGATAGACTTAAATGAACAATAGAAATGCAAAACAACTTAATTTCTCACAACAATGACACTTAACCCCCACATACAGTATACAATGTATTATACAGCCTTGAATATGGCTATCACAGACCATATCGGGGGTTTCTTTTATTCACCCTGTGTCCAAAGTGACCCCACTGTCACACATCTCCCCTTTCGGCAGGAGACTAACAGAGGAGGGGACCCCAGACGGGTTGACTCCGCAGTTAGTCCATGGGTCCATTCTTCCAATACTGGATAACCAATCAACATTGCACTAGGAGCCCGGGAGGGCGTCGGTTTGCCGAGACAACCCATCAGCATTGCCATTTTGCTTACCGGGTCGGTAGCTGATGGTGAAGTTGTAAGGTTGTAGGGCTAAGCTCCACCGCAACAACCTGCCATTATCTCCGGAGACCCGGTTAAGCCAGACCAATGGGTTGTGGTCGGTGACCAGTGAAAATTCCTGTCCGTATAAGTAAGGGTTCAGCTTTTTAAGGGCCCAGACCAGGGCCAAACACTCCTTCTTCACTGCCGCATAGCTCACTTCCCGGGGTTATAGCTTTCTACTCAGGTATGCAACAGGGTGTTCTCCTCCATCCTCCCCAACTTGGCTCAGCACCGCCCCCAGTCCAAACATGGAAGCATCCGTGTGGACAAGAAAACGTTTGTTAGGTACTGGGGCAGCCAAGACAGGGGCATTTACAAGTGCTTGCTTGAGGGCTAGAAACGCGGATTCACAAGCTGGAGACCAGAGGACTTGCCTAGGTAAATTCTTTTTCGTCAGGTCAGTCAGGGGTTTGGCGATAGCACTATAATTAGGGACAAAACGTCGGTAGTACCCTGCAGTTCCCAAGAAGGCCAATACCTGGGTCTTAGTACGGGGCGTGGGCCAGTTAGCTACGGCCTCTACCTTGGCTGGCTCGGGTCGCTGGTTCCCACACCCCACTTGGTGTCCCAGGTACTGCACCTCCGCCATCCCTAGATGGCACTTGTCTGGTTTCAAGGTCAGGCCTGCGGCCCGAATTTTGTCCAGAACCACTCCTACGTGAACCAGGTGCTCCTCCCAAGACCCACTGTAGATCGCAATGTCATCCAGATATGCACATGCAAAATCCTGGAAGCCATCGAGGAGCCTATCCACCATACGTTGGAAGGTCGCCGGGGCATTTTTCATTCCAAATGGCATGACCTTAGACTGGTACAGGCCAAATGGGGTAACAAATGCCGACTTGGGGATAGCATCCTCGGCCAGGGGGATCTGCCAATAACCTTTACACAGGTCTATTGTAGTTAAATAATGTCCCCTGGCTATACGATCTAGTAGTTCGTCTACCCTGGGCATCGGGTAGGCATCGGTGGTGGTCTTCTCGTTGAGTCGCCTGTAGTCCACGCAGAACCGGGTAGTCCCGTCTTTCTTAGGCACCAGGACTACAGGCGAGGCCCAAGGGCTGTCAGAAGGCTCAATGACTCCTAACTGAATCATCTCCTTTATCTCCTTCCGCATTTCCTCTCGGACTGCTTCAGGGATACGGTAGGGGGACTGGCGGAGGGGTGCTTGTCCAGGGGTCTCTACCTTATGTACAGCCAAGGTCGTATAGCCCGGTCTTTGGGAGAACGTCGCCTGTTTCTCCCACAGAAGCCGCTTAGCCTGTTCCTTCTTTGTGGGGCTTAACCGGTCTCCTAGCTGTACAAGGCTAATGAGGTCGGTCTGGGGCTCTCTCTCTAGTAAGTCAGGGAGGGGTAAACCTTCTGAGTCGTCCGCAGCAGGGGCACATACTGCCGCAACATCCTCCTGCCGTTCCTGATACTCCTTCAGCATGTTCACATGAAAGGTTCGCTGGATTCTTTCATCTGCACAGCTGGCAATGACATAGGTAGTATCACATACCTGGGCTACTACTTTATACGGGCCCTGCCAAGATGCCTGCATCTTGTCAGTCTTCACAGGCTTGAGCACTAAGACCTTCTGCCCAACCTGGAAGACCCGCTGTCGGGCCCCCCGGTCGTACCATCTCTTCTGTCTTCCCTGGGCCGCCTGGAGATTCTCTCTTACCATCAGAGACAGTTGCTCCATGTGGTCCCTGAGTTCCAGAACATAGGGTACTATGGGGGTCCCTTCTTGCTCTGTCTCTCCCTCCCAGTGTCCTCTGATGAGATCGAGGGGTCCGCGGACCCTTCTCCCATAGAGTAACTCGAAGGGCGAGAACCCAGTAGATTCCTGGGGTACCTCTCTGTACGCAAATAACAGGTGAGGCAGGAATCTCTCCCAGTCTCTGCAAGAGTCCGAAAAGGTCCTCAGCATTTGCTTGAGGGTCCCGTTAAAGCGTTCGCAGAGACCATTAGTCTGGGGGTGGTAGGGGGAGCTCAGTAAGGGCTTAATATTGCACACCTTCCACAACTGCCGGGTGAGTACCGCGGTAAACTGGGTTCCCTGGTCAGAGAGAATCTCTTTAGGGAACCCCACTCTGGTAAAAATCTTAACCAGGGCATCAGCTACTGTCTCTGCTTCAATGTTGGACATAGCTACTGCCTCTGGGTAACGGGTGGCGTAGTCCACCACGGTGAGAATATACTTCTTTCCCGGATGGACTAGGCCGGGCAAGGGGACCCACAATGTCAACGGCTATGCGGTAAAAGGGCTCCCCAATAATAGGCATGGACGTGAGTTTAGCCTTAGGGTGGTCCCCCCTCTTCCCTATCCGTTGACATGTGTCACACGTTTTGCAGTATTGTCGCACATCCTGGCTAAAATTGGGCCAGAAGAAATTCTGTGTGATCCTATGGGCCGTGCGACGGAACCCTAAATGTCCCGCTAGCGGCACATCATGCCCGATTCGCAGAATCTCCAGCTGGTATTTCTTAGGTACCACCAGCTGTCGTTTCTGCGAAGGGGCCTTACTTCTCTGAGATGGCTTAGGGATCCTATACAGTCTATCCCCATCCCATTCAAACAGCTCCCCATCTATTCCCCTTTCCTGAGTATCTGCCTTAGCCCTATACTTGTGTAAGGTCGGGTCCTCCCGAGTTTCCCTCCCGAATGCTTCTGGGGTATCCCAGCCTAGGCGCGCCTGATCTAAGGTACGTGTCGGGGAGGATAGTCTCACCTGGGTCTCTGCAGCAAGTGGGCCGGTTCCAGCAGTACGTGTCTGTGCACGGGTAGTCACAGGTTTGACTTCATCGGGGCCCATCGGGGTGTAAGCAGAAAACATGGGGGCCAAATCATTCCCCAGTAGTACATTCGCAGGCAAGTCCTTCATCACCCCCACATTCACGTGTCCCGAACCAACCCCCCAATCCAGGTGAACACGGGCCACGGGTAGCCGGAAGATGGTACCTCCCGCTACTGTGTCTCCGGTGTGTTGGCTCTCTGGGATGAGGTTCTTCCGTAGTAGGGTCATGGTAGCACCGCTATCACGTAAGCCATTGGCTACCGTTCCATTAACCCGGACCATCTGCCTGTGTTGTTGCCTGTTGTCCCGGTTAGCTGCTTGTATTGGATCAGCCTCGTGCAGGACGCCCCAATGTTCTTCCCCCTCAACGCAGTGGGCCTCAGGCATGGGTGTGCGGGGGCTCCCCCTTGCTGGTTGTCTCCATGACTGGGAATGGATGGCTGGATTTAAAGGACAGTTTGGCTTTTTGTGCCCTAGCTGTTTACATCCGAAACACCTGATGGGTTGTGCATAGTCCTGGGAGTTGAACCTGGGTTGCTGAGGATAAGTGGCCACTGGGGTTGGTGCTGAAGCTGTGTTAGAGGCTGATAAACTGGGCCGAAATGGTGGATAGCGCTCGCTTCCGCCTGACCTTCGAGAGTCCAAATATTCATCGGCCAAAGTAGCCGCTTGCTGTACAGTCCATGGTTGCTTATCTCGTACCCAATCTCGTAGTACTGGAGGGGTGTGGTTAAAGAACTGTTCTAAGAGTACTAGTTGGGTGATGTCTTCTATGGTATGAGCGTGGCTTCCCTGAATCCAGCCCTTAAGGTCTCGCTGCAGACGATGTGCCCACTCCACGTATGTTATGTGGGTTTGTTTCCGAGATTCTCGAAACTTAATCCGGCTGGCTTCGTGTGTAATGGCAAATCGGGCTAGCAGAGCTTCTTTTACCCGATCATAGTTTTTAGCGTCCTCATCCTCCAGGGCCCGATACGCATCCGCCGCTCTGCCAGTTAAATTACTTGCCAGTAAGACGACCCAATCTTGGGGCAGTACTTCATGTATCTGGCATAGTCTCTCAAAGTCCTGCAGGAATGCTTCAATTTCCTCCTCTCCCTCCTTAAATATTTTGAACGCCCGAAAGGGCAACTTACGGACAGGCGCTGCATCTTTAAGTGTTGTCTCCGATTGCCGTATTTCTGCCATTCTCTGTTCATGTTGCCGCTCTAGTTCTCTCTCCTGTCGCTCATCCTGCAGCTGGATGTCTCTAATGGCATTCTGTATGGCGGTCTCTGATGGGTTAGCACCATATAATGCCAGCCGCTGTCGAACTCGTTGCTGAAACAAGTCTTCAACTGACCGGGGTCCTGCATCACCATCCCTCTGATCCATCTCGGTTAGTTCCCTGATCAAGGTGGCCTTGTTCTTTGTCCCACTGGTCCCTCCACGGCTCTCAAGTAAGTCTTTCAGTGTGGCTTTCCTGCAGGCTGCATAGCTGGTCATTTACTGTGGTGGTTTGAAGTGTCCCAGTAACTGGAGGGAAGATCCCACTGCTGCCACCAATGTAACGGCTCCCCTAATATAAAGGGGGTTAACGCCGTTTGCGATGTTCCCTCTCCGAGACACACATCCAATCGGTACCAATATCCACAGTTAAACGACCCTTTCCTATAGGAGCCGATCCCTCTGGCAAAAAGACGAGACGCACTCTGTCTCTGCTGTAGTAGGAATGAATTTATTAAAAACCAACATTGTATTTTTATACACAATTCTAAGGCACATGTTTTAACATGAACAAGAGCCCAGCTTCCCAAGACGTCTGCTAGGCTTCAAACGATCCCACCCAATACACATCTTTTCACAAAGGGTTAGCAGCCAGTCTGTCTGGCACTTTACACTACACACAAGGATAGACTTAAATGAACAATAGAAATGCAAAACAACTTAATTCCTCAAAACAATGACACTTAACCCCCACATACAGTATACAATGTATTATACAGCCTTGAATATGGCTATCACAGACCATATCGGGGGTTTCTTTTATTCACCCTGTGTCCAAAGTGACCCCACTGTCACACGGTCTCTCTCTCTCTCTCTCTCTCTCTCTGTGCAGGTAGTGTGAAGCAGTCTCTCTCTCTCTCTCTCTGTGCAGGCAGTGTGAAGCGGTCTCTCTCTCTGTGCAGGCAGTGTGAAGCGGTCTCTCTCTCTGTGCAGGCAGTGTGAAGCGGTCTCTCTCTCTGTGCATTCAGTGTGAAGCGGTCTCTCTCTCTGTGCAGGCAGTGTGAAGCGGTCTCTCTCTCTGTGCAGGCAGTGTGAAGCGGTCTCTCTCTCTCTGTGCAGGCAGTGTGAAGCGGTCTCTCTCTCTCTGTGCAGGCAGTGTGAAGTGGTCTCTCTGTGCAGGCAGTGTGAAGCGGTCTCTCTGTGCAGGCAGTGTGAAGTGGTCTGTCTATGTGCAGGCAGTGTGAAGTGGTCTGTCTATGTGCAGGCAGTGTGAAGTGGTCTGTCTCTGTGCAGGCAGTGTGAAGCAGTCTCTCTCGATATCTGTGCAGGCAGTGTGAAGAGGTCTCTCTCTCTCTCTGTGCAGGCAGTGTGAAGCGGTCTCTCTCTCTCTCTCTCTGCAGGAAGCGTGAAGCG